>NC_057864.1:489346715-489646715 GCF_019393635.1 Dromiciops gliroides | reverse complement strand
AGCAGAAGTAGATAGCCATAAAAAATTCATTTAAAAATGAGAGAACAGGCTTGCTTTTATTCCCATGAAAAGCAAAACTAGAACCACTGGGTATGTGTTATAGGGAGACACACAAGTTCGAAAGAAGGGAGGACTCTGTGGTCAACAAGTGTTTGACAGTGGCACTTCCTGGAAGGTAGTGAACTTCTCATCACTAGAGATGTCCATGATGTTGGGAAGGAATTCCTGTGTTGGGTAGTCAGCTGATCTAAGGGGATTCTGCCAGCATTTAAGATTTATTGATTCTACAATAGAACCCAACCTACATAAGTGTAGTTGTTTGTAAATGGAAGACAAAGATAAGTCTACACAAAAGTCAGGGCTCCTTCAATTCAAGATTCCATCAAAGGAAGGAGGGAATTTTCCGTCTGATCCTTGAGCCGACATGAGTTGAATGTCAAAGGAAAAGACATTCCTGAGGTGTGAGTGTGGGCGCCATTTTGGTCAGAGGATATTGGTTTGGTTCCTTAAGTGTCCTGTGCTTAGTTGGTTCACCCACTCATTTATCTCTCCAGTCATTTGGCTTCCAGTGGACTCATTCACTCATTCATTCACCCCCCCATGCATGTGTGCATTCAACAAACTTTTGCTAATCACCTTCTCTGTTGAGAGCTCTGTGCTGGGAGTTATACAGTGTTTTAAGAAAACGTCAACCCTGCCCTCAGCAAGCTTTCTGTCTAGTGGAGAGAATTAAGACATGCAGGCCGTGACATTTTCATTGTACACAAGCACATTTTTAAGGCCTAACAAAGAACCACCCAGGACAGACAAGAAGATGGAAATCATTCTGTGGTGGCTGGTGCCAGTGAGAAGTTAAACATGGTGTTGGAGTCCTGGTTCTCTCCGAAAGGTCAGGACACCTTGCCCAGGGCCCTTTGAATATGCTGGCATGACCACTTTCATTGATAAGTCACATCAATCCATTCAGACAGCATCGAGTAATCACCAAGGCTCAAGTGAGAGGCGGCAGGGATAAAGGTCTGTCCTCAGAAGCATTTCTATTCAACTCTTGCCTCTGATAACTACTGGCCAGGTGACCCTAGGCAAGTACCTCTGGCCCCTCTGTGTACCAGGCAACTCTCTGAAACTGAAAGTCCCAAATGAGCTGCTGATCTCCATCCGCCAGGGGCATGGTCGGGGGGGGGGGGGGGTTGAGGAATCCCAGGTCCACCCAAAGAAAGAAGGCACCAGGTCCTAGGGTCACAAAGACCAAAACAAAATACTACCTGCCCTCAAGAGACATCTTTAGCAAACGGTGCCCAACTTTTTAATTTGAAAAAGAGTCACGTCTTTTTTATGCACCTGCACGTCCCAGTGGGAACCCTCTATTGTAATGGGTGGGGAATGGCATTTGCCAAAACTAACGAATGTCAAAAAAGTTTCCCAGTGTTCTGCAGCCCTAGGCCACCACCTCTCCTGCTGCTGGGCTGGTGGGGGGCGGGGGGGGGTGGACAGGCAGTTCACAAGGTACTTCTCTTTGCCCAGCTTGGTTTGTGAGGGTCTCTCTTCCACCCCATACATGTGTCACTCTTGGCAGGTCACGGTCCAGGTGGACCTAGTTCTCACAGCTCATTCTAAGAATCCTTCCCTTGCCCTTCCTCCGATTTAAATGTGTGCCTTGGGGATCACTGTGATAGAAAAATGGAGGGAATAATGAGAAAGCCCTCAGACCTCAGGGCGTCACAGTTCACTGTTGCTGCCTATTCATCTTTCCCGTCTGGAGAGTTGCCGCCACAAGCGTGGCTGAGACAGTGGCTGACCAGGCTCCTCCAGGGACCCCAGTGCACCCTGCCAGCTGCCCTGTGATCCGAGTGTGCTCAGAATGGACACCATGTGGCTCCTAGTGCATGCTCCAAGAGACCCCCGTCCTGCTTGCTGAGCTTGCTGGCCATGTTCTGGAGCCACCCGCCTGTCGGTGCTTCTGCTCCAGAACCACCTATGCCTAGACTCCAGATCTCGTATAAATTCCAGTTTAGGACTTTGAATGCTCTTACCGTCTCATTCCACTGGTTTCTCCAGCAGTACTGGGCTCCGACTGAGAAGCATCTTCCTGAGTGGGGTCAGGAAGGAAAAACCACTGGTGACATTTCCATTTTCTTCAGTCAGGAGACCTCAAATCTCTTTGTACGCCTGAGGTCTAGAAGGAGCCCATAATAACATCTATTTTTCTCCACGTTCTCTAATTGCCTCTCCCCAAGAGACCACATGCACACGTACACACACCAACATGGTGGTACGGTGTACAGAGGACTAGCCAGAAGGCAGGAAGACCTGGCCTGCCTTTGACACTCTCTTTGTGATCTTGGGCAAGTGACTTCTCTCTGGGACTCTGTTTCTTCCTTTATCAGATGAGAGGGTTCTACCAGCTGGCCTCTGGACCATGACAGATATGGATCTTTGTGGTCTGTACATACCTTGTGTGTGCCAAGGACAAGGACAGTCTTTTGGTCTTTCTTTGTATCATTTCCTCTTGGCATAGTGCCTCCTGGCCCAAAGCACTGCTTATTAGTAGACTAATTAATAAAGACTGAATTACACTTACGAAGGGTGAATATCACATGGCATCTAGTATGTTCTACCATCCTAGAAGAAAATGACTGACATGACTGCTTAAAAAAAAAAAAAGAAAAAAGAAAAGCCTTGACACTTAATAGCTGTGTGACCCTGAGCACATCACTTAACCCTGATTACCCACCAAAAAAACAAAAAGAAAAAAAAAAGAAAAGCCTTTACTCATTTGAAATAAAAATTGAAATGCGGGATTTCATGGAAGATTTCTTAGGTCAATTTAATTCAACTCAGCAGCAAGCACCGAGCACTCAATGTGTGCATTGTGTCAAGTGCTGGGATGCCTTTAGAAAGGTTACATTCTATTGGCTGGACACCATGGACAGCACTGAGTGGCTACATAAATATGTACAAGAGTTTTGCTCTATACCAGTAAAATTACAAGTCTGATCCCCCAAACAATGAAGATCAAACGATACCGAACATTCTGTAGTGGCAATGATTAAACTCCACCCCCCCACACACCTAAAAAGAGATGAAGAAGAAATCTGCCTCATTTCCTTTGTGGCACAGCAGGGACATGATGGGTGTGAATCATAGGTAGCAAGTGCTGCTGTCCACTGCAGTCCAAGCTGTTTATTTGTCTTTTTCCCCCTCTTTGGTACAAAGGATGGCTCCCTGGAGAAAAGGTGTGTGGAACTGGGGGTTGAGGGGGGTGATATTTGGCAAGGAAGGTGATATAAAATAGAAGAGGAAGAAATTGAAAAAAACAAAAACAGGAACTAACCAACTTAGAATAATTTTCTCTGTTAACTATGGTAAACTCCCCCAAATCTTGAGAATCTCCTTGTCTTAACAGGAAGCATTTGGAAGACTTGAAGAATTACCTGTTATTTTAAAGAGAAGTTTCTTGGTGCATCACATTTAGGGTTTCTTTGTCTTTTCTGATTTTGTGGTGTTTTTCTTCGCCCCAACCTCTAAGTTCATTACGGGTCAGGTGTTCCTGGGAAGGAAGCTCTTGTGGTGTAGACCAGCACTGGTTCTATAACTTCTGTCCTTGGAGAGTTCCCTGGGCTGCTGAGAGAAGTTAGGTGACTGGCCCATGTCCCCAGCCACTGTGTGTCGGAGACAGGACTTTGAACCCAGATCTTCCTGACACTGACCCCTACTTGCCACCTGAGGGCCCCCCTCCCTCTCATTCAGAAAACATTTTCAGTCACTCTAGATCATCCACACCAGGCCAGACTTCTGTTCCCTAGAACAGTTCTGTCATCTTGAATTTTAAGTAAATTTCCTTCTCTCATCCATCCAAGCAATGACTTGATTCAGCTTTGGTCCCTGTCTGTCCTGGTGTTGCCTTTCCCTAATGGAGACCTAGTGGCAGGGCCGGGCACAGCCCCTGAGTGAAGCCAGAACCACTTCTCTGCCATCTCCCCACAGCCACACGCAGGGAGAAGGGGCTTCTGTTAGCTCTGGGCCAGGCAGCCTAGATCTTCCATGAGCCTTCATTACTCCACTGCTGCCTGACCTCCTGGGCTCTGCATGCTGCCCCTGAACTGCCTGGCTTGTCTTCTGAAAACAGGGCGAGAAGGAACCCGTGAATGAGACCCTGATTCAGCAGTTGTTAATGCAGCTCATTGGGCTGTGGTGCTCAAGGGTATGCACCTGGGACTCGTAAGAAATCGGGGTTCAGACACCAAGCCTCTGCCAGCTGTTACCCTGAGTGAGGCCCCTCCCTTACTCCACCCAGCCTCAGTTTCCTCATCTGTTAAAAAATCTGGTACCCTCTTCTCAGAGTTACTCTTAGAGACTGAAGGGGCATTAGAAGAAAAAGGAGGTTCAGACCTCTGCTCTGCCACCCAGCTGTCTGTGTGACCTCGAGCCATCATTCCCTGGTCATTAAGATGAGGGATTGGACTGGAACTGGGATACTTTTTGTGTTATGCTCCCAACTGACCATCTGGCAAAGCCCTTGGACTTGCATATAAAAAGGGATTACATCTTACTCTACTAACCTCAAGTAGAATTTAGCATTTCCTTCAATTTTGAATTCAGACCACAGCAACAACAATGACATTCTGAGCCGAATCAGGATTCAAACCCAGGTCCTGGGACTCAGCCTGTTTTCTACTGGGCCACCCACCCAGTGTCTCTCTCAGAGTCCCTCTGCCTTGGCCCTTCTTTCATTATCCGTGCTTAGGCTCAGGGCATTTTCCATGGCTGTCCCCCACACCTCTGATGTTCTCCCTCCTCACCTCTCTCTGCTGAGCCAGCTGCAGCTTCCCCTTCCCCCTCTGGGCTCTGTCCTGCGCCGTCTCTGCCACCACACTGTCAGCCCTTTGGGGCCAAGGACTGGCCTTTGCCTTTGTTTGTATGTCCCCAGAGCTTAGCCAAGTGCCTGGCACATAGTAGGCGCTTCAGAAATAAGTGCTCTCCACCCGGAGAAGAGAGTTTGGTCCTTCATGTGACAGTGGAGAAAGGCCCCTGTCCAGGCACTGCCATTGTTCCAGTGAGATGGAGGGGACCCCGACGCTTCGGAGGCTTTGCCAGCAGCAGACGAGCTGCAGGGACCCGGGCATGGGCCTGGTTGGGGGCCTTCTGTGGGCAATTCTCTGTGCTTGTCTGTAACATGGGGGTATTAGTAGCTGCCCCCTCAGTTTGAAGCTCACAGAAGGTCATCCGTGCAAAGCATTACTCAGACTTCCAAGTGCCGCGGGACGCTTGTGTCGGGCTCCGCGGTGGGGCTTTCCAGGCTGGCTAGCTCAGCAGCCTGACCTGGGAGCAGAGCTCTTCCTTATGGAATAAGCCTGGCCCTGGCCCATCTACACCACAGCACCTGACTGAGCAAGGATGAGCACGAGCAAATGCAAAACATCACAAAACGCCTCAAGAATTCTCTCCTTCCACGTCAGCATTCATGAAGCCCTTTGGAGGGGCCAGGCTCCTTGGCGGGCACTGGGTATACACAAAGACACAAGCAAAACTGACCTTGCCTCCATTAACTTGCACTCCACTGTGAGGAATCCCATACGGACACAGTTCGTGAATACAAGGTCCAGGCAGAGTTGTTCAGATTCATCTCTGGGTGCAAAGAACCCTCATGAGGAGGAGGATGGGGAGAGGCACCTGAGCTGGGTTTTATGAGATGTAAGATAGTCAATGGTTGGCACAGGGCCAGAAGGTCCCAGAAGTGGGGCAAGATTTCCTTCCCACCTGCTCAGTCATCCCGTCACCTCATCAGGAAACATTTATTCAGGTTTGAGTTTGTGGATGTGCAAAATAGCCAAGCAGCCCCTGGCCTCGAGCAGCTCATATTCTGCTGGGGTGGGGGAGATGGGAGAAGGGGGCAGCTGTGCTGGCCTAGATAGTTAGCGGTGACTCAGATTGTTTCGGAAAGCATCAAGAATGATTTACCCAACAACCCTTCATTGCCACACACCATAAATTGTCAGTAGGCCGAGTGGATGAGCATATTTTAAAAAATATCTCCAACTGTTTGTGAGAGAGACTGTAGAAAATTCATGCTGGAACCACAATGTTGAGGGAGAGAGAGAGAGAGATTATGTTTTAAAAAGAAGAATGAAAGGGTACTTTTATTAAATCCAAGCCCTGTTTATGCTTAAGTGATTTCCTGTTTATTATCTGCACCCTTTAGCCTTTCAGAAATTGGGCTTTATAAATGAACTAAATGCTCACCCAATACTTTACACGCTGTCGTGATGTTTATAGAACCTAGTGAGTCTCCCTGGGGTGAGACTGGGACACAGTGGCATCTCTGGATTTCCCTGAAAATGTGTGAATGTGAAGCATACCAAAAATAATAAATAGCCTAATTGCCCGAGAATTGCTTTTCTGAGCAGGGGGAAAAATGGAAACTCCTCCCCCTTCCTTAGGTTCCTAGCATCCATTAAATGTATTAGTATTTTAGCCCAAGCACAGCCTGTACGTGCCTCTTAATTCAAGCGTCTGTGTCTGTGGCTCATAGGCTGGGTTCCCAAGTTGACCCATCAGGCATTGGGATGACATTCTTGTTGTCAGTCTCTGCAGGACATTTCAGGGGGCTCTTTAAGCATCCTGGGCAGGACAGACACCAGGGATCCTCCTTTTCCCTTCTCTCTCACGTTGCTAATTGTGGTTGGTGATGGTTGGGTGAGGACAACGGATGAGGCTCCGAGGCAGCAAGTGTGGAAGGAGGTCCCTGTTTGGGGGAGATGGTCCCACCTCAGAAGGAAGTGCGCTCTCCCTCTAACAATGACACTGATTTTCCCAATTGTATTTTATAAATATTTTCTTCTCGGGCTCGTGGTGTGACTGTCATCGGTGCCTTGCCGAGGAGGCCTTTGGTGGAGGAGGCCTTTGGTGGAAAGGGAGCGATGGTGGCAGAGCTGAGGAGGGGAGGGGAGTTCTCAGGTGTGCCCATGGCCCCAAACGGAAGCCAATCAAGGTGCGATTTATGTTCATTAAGGGCTTGTCAAAACTGAAAAATCTTGTAATCAACAGCAATCTCCGAGAGGCCCCCTCGATGGCTGGGGGTGTTGCCTCCTCAGCGTCGGCTCTGCCTGGGACAACTCTAGGCTAGAAGCCGCTGATGATTACATTAGGCTAAGCTGCGAAGTAAATGAACCGTGTCTTATTTCGGCGCAACTAGCTCAGTGCAGTCCTGCCCCGCAGGGTACTTTATAGCATTTTATGGTTTTAAAATTAGTGTAGCTTCCCATTTGCTGCAGGGTGCTACATGTTATGCCTTTGAACTCAATAAGCAAAGGGAAGGGGGCCTTTTGTCCCCCCCCCCTTTATTTTTTTTCTCTGCAGTTTAGCAATTTTGTTTTGCATCTTTTCCAGACGACATTTTGCAATAAAAATGTCTGACTGCCACAGACATGCACAAAAGTAACACCACCAGCCTCTGCAGAGGCATGGAGCCTGAATGGGGGGGTTGACGTCCCCCCAAAAAAAATTCTCATTAGGCTCTATGCTTCACAATAGCTTTGCAGGTTAGGGCTCTTACAGGCAGATTGATCCCTTGAATTTGACATCTTCTACAAGAAATGCCAGTGTTGTTGTGAGAAATCCTCCCAGCATCCTTCTCTTCCAAGAGGAGATGAGTGGCTAGTCATAGCATGGCACCCTAAAGTCAGGAAAAGTTGAATTTCTGATTTAGCATTTAGCTGAAGAAACAGCAAATTCAGTAGAACAATGGCGTCTAAAGACCTCCCTTGGTCAGAAGACTGAGAAAGGCGATGGGCGGAGGATGGGCCGTCATGACTCAATTAATGGCCTCAGAGACGGACCCTGAGGGTCCCTTTTAGTCCGAGGCTCCTATTTGACAAGTGAGAAAACTTCAGGCCTTCAGCCGTTAAATGATGTACTTGGAGATACAAAGAGAGTGAGTCAGGATTCACATCTGAGTGCTCTGTGGGAAATGGACGGCCTTCGGGGTTCTCCCTCCTGGCAAACATTCCTTTGACAATTAGAAGTCCTTTTGGAGTGGAGCAGCACGTGGCAGTTCCCCTTCACGCCAGGAGGGCTTTCCCTCCTCACTTGCTCCTTTTATCATTCTTGAAAGTCCTCCAAGACTCAGCTCTAGAACTGCCTTCACCGTAAAGTCTTTCCTGATCCCTCCACTTTGGGGCTGATCCCCCAAGTACCAGGCACATATGTGGGGTGGATGAGTTCGGACACTTTCCTTCTGTTGATCTATTTCCCATCCTTAGCCCAGTCCATGACACCTGAGTGCTTAACAAATGAGCTTGGCTCTTGAAGGTGCCCTCCAAGGACATGAGTGTGGTTGGCTTTACCAAAGATCTGCCATTTTTCCCCTATGTCCTAAATACCAAACAAAATCATTCTGTCACACAGAAAACTTGTGTGTGTGTGTGTGTGTGTGTGTGTGTGAGAGAGAGAGAGAGAGAGAGAGAGAGAGAGAGAGAGAGAGAGAGAGAGAGAGAGAGAGAGAGAGAGAACAACAACCACAGCAATAGAGAATTCATTGAAATCTTGGGTCTGTGAGAAGTCAGTACAGTAAAAATCTGCCCAGCACAAATATTTCTGAGTCCCAGCCAACAGTCTTCTTGCATTCAAGCCCTATTTGACAAAATAAATCCCAGGGCATCAGAAATAATTTTGATGGCCCCTTGGAGTTCATTGTAATGAGATTTTGGTGGTAGCATCCGAGGGTTGCCCAGGCTGTGTTTGTTCACATTCAGCAAAGAATGTATGGTTGAAAGCCAGGGCTATCAGCACGTGCCTAGGTTGTGGCTGGTTTTCAGCAGTGGGCTAATGCTGGCCATCAGCCTGTGGTCCCAGTTCTCCTGCAGTATGGCACCCAATGAATCCATCTCCCTTCTGGAGGGGTTCAGTTTAATTTAACAATGGATAGAGCCCCAAAGCCAAAGGCAGGTTCACAAGTCTCTGGGTCATTTCCTGGCTTTTGGATGTCACCAGCCCCTCGGGCTGGAGTGGCAGTGAGCTATGGAGGTGGAGACTTGGTTTGAGGATCCCCTGAATGGCTCAGCTGTGTGACCTTGGGCAAGTCTTTTCCCTTCTGTCTTAAAAATCAAGGAAATTATACTTGAACAGCTATGGTTGATCTGATGAAAAAATGAGGTAAATTATGTAAAGTGCTTAGTAACCTCTAGAGCTATTTCCAGAAATAGGAGCTATTATTACTGGGGCGATCTTATTCTCCTCTTCTTTTGTGATGATCATCACTGAACATTGGATTTAATGATAGATCATTGTCATACTATCAGAAATCTCCCCTACAAAACATTGAAACCTCCTAGCTCCTTTGTTAGAAATCAACAAATATTATTTTAACTACACATTATATAAGATTTATGTTTCCCCGGATCCCAGCCCTGCAGACCACAGGGTCTTAATCCTTTGTGTGTGTGTGGGGGGGGAGCCTCTGGACCCCTTCTCAGACTGATGTTTTTAAATAATTGAAGGAAATGCTCAATTTCAGTTAGAGATTAGGGAAAATAAAGAGAGGTGTTTTTTCTTACTCATATCCATGAACACTCTAAAAGCTATATTTTTGGGGGGTGGGGTATCTATGGATACTTTTAATCTCTGATTCAGAGCTTCGGGGTATCTCTAAAGTCACACCCCAGTCAGGCCCCCGTAGTTCTCAGTTGAGGGCATTGAGGCCAGGAGGTTAAGGGCCTTCTTTGAGGTCACACAGTAAGTGCTGAGGCCAGCCTGGACCCCATGCCCTCAGAGTCCAAATATGGTGCTTTAACTACACCCAACAACTCCATGCATGGTACCGCACATTTTCTCTATGTTGGCCATGCCCACCGTCATCATCTTAGGTGGTTTGAACAGAGAATCTCCTCCATGAATCTCCTTCTGGAGCTGCCTGCTGCTGTGCCAACCTTCTCTTAGGCCCCTGTCCCTTTGGAGAAGAGTGGAAATTATCCTGTAAAGGTTGTGGCATTTGGAAGGCCTCATGTGCAGGATTTTCTAAAACTTTGCTTTGCTTTTGCTAATTTAATGAAGCTGTGGTCTCACGTGTGTGGGTGGGTCCTGACACATAGTAGGTGCTATATAAATGTTAGCTATTATTATCATTGTTGAGGTGGTGGTTGTTATTATTAATGTTGTTGTTGAGGTGGTTGTTATTATCGTCATTATTATTATTATTATTAGCTTATTCTTTGGGCTGCACAAGAAAGAAACGATTGCTAAAGGTCAGAAGCCATGAGCACTACAGATAGATGAGCTGACCTGGCCCCTGGAGCTAGCAGATAAATCGATGTTAAGCATATCCACATGGGTTTCATGCTGGGAACTATTTTATATTTCTCTCTATCCTGGAGGGGCGGGGTCCGTCCAGTGGAAATGAGATTTTTCATGCGTCCACCCTTCCACATGTGACATCTTGATGTCACGTTTCTTCAAAGCTTCCTTCTTTAGGTGTGCTCTTGCACCTCTGTTCACAGCTGTTGTCCTAGAGAGCAGCCTCACTGCCGTCCCCCAGCTAGAGAGCTCCACCTCCCACCTCCGTGCCTTTGCCAAGGCGTGGTCCCCCACCCCAGCCCCAACACCTTCTTTCCTCTGTCCTTCATCACCCTGAGCTCCCTTCAAGCCTCAGCTTCATGGATATCTCCAACATGAGACCTTTTTGTTCCTCCCAAGTGTTAGTGGCCTCCTCATTTCTTGAATTGACGTTACAAATTTTGGCCCACACTTCCCTGTGGACAAGTTGGTTCCTTCCCCCCAAATCCAAGCTGCTTTAGGGAAAAGACTCTCCTCTTTTCTGCTCGATATCTTTAGAGCCCAGTGCATGATAGCCTTGTGCAAATGACTCAGTCACCACCTCCTGTGGTTCAAAGGTAATGGTAATCATTTGATGGCCACTGGCCTTGGGTAACCAAAAGGACACCAGACAACTTTCCAGATTGTTGAAGGTGACCTCTCAATGAAGCCCAAGGAGGGATCTCCGTATACTGAGAATCTTGAGGGGAGACGAATGACTGGACTTAACCACCTATCCCCAAATGCTTGACAGTTCACAAGGATGTAGTGGCCAAGACAAATCCGCTACCTTGACATCTCAGAGCTTGGCAATTTAGGGGCCGACCGGTTTGCATTGGTGGCTTACGACACCTCTTTGTGCTGATTCTATGGCTGCCGTCTGTGCTTGGCCCAAAGTCGCTGCGTTGGGTAACATGCCATTCCGATAATGCACTGCTGGGTGATGCTCAGCCAGACTCTTAGAGGAGGGAATCGAGTGCTTCACATGGAGATCCATTGGGTACACCGAGGCACTAATGGCTCATCTCCTGCAGAAGGCGCTAGCCCTGGGAAGCGATGCTGCCGTCAGCACGCTGCAAGCCGTGGGTCTCTGCCACAACTCCAATTGCTAGCAGGTTTCTCTCATCGCACCTCATTTGCATCTGGGACATCAATTAGCATGTTTGTTGAGGCTAATTGAATGAAACTCAATCATAGCTCTTAATTGCTTGACTATGTGAAAAGAAATCACATTAATGCAGCTAATTAAGTGTACGGCAATAGATGCAACATAATTAGGAGCGAAATGTAGAAAACAAGGGATGGTGGAGGTGTGAGTGCAGGGTGCAAGGGATTGAGATGCTGCTGTTTGCCTCGTTAAAGGCACGCCTCCATGGGGATCCCTTGGCTCGGGCACCTGTTTTAACCACAACAACCAAAAAAAAAAAAGCATTCCGAATGATGAGCCTGGACAACCCGAGAAGAAAATGCAAATGGGCTTTCAATGACTACTTTTTCAAGCTGTTGAGGGGCCGGAGATGGTGCTTCTGGGGTGGCCCGCTGTCGAGTGGGCTCCAGGGACTTGTTAAAAGCTGCTTAAAAGTCCTTGGCTGTGAATTACCCTCACGCCTTGTTAGATGCTTCTTTCCCCTTTTTCCTCCGATCAGCATTTTCTCCTGCTAACATCGACAGGGTGGCATCGGGCTCATTTGCATATCAAAATCCGGCACATTCCAGATGACAGCCAGACTCTGGTCTGTTCCGCAGCCTACGATCAAGCCAACCCTGAGTGGCTTCTGAAGTTTGCGCCGTCCCGAGAGGTTTGCCCTCTTCATTCCTGATTTTCCCTTTCATTCCTCAAGTCCCCTGTTGGTGGAAGGGAGAAGGAAAACCTTTACAAAAAACAAACAAAAACAAAAGAAATGAGTGTTATTCCTCCTTCCCCTGAGGACGGACCCAGGGTTTCCTTGCCAGCCTGAAACTGACGGGAAGCGCGTGTGTGCCTGGGGAACCTGTTTGTGGTTCGGAAGTGAATGTGCCCCCGTTGAACTGTGAAAACTCCACCCCTTGGAAAGTGTCAGCTAGCTCTACTGCTAAAAACATGCTTCCGTCGCCTCAGCCAGCGTGACTTATCTGTGGACTCTGAGGGTCCTGGCTCGGCCACTTGGTTACTGTGGGACAGCCTCCATCCGGGCCCCAGCGTCCACCTCTAAAGGGAGGCACTTGTCTGGACGACTTCTGAGGGCTCTCCCAGCTCCAGGTCTGATACATTAGGCTCGGTTTCCTCCTCTGTACAGTGAGGGGATTGGACCAGACAACCTCCGAGGTATCTTTTCCCTCTAAGACTGCAAACCGATCAGATTTCCCTGCCCTTGAGGGTGAGGAGCAACTGTGGTCCCTCAGCCCCGTTGGCTCAGAATGAGCAGACACTTTGCACATTTCGACAACAGATTTAAATAAAATATTGTAGTTATTGTATATTAAAACTCGCCTGTCTATTAAAAGAAACCATGCTGAGGATTTAGTCACTCTTTGATTAGCCTCATCTCCGAGCCCATAAGCAATAAATGCTCAATTACACCCCTGTTATTGTCTTTTAATTTGTTAAGAATTGGCATTAAAGAAGAAAGTTATACAGCAAGTTGGTATTTCCTAAGGAACAGGTCTTCTGGAATGAGGAGGAGAAGGCGTCAGGAAATGAACTCAATCATTATTGAGAAATAGCAATTCAGAATGGGGACTGCATGCTTGGAGTATGTCTTGAGAGAAGGGCCTCGTAGATGAGGCTGTGAGCCACGGTACACAAGAGCTGCCAAACATTCAGGAAAGAAGGGCCTCCTCTCGGCTGAGCTGATGTAAGGGAGAACAGAGAAGTTGGTGTGTTTGAGGCTGCCATGAGGCATACTGGCTCCATCCTTCTGATGGTAGTCAGGGGTAGCTTGGTCAGCTAGGAGCTAGTCCTGATTGTTCCAGGAGAACTCAGCTCAAGAGTCAATTGGGGGGCAGCTAGGTGGTACAGTGGATAAAACACTGGCCCTGGATTCAGGAGGACCTGAGTTCAAATCTGACCTCAGACACTTGACACTTACTAGCTACGTGACCCTGGGCAAGTCACTTAACCCTCATTGCCCTGGCGGGGCGAGAATCAATTACAATCTTGGACTCGGGGCCAGAAGAGACTCCCAAGGCCATCCAGTCTGTCTCATTGCACAGTTGAGCAAATGGAGGCTCAGAAAGGTGGGGACTTCCCCAAGGTCACACAGCACATGTTGTTCTATATTAGATATATTGGTCTGTTGTGGCTCGTTATGTGTGTGGCCAGGGTGTGAGAGCAGGGGGCCGAGGACGGAGAGACTGCTGTTCACCTCGTTAAAGATAGGAGGCCAAGGTGACAAGGCCGTGCTTTGCAGGATGCATCTGCCTGGGTAAATTCATGGAGGTGGGAATGGCCAGTTCAAAGTGGAGCCTTGGGTTCATGGGCAAGTGGGGTCAGCTGCCGTGGTACTGGGTCAGTCCTTGATAAAGCAGATGTGCCAGCTAGCTGGATATAACGCGGGGCAGAACCTAGCAGTTATCTTGTCCCACCCCGTGATTTCACAGATGTCGAAATGGAAAGGGTAGAAGGGAAGCATGTGTGACTCAGAGCTAGCAAGGAGCTCAGGGCCTCCCCACCCAGTCCAGGCTTTGGAAGGTGTGATTCTGCCAGTGATTTGAATTGTTGGATGAGGAGGCAGGAGGAGTCACCCCGAGCAGGCAGGGATTGGGGCGTCTTAAATTCCCAGCAGACGTCCAGAGAGGAGGCCACTGGCGACTTGGCAGCTGGTTGGTAGAAAGCTGGCCCAGGACCCCACCCCAGTCCCCTCCATCTGCCCCTCAGTGGGTGGGGCAGATCTTTTCCTTGTTGGGCAGCAGGGATTTAAGGGCTTCTGTAGCTAGCACTTAGAATGTTTTGTATCCAGAGAAGATTTGGGCTCCGATGGTTGTGTCAAGGGTCCCTAAGCCCCCTATTCCCAGGAGTCTCTATTGAAGGGTGGGGTCTTTCCCTGTAGCCCTCAGGCAGTCACTCATTCTAGCCAGGGCCTGTTCTCTGCCTCTCTCCACCCATTGAAGTGATTCTAACCACACTCAGCCCTCTCCCTGCCTAGGTCTCCTTTGTCTCTTGGTGTCTTCTGTTCTCCCTTTATTTGAGAACATCAGCGTGACTGTAGCTGGTGTATTAGCTGTATCACTGAATAACCATCAGCAATCCATTGGGATGCTAAGAACATTCCAAAGCAGTCTTAGCTGATGTTTGCACAGGACTCTCAGGTTGGCGGAAAACTCACTGGGAAGAGGGCCACCCTCGGGAGTCTTGGGACGAGCTTGCCCGAGTCCCAGCTCTGTCTGTCTGAACGATACCAGTCAGGCCCCTTTGTGTGCGCAGCCTGATTTCCTCACTGGTGAAACTAGAGGGTCAGGCTAACTTGCCTCTGCCATCCCTTCTAGTCCCAAAGCCATGATCCCATGATATATGTCATTTCACCTTTATGGGCCTCAGTGACCTCATCTGTGAAATGGGACTAGATCAGATGTGTCAAAACTGCCTCACAGAACTCCAGAATTCTACAGAACCAAATCAAAGTGTCACTGGCAACTGGGCCAGACGGCCTCCGAAGCCCCTTCCAGTCCTAGATCTGCCTTCCTTTGATAGTTATCATCTTCTCACACACCCCCCCCCATCTTATGAACGAGGTGCTAGGATGGTGAGGATCACCACATGTCAGACAGCTGGGATGGAGTTCAGAGACAGACTCGGAGCCCAAAGGAAACTAAAATGCCGTCAAGTCTTAGCCTCCTCCTTTTGCAGGTAAGGAAACTGAGGTCAGGAAGGCTGACCCTCCCAGGATTCCATAGCCAGGAAGTGTCTAAGGCTAGATCGAAGCTAGGCCTTCCCGACTCCCAAGTCCAGCCCTCTCTGCACCCACCAAGCGTTCTTTCCTAGGTCCTTGCTCTTGGCTATCGCTCCATCCACTTGTCTGCTGCTGAGCAAGGGCAAGGGACTTTCTTGATGAGCATTAGTTTGCTTGGGTAGAAAGTGGGCATGCTAACTGTGTCTAGCACACTGGAATCACACGTCTAGGATGCCAGGGCAGTGCTGTTGAAAGGGGATGGACCCGGGTTCTCCCACTTACCATGTGACCTTCCTCCTCTGGGCCTTCAGGGACCAGGGGACCCACGATCTTGACGTTGTCCTTGTGCTCTTCATCTGTCATCGTCATTGTTGCTAAACTCCTCTCTCCCTCAGCCACCTCAGTCACTCCCCTGCCCCAGGTCCCTCAGCCCTAAATGAATCAAAGAAGAGTTTGGTCTCCCTCTTCCAGATTCCTGGGATTTTTCTTTGTCTTCTTTTTGAATGGTTTTGGACGTGTGCCTTCTGTTTGTCTTTGGGCAGGATTACATGCAGAATGTCCATGGGAAGGAAATCGATCTTCTGAGAACCACTGTGAAAGTCCCAGGGAAGAGGCCCCCCCGGGCCACGTCGGCCTGCGCCCCTATCTCCAGTCCCAAGACCAATGGCCTCGCCAAGGACATGAGCAGTTTGCACATTTCGCCAAATTCAGGTAAGGTCATCATGGACCCAACTCAGGAGATGTGTCCTATGTGTCTCTCTATGTACACATGTGTGCGTGTTTGTATTTATGTAGACACGCAGATTGTCAGACTGCCGGAAGGAGGTTACCTGTGGGGTTTGCCATTATTCTATAGGCTAGGGTTTGCACATCTCACACTCTGGAGGCTGGTTATTATCTCTTCTTAGGTCCTGTAGCTCAGGGAAGTGCCAACAGATGCGTGCTTGTCAGGACTGGGCTTTCAAAGGCCAAAGGCAAAGCCTCACACTGAATTGGCTTCAGCTATGGGCATTCCCACTCATTGTAAGCAGATTCACAAACCAATGTATCTTCCTTGTTTGACCTCACTGCTGCCATCTTTTTCTGACCTGTGGGAAAAGGTTGGACCCATGACTCCTCCCAGAAAGTCACTTCTAGTCAGACAGCCCTCCCCCAGCTGCCAGGTGGCGGGTGATCTCAGGGGATGCCTGGTTTGGAAGGAGAGAATCTTACAAGCACAGCAATCTCGGGGCAGCTAGGTGGTGCAGTGGATAAAGCACTGGCCTTGGATTCAGAAGGACCTGAGTTCAAATCCAGCCTCAGACACTTGACACTTAACGAGCTGTGTGACCCTGGGCAAGTCACTTAACCCTCATTGCCCTGCAAAAACAAAAACAAAACAAACAAACAAACGAAATATAAGTACAGCGAGTCTGATAGCGCTCAGCCGAGGGGGTGTTGGCATTCCTTTGGAACCAAGAGGGTGCCTTAAATCCCCTCCATCATCCTACCTGTCTGTAAAGGAAATGCACACACAGGTGCAAAGAGCCAAGTCATAGTTAGACCTCGGCCTCGCCTCTCCCCAGGTGAGTGGGTGGGCTAGATACCCAGCAGGTGTTAGTGGCATGAGTGTGGCTGGTTATTCCGTTCTCCCCTCCCCTTAAGAAGTTTGTAAGAAAGCTTAAATAGTATTGCCTTGAGACCAAGGAGCACCAGTTCTTTGGCGGCCCTAAGAGGCACCATCACTGATGAGAGAAAGGAGGATGAGCCACGTCCTGTGACCTGTGATGGCCTCTAGAAAGGCCCCTTCCCACATTTGATGCCGCACAGGATTCAGTGGAATGTTCCATGGAGGTGCTGATGTTTTATTGACCTCTTAACCCTTTGTCTCCCATAGAAAGGGAAGGAAGCCTCAGGAAAGCTTTCCCTCCCCGTTCTTTCCCTACCTGCCAAGTCTTTCGATTGTGATTCAATACAAACATACCACAGAGGCAACCGCATTCTACCTTGAGCTTCCAATTGGCTATAACCAAGCATTAATGAGGCTTTGCTAATTACCAGCAGGTGCTCCTGAGGACCTGCAGGCAAAATACTGCAAATTTGACTATTTTTTAAAAATCTGATTTGCCACTAACCCTCTCCCCACTTTTTTGACTGCCGCCTGTCCTCCACCTGTCATGAGGTCCATGATTCCCTTCATTTCCCTCACAAATGGCTGTGAGGCCAACTCAACCTCGCCATAGTCACACCTTCTTTCATTTTCTGAACGTGGCTCACCTTCCTTTCCTTTGTCATCGGTGCTTCTCACTCATCCCCATCAACATGCCTTCTCCCCAGTGTCAAGGTGTTGATGGAAAAATAGACTGGAGTCAGTGGGGGTCCCACAAGTCCAGTGGCCCAGTCCTATTCGTGATTCCATCAGTTACTCTTCTGATTTTTTTTAAAAAAATGTATTTTATGAAAAATAATTTTAAATGTCATAGAATCAGAGAGTTAAAGCTGGAAGGAAACTTTGAGGTAATTAGCCTAACTCATTTTACAGATTAGGAAACTGAGGCTTGAATAAAGAATGATGTTCTTAAGGTCACAGGTGATCCCTGCAGAGCTGGGATTAAAGATGTTGTATCAGTAAGTAACCTAGAATAACAGGCACGGGTAGAGGCATTGTGGTATCATCAAATGAAATGCTGAATTTGTAGTCAGAGTCACTGGGTTTGAAATCTAGTTCTACTACCTCTTAGCTGCCTGACCTTGAGTTACTTTGCCCTTTGGAGGAGGTGAGTGTGATCTCTTCTAAGACCAAGTCTTGTGACCCTCTGGTTTAGGTTCCTTACCTGCCTTCCTGACTTCCTCTTAGCTGTCGTCTCTTAGTGCTTGACAAACCCATTTCTCCATAAGGAGAATCAATCCGTCCAGGGGCTGTCTCTGGCTCTTTGACACCTCCAGAGAACTCCCCTTTCTACTCGCCGTATTGTTGTATGTGGTTTGTGGTTTGGCTTTCCGATCCAAGAAGAAGCACATCGGTTCTCCACTCTCTGCCATGACACAGGGGGTCACAGGGAGGGAGGGTCTTGGCCCCACCCAGCATGCTCTGGTTCTCTCTGTCTCTACCTACTCCTCTCTGACCCCTGACCTTTGGGCTCCCAGCAGAATCTGCACACCTGTTGCAGGTACTCTCCTCCCCCTTCAGAACGTTTTCGAACACAGTGGAGTCTAACAGTTGTTGAAGATAATAACTCTCCCCTCATCCTTGGTATGGAGTATGAGAAGGCGGATTTGCCAGTGATGACCTGAGAGGCCTGGTTTCTTCTTGAATGATGGGAAGCCCGTTTCTTTTTTCAGACTGGTGACCTGTCTCTCCCATGGCACTCGGATATCCGCTTTGTGCCCAGCCCTTGAGTATGTATGACGGGGCTGGATGACCTTCTCTCACAAGTACCTACTGACCAGAATTTTGGGGAATGACAGGCCAGTGCTCTCTCTGCACATGGTCATCCCCAGTCCCTCCTCACTCTGGCATAGCTTGTTGTTGCCCATCAGGTCCAATGACAAACTGTAATTATTGCCAGCAATGTTGAGGTGAGGTCTTGGTTCCCTCCCTTCCCTCAAAGTGCCAATTCCTGTATTGCTCCCTGCTAGTTGGACCCAGTTTTGGAAAAGTCAGCCATGTGAGAAAGCAGGTTCTTGTCCTTTGGAACCACAAAGTAAGCAGTGGCCTGACACTGACACTGACACCCCACCCCCACCCCCACCCCCCGCACCATAAGGTAAAGAGGACCCATTTTTTTTTTAAGTATTTTATTATTTTCTAGTTACATATAAGGATAGTTTTCAGCACTTGTTTTCACAGGATTTTTAGTTCCAAATTTTTCTCCCACCCTCTCTTCCCTCCCTCCTCCCCAAGACAGAAAGCAGTCTGATATAGGTTGTATATGTACAATCAAATTAAACATTTTCTACATTAGTCATCTTGTGAAAGAAGAATCAGAGCACAAGGGATAAAACTCAGAAAAGAAGGAAAAAAACCAGTCCAAAAGTAGAAACAGTATGGTTCAATCTGCATTCATAATCCAAAGTTCTTTTTTTCTGGATGTTGAGAACATTTTCTGTCATGAATTCTTTGAAATTGTTTTGGATCATTGCACTGCTGAGAAGAGCCAGTTGTTCATCACACCATGTTGCTGTTACTGTGTGCAGTGTTCTCCTGGTTCTGCTCCTCTCACTCAGCATCAGTTCATGTCAGTCCTTCCAGGTTTCTCTGAACTCCTCCTGCTCCTCGTTTCTTACAGCACAATAGAATTCCATGACATTCATATACCACAACTTGTTCAGCCCTTCCCCAATGGATGGGCAGCCCCTCGATTTCCAGTTCTTTGCCACCACAAAGAGCTGCTATAAATATCTTTGTACCTGTGGGTCCTTTTCCCTTTCCTATAGTCTCTTTGCGATACAGACCTAGTAGTGGTACCACGGGGTCAAAGAGGACCCATTCCTGACAAAGACTTTGTTTGGTCACTGAGACTAGAGACCCCTCACACTGCTCGGACACTCATCCCTGGAGGCCGCTCTGGGCGGTGGACGGTGACCTCGAGAATGCTCGCTGAAATCCACAGACGAGGCCATGTCTTCTGGAAGATGAGGAGACTAAATTCTAAGGACCTGGGTTCAAATCTTACTTCTACCTTTTCCTAGCTGGGCATCTCTTCACCTTCCTGGTCCTCAGTTTTTTCATCTGTAAAAACGAGGATGTCTAAGGCTCCTTCTACCTCTAGGGGCCTGTATCCCCACATCCCGCATCTGTGGCTACAGGCTAGTCCTTATCATATAGAACTCCAAAGAGAAAGCCTCAATTATCTTCTTTTCCGAAGCATTCCAAGAAGGAATTTTTTACACGTGTAAATACCATGTGAGACAGACTGTGTCCTCTGCAAACAATCCTTGTGGCTCACTATGGCTTTCTCACGTGAAAACTTGATTTGAAAATGACGCAGCAATCCCGTTAGATCTCATTCTCCCTGAAAGCAGGGACTTGATTGTCAAACGAGATAGTGCGTGTCCAAAGCTTTGCCTACCCGAAGGTGCTGCGCCAATGCTCACTAGTATCATTAATGCCAGCTTCACGCACAGAGCGTGTTTCTCGAATCATGTTCCAAGTAATCATCACCAGAGCTGAGCCCTGGAGCTCTAGAAGTGATCAAAGCCTGAATTAGAAAACCGCAACCAAGAATGGTCAGAAAGGCAAAACATCGAGGCTTTAAAGTTTGGGGGTGTTCAGGGCCCCCTCATTGTGAGGTCCCAGGCTTTACAAGCTGCTCTCTTCATATCCACTCTACAAAGGAGAAAGCATGAGGATTTGGGTCCCCCATTTATAGGTGAGGAAATGGAGACCTAAGTTAAATGGTGGTAATAGTTCCTTTTTCCTAGTATTAAATCAATATTTGGCAAGATCTGAGATGGATGGATGGATGGATGAATGGATGGATGGATGAATGGATGGATGGATGGATGGATAGATAGATAGATAGATAGATAGATAGATAGATAGATAGATAGATAGATAGATAGATAGGCAGATCGACAGACCGACAGACACAGACAAACATGTAGATAGGTAGAGAAGATAGAGAAGTGGAGAGAGATAGACAGATAAACATAGATGGATGGATAGAGAGACAGGCAGAAATATAGATAGGTGGATGGAAAGAGATACATGAAGAGATAGATGGATGGAGGGAAGGGGAGAGAGAGGTGGAGAGATGGTTGGAGAAAGAGACAGACAGGGAGATGGATGGACAGAAAGCTATAGACAGACAAACAGGTAGAGATGGATGGAGAGAATCAGGCAGAGACAACATTAGGCTTCTTCCAATCCTCAGATTCTATAATTCTTTAATCCACAGATAGATGCGCTTGGAGTCTAAGAGTCCTAGATGAAAATCCTGCCTCTGAGCCTCAGTTTTCTCAACTAGAAAGTGGGGATAATGATAATAATACTGATAGAACTTATCTCACAAGATCATTTGTGAGGCATTGATGAGGTAAAGTAAATAAAATCCCATGGAAACTTGAAAACACTATAGAAATGTCAGTTCTGGTTAAGGTTAAAAAAAAAAAAAAGGCTCGTTTTTTCTAAAAAATGAAGTTGCTTTTGATACCGGGCACTGAATACTGGCATTGCCTCTGCTGTGGGCGGGGAGCATCCAGCGTGCAGGTGGCGCCTCCTGAAGGCAGGCCAGCCAATCTTCCCTGTCTCTTATGGAGACCAACCTTGACTGTTCTGCCCAGGAGACCTCAAATGGCCGGGTGGTTCTTTGTTTTTTTGTTTTGTTTGGGATTTTTTTGGTAAGGCACTTGGGGTTAAGTGACTTGCCTAGGGTCACACAGCTAGTAAGTGTTAAGTGTCTGAGGCCAAATTTGAACTCAGGTCCTCCTGACTCCAGGGCTGGTGCTCTATCCACTGCACCACCTAGCTGCCCTCTGCGTGGTTCTTTGTAATGGGCAGTGGGAATAATTAATGACGTGGGCAAGGAGATGCTTCTGGAGCCTCTGCAGGCTCCCTCTCCCTGGCTCCCCTCACCAGCACAGCTTTGTTTCATTACAGTGATTAAAGTCTCCCTTGCCCAGTGGTGGAGCTATGGCTATTCCTGGATCCCAGAGAGCCCCCTGCTTATGTGGCTCCCAAAGGGTTGGGCCCCACCCTAAGGGCTAGAGCTCCTGCCAGGGAGCTGCCTGAGGCCCCAGAAGGTGACACCACCTGCCCAAGGACTCTGCTGCTGATTAGTACCCAACGCCCCTGGTCCTTCAATCTCAAGGCCAGCACTCTGCCCGGCTGAGCACGCAACAAAGTAGTCCCTCGCTACTGGACTGACTGGTGGGGAACACAAACCAGCCCGTTTTTCATTCCTATGAAATAAAGAAGGGCCTGGACCTTCTCCCAGGGGGGATCAGCCACTTTCCTTGAGAGCCAAACAAGCTCTTTGAAGCCAGTGGCATCTGAGTCATCCGGCATCCTGGCCGAGAGGGAGCCCGGGGAAGCTTCCCTCCCTGGGGACCACTGCCTCTGGGGTAAGTAAAAGAGCATTCTGGGGGTCCTTGGTTGCCTCTTGGTTTTATATCTCATGTTGATTTTCAGATATATGTGTCCTAATATCCGCTACTCACTGAGCCTTCCAGAGAGAGAGAGAACCACGGTGATAGCGATGGTGGCTGGATGGAAGGCCAGACAGACAGACAGATAAAACACTTCAGCAAAACCAAATAACTCACCTGCAGTGCTGGACACCAATTTCCCACCTATAGCCCTTCTCCGGAATCAATAATCAATACATTAGCAGGTGTTTATTAAATACCTATCATGTGTTATATATTACTGGGGAATGTAATATACAGTCTAATAGTGGGAGTCACCAGAGACTTTTTAAACACGTACAGGACAAAGATAAAGGGCACAATGGCACATCTATACAAGGGGGTTAGATCCAAGGTGCTTAGAGGGGTGAGGGGGTAGGGGTCACCAGCAGGTGGGTGGGGCCAGAAAGGGAGGCTTGAGCTACATTTTAGAGGAAGACAAGGGACCCAGTCACATTCCAGGCACGGGACTCATTGGATTTCCTGAGAAAAGGGGAGAAGGGAGGAGACGCTGGTGACTGGAGAAAAGACCCCATCCCAGATCACCCCCAGAGCAGGAGATTGGAAAGGCCAGGGACAGATGTGGCTGTGCCTTCCGTTCACTGCAGGGCGGCCCCAGGCCAAGCCGGCCCAGTGCACTCAGCTACACTTCCTCATCACTTACTCTTGCATCACAAAATCACCGCCATCATCATTGTGCAGGTGATTTTTTTTTTCCTTTGCTCTGCTTTCTCTGCCCTGCGTTAGTCCACCCAAGTCTGACCCCGCTTCTCCGAAATCCTCCTATTTGTCATTTCTTAAAGCCTAATCTAAATCAGGTCGGCCTTTGGAGGGAGCCAGACTCGCCTTACAGGTTGAAGGGAGCCTGGAATCCATCCCCTCCGACCCACTGGACACTGTCATGGCGGGCAGGAACACACAAGTGACCTAGGAGAGATCCCCTTCTGAGGATCTCGGTGTTGAGTCAGGAAGTCGTAGTAATCGTGGTAGTGGTGGTGGGAGGGGGTCGTAGCAGCGGCAGTAGCTGTGCTAATAGCAGCAGCGGTGATAGTCGTCGTTGTTGAAGGGAATCGATGTGATTTTAAGGTCGAGTGTGTCCGTGCCCAGGCGGGAGCTCTGCTCAGGGCCTGTGGTCTTCCTTCTGTCCTCCCCCAGCAGAATGGAAGCCCCTTGAGGTGCCTATTTTTGGTGTGACATTCCCATGGCCTCCTGGAGGATCTGACTCATTCTTGGGTTTATGGGTCTGGTCTATGATTCTATCTGCAAAAAAGGAAACTGAGGCCCAGCCCGGAGAAGGAAATTAGCTTCCTTTCATCCTTCCCCAGGCTTTCCAGTCCCCTGCCTTGGGTCACACCCTTGTTAGGGGCTTCAGCATGTAATCACATCCCAGCATATAATTGGATTTCCAGACTGTGTAATCGGATTAGTGTCCTCAAGGCTTAGGGGAGTGGCCCCAGGTCCTCAGACTTGACACTCCATACTCATTGGACTATGCTGTCACCATCTCCCTCTATGAAAATTCCATCTGTTAATTGACTGATCAGCCAGCATTCATTAAGTGCCTGCTGTATGCTACATATGGGGGATAGAAATGCAATATTTGGAAAGCTTACATTCCAATGGAGAAGACGCCAACAAGGAGATTTTATTTATATGGAAACATCCATGCATGTGTTCTATTGTGTATGTGTAGATAGAAAGGGAGGTGGATGGATGAACAGATAGATTAGATAGATATACAGACAGATTGCAGAGCTAGAGATGGATGGATGGCTGGCTGGATGGATAGACGAACAGATTAGATAGGAAGATTAAAGAAATGGAGATAGACAGATGGACAGACTGGACAGACAGGCAGGCAGATAGTAGCCAACATTCGAGCAGCTAAGTGGTACAGTGAATAGAGTCCCAGGCCTAGAGTCAGAAAACTTGAGTTCAAATCTGGTCTCAGACACTGGCTATATGACTGAGTCACTGAACCCTGTTTACTTCAGTTTCCTCATCTGTAAAATCCTCCAATATCTTTGCCAAGAAAACCCCATTTGAGGTCACGAAGAGTCAGGCTGCCCGAACAAGAAAAGCTAACGTTTAATTGGTACTTTAAGGTTTACAGAGTACTTTACACATATTGTCCCACAACGACCTTCGGAGGTGAGTGCCTTTATCATCTCCATTAATAATTGTAAAACAATAATTAGAAAGGAGTATACACAGACAGTCGGAGTGAGAGGGCCGCCCCTCTAAGAACTGAGTGACTTGGGGAAGGTTTCATATAGGAAGGAGCTGATGGTGTCGCAGCACCTCGGAGGAAGAGGGGGCTTCTCAGCTGTTGGGGAGGAGGCATTTGGGCCCGTCCTCTCTAAATACCTACCTGACAGCTGAACCTCTGGTCATTTTGCCAGTGAATCCCATCAGATCACGTGTTTTTTTTTTTTTTTTAGTGAGGCAATTGGGGTTAAGTGACTTGCCCAGGGTCATACAGCTAGTAAGTGTTAAGTGTCTGAGGCCGGATTTGAACTCAGGTACTCCTGAATCCAGGGCCGGTCCTCTATCCACTGCGCCATCTAGCTGCCCCAGATCACATTTTAATAGACACAGCATGGTGACATTTTTAAGGAGCTTTGGCTTTTATATAAAAACAGGAGTTCTTGATTTTACATTTATAAAGTGTCAAGTGCATACATTTGATAGACAAACAAATAATCAGCCATTTGATAAGTCAAGCGTTTATTAAACACCTTCTGTGTCAGTCACTGTGCATACTTCTGATGTAGTGAAGACAAAAATAAACCCAGCCCTGCCTTCCAGGAGCTTACATGTCAGGTTCTGAGGAGAGGAGGGGTCCAGGCACTAGGCTTGGAGTCAGAGAGACTTGAGTTCAAATCTAGCCCCGGACATTGAGTAGCTGGGTGGCCCTGGGCAAGTCACTGTTGTCTCTCTGCTACATTCCCTTCATTTGTAAAACGTGGATGATAACGGCACCTCCTTCTGAGAGTTGGGGTGAGGACAGACTAGAAAACATGGGTGCGCTACCTGGTGCAGTGGAGAGAGCTCTGGGCCTGGAGGCAGGAAGATGCAAATTCAGCCTCAGAATCTTCCTAGTGGTATGACCCTGGACAAGTCGCTTCACCCTTTTGCTCAGTGTCCTCATCTGTAAATGAGGTAGAGAAGGGAATGGCAAAACCACTTCAGTATCTCTGTCATGAAGAGTCAGACAAGACTGAAAGGACTCATTTAAGCAAACAGAATACTGGGCAGTTTTGTAAGAACGGGCAGATCCAGAATATTATTTTGGTTACATTAAATTTAAAAGGTTTTTTTTACAAACAGAAGCAATACATCCAAAAAATTAGAAAGAATGCAGAAAGCTGGGAAACAATTTTTGAGGCCAGTACTTCTGATAAAGGCCTCATTTCTAAAATATGTAGGAAACTAAATCAAATTTATAAGAACCCAAGTCATTCCCCAATTGAGAAATGGTCAAAGGATATGAACAGGCAGTTTTCTGATGAAGAAACCAAAGCTATCTATTGCCATATGAAAAAATGCTCTAAATCACTATTGATTAGGGGGCGGCTAGGTGGCACAGTGGATAGAGCACAGGCCCTGGATTCAGGAGGACCTGAGTTCAAATTTGGCCTCAGACACTTGACACTTAACTAGCTGTGTGATTCTGGGCAAGTCACTTAACCCTCATCGCCCCACCAAAAGAAAACCAAATCTGCCTTTAAATCACTATTGATTAGAGAGATGCAAATTAAAACAATTCTGAGGTACCACCTGACACCTATCAGATTGGCTAATATCACAAAAAAGGAAAATAATAAATGTTGGAGAAGCTGTGGAAAAATTGGAACACTAATGCATTGTTGGTGGAGCTGTGAACTGATCCAACCATTCTGGAGAGCAATTTGGAACTATGCCCAAAGGGCTATAAAGCTGTGTATACCCTTTGATTCAGCAATACCACTTTTGGGTCTTTTTCCCAAAGAGATCATAAAAAAGGGAAAAGGACCCACATGTACAAAAATATTTATAGCTGCACTTTTTGTGATGGCAAGAAATTGGAAACTGAGGGGATGTCCATGCATTGGGGAATGGCTGAACAAGTTGTGGTATATGAATGTAATGGAATTCTATTGTGCAGTAAGAAATGATGAACAGGAGGAGTTCAGAGAACTCCTGGAAGGACTTGCATGAACAGATGATGAGTGAGATGAGCAGAACCAGAAGAACATTGTACACAGTATCATCAACATTATGTGTGGATCAACTCTGATAGACTAGATTCTTCTCACCAATACAATGGTACAAGAAAGTCCCAAAGGACTCATGATGGAAAAGGCTCTCCAAATCCAGGAAAAAAAAAAAAGAACTGTGAAATACGGATGCTGATTGAACCATACTATTTCTTTTGTTTTTGATGCTGTTGTTTTTCTTTTTTTGAGGTTTTTCCTTTTTGCTCTTGATTCTTCTCTTATAACATGACTAATGCAGAAATATGTTTAATGTTATTTTATTTATATATATATATATATAAACCTATATCAGATTACCTCCTGTCTAGGGGAGGGAGGGAGAAAAATTTGAAATTTGAAATCTTATAAAAAGAAATGTTGAAAACTATCTGGAAAATAATAAAATACTTTTATTAAAAAAAAAAAAAAAGAATGGGCAGATCCCAGAGTGAGCTAAGAGCTGGGAGGGACCTCAGAGACTCAGCCTTCCTGAACAAGAATTGCAGCCATACCAACCCCAACAAGTGGTCTCCACACTTTCCTTAAGGACTGGGGCAGCCCCCACCATTGTGGGCACCTCTCCTACTTAGGAAGTGTGTTCTAAGGGACCCCTTTGCACATTTCCCTCCTTGCTCCTAGCTCCACCCTTGGGGAGCCCCCTGCCCCAAGCAGAAGAAAGTGAATCTCTCTTGCAAGGTACAGTTTTTCAGATGCCTGAAAGGTCAAATGAGATAATGTATATAAACAACTTTGGAAAATGTAAAGCGCTTATGTGACCATCTGCTGGTTTTTTGTTTTGTTTTTTGCAGGGCAATGAGGGTTAAGTGACTTGCCCAGGGTCACACAGCTAGTAAGTGTCAAGTGTCTGAGTCCTGATTTGAACTCAGGTCCTCCTGAATCCAGGGCTGGTGCTTTATCCACTGCACCACCTAGCTGTTATTAACATAGTAATTACCCACAGCAGCCCTAGAATCACCCTCCACCTCAAGCCTTCTCTTCCTCAAGCTAAACACCCCTGTTCTTCCAACCAGCCCTCATATGGTGGGATATCAAGGACCTTCGCCATCCTGGTTGGCTTCTTCGAGACATTCAAATGTATCAGTGTCCTTCTTGAAATAATTTGACCAGAAAAGAACATGTTGTAGCGCTGGCAGGGCAGCTGCCCCCCTTGTCTGAGATGCCCGACCTCTCTCAATGCAACCCAAGATCACGTTTGACTTCTTGGCAGCCATGACAATGCTGACTTACATTGCATGGCCATAGATAAGGTTGGTGTGGCTGGTAGAAAGCAGATGGTGACGGCCTTAGCCAATTTTACTTCATTTGACTATTTCTAGAAAGTTCTTTGTTGAGCCACATTGTTCTCCATTTGATACATACGTCCCCAAAGCAAAAACCTAACCTAGAGAGGGAAATTTTGTGGGGAAAGATGGGGTAGGAAAGGTAGCTATCCATGCCCTTGGCCTTCCGTCCATAGAGTGGCTTATTGCTCTCTGTGACAGCTTGTCCTCAGCACCTTTCCAAAAGATACAAGAATCTATTCTCTTTTATAATTTCACTATTGGAAGCAGATGGAGGGAAAGTCAAGTTTTCTGGTCCATTTTTTTTTTATCCTTTTTTTGTTTTTTACATTCGTCTGTGTAGCTAATTAACGTGCTCAATAGATTGCATGGGATCAATAAGCAAGAGCGCTTAGCAAATACTGTGGCTGAGCTAGAATGATAATTAGCAAGACAAACAGTGGCAATGGGCTTCTGAACCTCCCCGAATCTGAGCGTCATTTGCTCCTCCGGCAGGCAGCCGATGTCACTCTGACTGTGACTTTTATTCTTGTGTTCACCACGGCCCTTGATTCCATTTTCTGTTCCAAGATGACAGATCGAGAGCCTCGTCCCGATAATGTGCTCTCGTAGAGTTTGGACCATTACGGATGTTCTCATTGCAGCCGGCTGGATGCTGAGGCCCTTGTGCAAAGCAGAGTCTCCTCCCGACCCCCCGCTTCGGTTCCCCAGCGGTTTAAAAATATGAAAGCCATCAGGAGGCTGGAAACTGATTTACCGAACAGGGGTAGCAGGGAAAAAATCTCCAATGTGTTTTGAGTATTGAACTGCCGTTGACATCTAAAGTCCCAACCATGCTGTTTTCTTCCATCCTCCAGCAATCAGGGTGATCCAGCAAACCCATAAAAAATCAAACTAATAGCATGAATATTCAGTGACCTAGAATACTAATTATTGTCATGAATATTAATGGATCGGACTTGCTTTTCTCTCTCCCTCTCTCTCTCTCTCTCTCTCTCTCTCTCTCTCTCTCTCTCTCTCTCTCTCTCTTCCTCTCTTTCTCTCCCCCCTCCCTCTCTTTCTCTCTCCCCCCTCTCGCTTTCTCTTGCTTGCTTGCTTTCTCTCTCTCCCTCTCACTTTTTCACTCCCTCTCTCACTTTCTAACTCTCCTCCCTCTCTCCCTCACTCCCTTCCTCCTTCTCTTTCTCCCCTGCTTTCTCTCCCTTCCTCTCTCTCTCTCCCTCCCTCCCTCTTTCTCCCTCTCCTTCCCTCTCTCTGTCTCTCCCTCTCCCCCTCATTCTCTCCCTCCTTTTCTCTCTTTCTCCCCTGCTTTCTCTCTCTCCCTCTCTCCTTTTTCCCCCCTCCACCCGCTCCAAAGATGGACCATAATGAGAGCATTTAAGAGAGAGCTCGCTCTCCTCCGTGACAGGGACTGGGGTAATAAGGAGAGCTTGATTAACGTGGTGCACTTGGGGGAGAGATGAGAGGCTTCACGTGGCCCTGTTGTGGAGGAGGCAATGAGACTCCGGCGGCTCTGTTGCTGCTCCCTCAGATTAATGAGGCCTAAGAGTGCATTAGGAACAGTGACAAAGGTTTGATCTAATGGGCCCAGTCATTTTTCCTTTGAGTGACAGACGCACAGAAGTAATTGGCTGTGCAGAATAGTGGCTCATTGGCAGTACTTAAGGATACATTATCCCCGTTGTGTGGCCCGCAGAGGCTGTTTATCAAAACTGCGAGGTCTGCAGACACGCACTCCCTAAGCCGCTTGTACAGTGGGAATGGCTACCAAAAAAATCACAAAAACAACATGCCCCATCTAAACTTAATCCGTTGTGGTCTTAGAGAAACTAAGTTGTTTTTTCCTTTGTTTAGTTTTGAATGGTTGAGGAAACATTCTAATAACCAGGGCCCCTCTCAGTAAGGCCACTTCGATGCCCATTCCCCTTGCCATTCGTTGGCAGCCATGTTGCTGGGCGGAGCGTCGGAGTCATTAAAACCCAATGTTACCTTTAAACAGAACACTCGGTGCGTTCCAAATGGAAGAGAAGCCCAGAGGACTGGAGAATTACAGATGTTGAGATGCAGTAATAAGTCAGCATCTCCTGAGTCCCCCAGTTTGGACTTGTATATATGACTGAACCTTTGGATTCCTGAATGGGGGGCTTCTCCCATGATGAAAACACATCCCTCTCTTTCGGTGAGACTCTAACCTGAAGAGCCCCAATCACCCAACAAGCCCAGTTGACCTGACAATGGCACAAATGAGACAGTCCTTGCCCTCAGAGATCTTGGGGAGACTAGAATGTACCCAGGTAATCAGTACTAAATAGGTCTAGTCTTTTGGGGTGAGGGAGAAGCAGGAAGGTCCTGCAGAGAGTGGCCCCTGAAATGACCTTCAAGAAAGCTGCCCAGGGGCTCCAAATAATCACACTTTTCTGATGAGTGAAATCCACGTCTCCCCCTTTTTATTGGCTCAGATTCCAGTGGCCAATTAGATTCTCTAGTCGACCTCAGGATAAGGCGAGGAAGAAAGTGGTTCCAGCTGAAGTTAGATAGGCAAGTTGGGGGTGGGTGAAATAGAAATTGGGGAATTTTCTGTCTCCACTTGGCTTTTTTCCCCTTTACACCTTACTTGTAGGTCATCTCAGAAAATGTGCTCGGGTCTTGGCTGTGTACTTTGGGGCTCTTTTCCCCCTTGTGTTGATCCTCTGTGTCCAGCTGCTGAGGCCCGGACTGTGATCTGCCATCCTTTTGCCCTCCCTTCCTCCCCTGTAACTAGCCAGACTCCCTATGTTGATGGAGGGATGCCCAGAGTATGGGCATATCTCCTAGGACCTCTCCAAGAGTGCCCACCCACTGTCCAGGGCACCTGGACTTACCTGGATGTTGCTGGTGCAGTGCAGAGCAGGGCAGCTTGGCTCATCGTTGGCTGGCCGATGGATGCTGCCCTTTGAGAGGATGCCCGAAGCTGTGTGGCATGGACCAGAGAAGGGTCTAAAATCCTTTGCTTCGTGCTGGCTCTGCCCCTCACTCTCTCTGGGACCTGCACCCACCCATTCACTTGACCCTCGACTTTCCTGCCTGTAAAATGGTCGTGAGAGTACTTACATAGCCTTCCTACAGGGAGAAATTTGAGGACAATACTTTGTAAACAACAAATCCCTGAAAATAAGAGCACTGAGCACTTCCTCCTTCCCCTAGAACAGAGCTTCTTAAAGTGCAGGTCATGGTAGGCTGACTGAATGTGGGCGTCATGAAAAAATCTGGCAGTAAATGTTTGCTTTGTGCACCTACTTTACACACCTGTATACCTGGGTTTGTGAAAAAATTTCTCAGAGAAAAAGGAGTCACAAGTGGAAAAAGTTTAAGAAGCCCTGGCCTAGAAGACTGAGGCAACATGAGGCTCCAGGGTGGGACATTTGTGAAGGCAGCTGGGGCTAAGCAGAGGGTGAGGGCATCATTGGCTCTTCAGTCCAGGGAGATGCTGACTCAGTGTCCTCCTCCCATTCTTTCTCCTCCTCCTCATCTCTCTTTCCACTGCTTGGAGCCCTGAGACGACACCCTCATCCTTACTCTTCCCTTGGCTCCTGGGGCATTTTACTCTCCCAGTTCTCCTGCCTCTGTGACCCTTCTTTCCTCTTTCCTTCCCAAGTCTTTTCCTTTCTCCTGAGCTGTGGTCATGGCTGTGCCCCAGGTTCTGGCTCTTTGTCTGGGGCTGCCCTTTGCTCCACCTTGGATCCAGCATATTTACGTACATGCCTCCCCTCTTGCCATCAGTACAGAAGGCACCTGAGGCCAGGCACTGTGTCCTTTTTGTCTTAGGATGCCCAACCCCAAAGACAATAATACCTGCACCACCTACTGCACTGGGGCGTCGTGAGGAGCAAATAGGATAAGGTTTGGAAAGTAAGTTTTAACTCAACAGTCAGTTTGGTTTAGTAGAGAGAGTGCTGTCTTGAGGGGAGGAGGACCGGGGTTCGAATTCCACCTTTGCCTCTTGTTGCTTAAGGAACATTTGTACCATCAAGTCTCTTCCCTTTTCTAGGCCTCATTTTCCTCATTTGTAAAATAAGTGGGTTGGACCTGTTAAACATACAGCATCTCTCCCAACACAAAGCCCAGGACCCACCAAGTAGAAATTGCTGTTGCGTGATTGTTATTGTTATTATAATATTTGGAAAGCACTTGGCACAGTACCTGGCACATAGTAGGGCTAAAGAAGTGCTGCTTCCCCTTTCATGGTCACTCCCACCCTCGTCTTAGTTGTTGTCACCATGGCTTTCTCAGGATCTGTCTCTTCTTGGCTTCCAAGGCAGTTCGTCTGCCAGCGTGAGAACCGCAAGCATTGGGCAGGTTATCCTCTCACAGAGTTGTCTGGGCACAGAGAAGTAAAGTCACTAGCCCAGAATCTCACAGTCAGGATGTGTTACAGGCAGAATTGGAACCCAGGTCTCCCCAGCTTTAAAGCCAATTCCTCTTTCATGTGTTTATTTTACTTGACCTGGTTTTTTTTTTTTTTTTTTGGTTTGTTTGTTTTGTTTTTCATTTCAAAGAGGAAACTGCATGTGAGGCCCCTCCCTCTGCCAATGCTAAGGCTCACCTCCCTACATCCTCTTAGAGACTTGAACCAGGGTAGTAAGAGATGAGGTGACTTGGCCAGGGTTATGGAGCAAGCACGCGTCAGAGGCCATGCGTTCCCTTTTGTGGATGGCCACGTGACTGTGTCACTTCTGAATGCCACTGATTGCCCCAGGTTGGACTTTGTTTATGCACTTTATTCCCCCTCCCCACTTTTTTACTGGCAGGGCAATGAGGGTTAAGTGAATTGCCCAAGGTCACACAGCTAGTAAGTGTCAAGTGTCTGAGACTGGATTTGAACTCAGGTCCTCCTGAATCCAGGGCCAGTGCACCACCTAGCTGCCCCTATGTAGTTTATTCTTCCACTGCCTGGACTGAGAACTTGGCTGTACGTAAAGCCCAATGTTACCTTTAAACAGAGCACTTCATGTGCTCCAAGTGGGAAAGAAGCCCAGTGCACTTAAGAATTACAGGTATTTAAAAAAAAATCTTCAGAATCTTTAATCCCTGCCCAGGAAGTCAGGGTCAGGATAAGGGGAGAACTGTCCTCATAATTCTTTTAACAAGCAGTTGAAAATGTTAAGCTCGTTTTTATTTCAATCTTAGAGTATGTGTCCCCTATCCCCGCTCTCCCCCTTTTTTGGTGGGGGCAGGAAGCCGTGTCTTTTAGCCTTGTACAAAATGGGTTGTTCTGGGAAGACCCAGGTCTTGGTGGCTCCAAGGAAGGCCCCTGGCTGCCCACCAGACAATGCAGCTTGACTTACTCCTGTCCCAGCATGGAGACATCCCGGCCTTGCCTCATCTAAGGGAATAGGGGCACGTCTCCTTGTACTTCCTGCATGAATCAACTCATCCAACATGTGATGACCAGACGCTTAGCCGGGGGGTTATTTTCTTTCTAAGTATTATTATCAGCGTCCACCCTAGAAAGGTGACTCCGATCAAGAAATTAACTGTGAGAAGGAAGACAAAGGGCTGTGAGGTCATCTTACAGAGAAGGAAACAGACCCAGAGATGGCCAGTGATGGAGACTCAGCAGGGACATAGGAGAGGGTCTTGTCCGATGCCATTATTTACAGATAAAGACACTGAGGCCCTGCAGAGGGACCGCATGGCAGTAAAGAGGAGAGCCGGGGACATCTTTATTTCCTCGCCAGTCCCTTCTCTTAGGAGGGACAGATGTGCTGTTCTCACTTCTTAAAATGCAAGGGGAGAATAAGTAAGAAAAGCACCCCCCTACACCCCCTCAACATGTAATCAGCCAGCAGTTATTAAGCACTTACCTCATACCAGCCACTTTGCTGGGAGCCAGAAATGCAGAGACAAGGAAGGGGGGAGGGGGTGCACAGTACACTTTTTGGCAGTATAGATAAACATATCAGTACATACACACACATGTTCATACGCCTCATGTATACATACGATGCAGAATAAGTCAAGCTCATTCCGTTCAGCTTAGTAAAGGGGTGAGGGCTTTCCCAGGGAGGAGGAAGAGCTCTCATACTCACCAGCACACACACATCTGAGGGGCACAAGCTCGATTGTTCTGCCGAGGCCCAGAACTCTGGAGTTCTGGCTTCTGAGATGCCCTTGGCTCAACACCCCCTTGCCAGGGGTGCTGCTGCACGCCTGAGGCCCCTGCTGACTGGGAACCGATGGCTGGCAGAAAGTGGGCTGGCCCAATTGGGTGTCCACCCTGGTGGCCATTGATGGAGTGAGCCCCCTGGGAACCTAATGAGCCACAAAGTGGTCCTGGCCAAATAGCAGAGAAAGTCAGGGCTCCCGTGCTGATTGGAGGGAGCCTGGGCTGGTGAGTGGCCCCTGGCCCCCAGCTGGGGAGACACAGGGAGACCTGGTCTCAATAGTAATAATGACAATAATAATTTTTTTTCCAAGAAAAAGCCCTTCTCAGAATCAAATTGCACTGATTGAGAGGCAGGCGAATCCCCCGCATACATAACACTGTGAATGAGTAATGCACACACATTTAAATCACAGGCAGTTCACTGTTTTATGGTATGGTGGTGAATTATATTCTTTTTGCATTTGTAATTAGAGGGCGGAACAGATGGTGAAGGCTTAGTTTGAACTGATGTGGCCATTAAAATAACCTACACTGCCCAAGGATGGCTCCATGGTGTTAGCCTCCCCCCTCCCAGACTGCCCCCCCTGCCTCCCACCCCCCCACTCTTCAGAAGAAGGGTCCGGCGGCCTGGGCCTTAGAGCTCTTCTGGAAATGGGTGTGCAGATGAAGATAAGAAATAGCATTTACAGCCTGGCTTCTACAGGTAGATATCCAGATGACACACAGCATCACTTACTTGTATTTCTGAATAAGAAGATTTTGGCCCACCTTCCCTCCCCCCCCCCCACCCCAAACACACCCACATGGACATCAACTGGGACCCATCTAGGAAACTGTTTGCATTTTTTTGTTTTGGTTTGTTTTGGTTTTTGTTTTTTTTTTTTAGTGAGGCAATTGGGGTTAAGTGACTTGCTCGGGGTCACTCAGCTAGTAAGTGTTAAGTGTCTGAGGCCAGATTTGAACTCAGGTACTCCTGACTCCGGGGCCAGTGCTCTATCCACTGTGTCACCTAGCTGCCCCAACTGTTTGCATTTTAAGGATACAAGTCTGGCCTATGGCAGAAAGTATCGATTCACCCAGGAAAAAAACACCAGGAGTCCCTTAGATCTACAGAGGGGAAATTTGACATTTTTAATCTGTGGTTTTCCATACAGGAAAGAAAATCGTGGATTTCAAACTGACTAGGGACCTTACGACTCTAATCCAGTGCCCTCACCTTACAGCCAGAGAAACTGAGGCCCAGCAAAATGTAACAGCTTGCCCAGACTCTGGGAAGCCAGGAGCTCTCAAGCTGACCTTCATGGACTCTGATGAGGAAAAAAATATATATCTGTATTTTCACTAACCTCTAAGTGAAATTGAGTATTTCCTTCAGTTATGGATTTTTTTAAGTGCTGAAAAGGGATAAGTAGGCCTCACCAGCCTGCCAGAGGGGTCCATGACACAAAAAAGGTTAAGATCTACTGTTCTAGTCCAACCCTCTCATTTTACAGATGAAGAAACTGAGACTCAGATAGGGAAGTGGCTTGCCCAGGGTCACCAAGGCTGGACTCTGCACTCATTGTGTGTCTTTCTATCTGCCTTCTACCACCGCCCCACTTCTGTCATGCCATGCTTAATAACATAGCTTTTCCTGAAGAACAAAGAAATCAGTCAAGTAGGGTCTAGTCATCTCTCTTCACTCTTATTTAAATAATAACCACCTCCCCCAAAAACGCCCCTTATTTTTTCAGACTTGAATCCTTCAGTTGAGGGGGACTTATTGTGCAGGCTGGCCCCAATGGGATGGGGTGGTGGGTGAGCCAGTGAACAAGTCGTGATCCCTACTTAGGAAAGTGCCTCAGACCCAACCAGGTAAACGGCAGGACAGGCCACTTCTCATGCAATAAGCCCGTTGCTTGAAAACAGGGTTCTTTGATTTTTTCCCCCCACAGATGAAAACATGGTTGTTGTTTTTCCAATAGGAAATAGCTTTTTTTTTTTTTTTTTGCTCATTTGGGACTAGTTCAGGCAGCGCACTGATAGTCATTCAGATATAAATGCCATGTTCACTTTGAAATGCAAATTGTTTAAAGAAAAATAGCATATGGTGGAAGTAACGACCTTTTCAAATCAGCTCGTGCACTTTCGGGCTAGGAGTGTGTGTGAGGGAAAATTATTCTTTGGCCAGAATTTGGAGCCTTTGACACATGGAAGCTTGGCCTAATCAAGGCTTTCCAGCAAGCAGCTCGGCGTATCCATATCAAGGGACAAGTGCTGTGAACAGGAGGATTAGCATAGTAATTTCCCTGCCCCCTGCTAATCAACTTAAGCAGCCAGCTGATGCAGAGATGATGTATGGGAAGACACTTGCTTTCTGAACTCTGATCAGGCCAGGTAGTTGACATTGTATTTCTGCCTTAATGCCGAGATGTTTGGCAGGGGAAGAACTGGAGAGACAGATGCTGCACACAGCTAAGTCTTTTCTTGCAAGGCCTTGACACCCATCCTTTCATGACTGTCTCTTTTAACAATCATCCTTTGAGACAAGGGAGGGCTCTCTCTTTCCTGGAAACTTCCTGGCCAGTCCCCTGGCCATGTTACCCAAACTGACTTCCTCCAGCATGCTTCCTGGGGAGGGTCTTATTTCCTCCAGCCACGGGCACTGCCTCAGCTTGGCAACGACTTCCCAGTGGAACGTAGGACCATAGCAAGAGGAGACCTCTTAGAGCAATAACATCTGATGGGAGTGTTCATGGGGACAGCAAAATAGAGACCCAGAAATCCAGGATGCCCAGATCATCAAAATGCCACAAGCATTGATTAAGCAAGCCAGGTACTGCATTGGGCAGCCCAGATTGAAAACAAAAAGGGGAAAAAAGAGCAGCCCTTTCTTATCCCCCAGGAGGTTCTATTGGACTGGGGGGAATAGCGCATACCATTTAGTTTCCCCTTCTGTGATCCGGTGGGTTAAACTACACAGTATCTATCAGCCGTCCAGATCTAAATCTTGAATTTGTTAGTCCCTCTACCTGTGCAGCCTTGGGTGAAACACTGCCCAGTCACAGAGCCAGAGAGTTTGGAATGAGTTGTAGTCAAACCCATCCAGAAGGAGTCCACATGAGTGCTTGGTCAGCCCAGCCTGCAGTGGGGGAAGCCCTAGCACCTCCCGAAGAGGCTCCACCCCCCCCTATTCTGAGGTCCCTACAGCACGAGGCTGACCTCCACATGACAGCCATCCTCATCTCATGCAGTGTGACCGTAAGACCCCTCGCCATGCTGGCTTCCCTCCTAGAAATTCTCCCCCTTTGCCCAGAAATAAAAACAACATGCCAGAGGAGGGTGAACCCCAGGGCAGGGGACAGAGGGACTGTTGTCACCACACTGGTCCTAGAAGCCATGCTTATCTGAATGCGTCCCAGGGTCATGTTTAGTATTCTTAGCTGCCCCATTGTACATGTTGAGCTTGCAGTCCACTAAGACCCCCAGATGCATTTCAGAACTGCTACAGTCTCCCCATGTGCTTCGCATGTAGAGCTGGGTTTTTTGTTTGTTGTTCAGTCATTTCAACCATGCCTGACTTTGTGATCCCTTTTGAGATGTTCCAGGCAAGGATACCAAAGTGGCTTGCCATTTCTTTCTCTGTCTCATTTTACAGAGGAGGAAGCCGAGGCTAGACAGTTAAATGACTTGCCCAGGGTCACAGTGCTACTAAGTGTCTTGAGGTCATATTTCTTCTTCTTCTTTTTTTTTTCTTTGGATTGGGCAACGAGGGTTAAGTGACTTACAGCTAGTAAGTGTCAAGTGTCTGAGGCCAGATTTGAACTCAGGTACTCCTGAATCCAGGGCCAGTGCTTTATCCACTGTGCCACCTAGCTGCCCCCCTTGAGGCCATATTTGAACTCGGGCTTCAGGCCCAGCGCTCTGTGCACTATGGTGCCACCTAGTTGCCCAAGTACAACACTTTGCATTTATTAACCCTGTGGAATTTCATCTTCTTGGGGTTCAGCCCAATGCTCTGCCCTGTAAAGATCCTTCTGGATGTTCATTGTGTCACTGGCAAATTGAATAAGACTGATATCTATGCAAATATCCAAGGGAGCTGGCTAAGCACAGTTCCCTGCTGTACCACCAGCCAACTGGTTCTGATTCTGACCCATTGTTTTAAATTCTAATCCATATCCAATGAGGGCTATCTCAGGTGTGATGATTGCTCATTGAAACTTTGCTGAAATCTCTGCTCAGCCTTCTCTTCATCTGCTAATGGTCCAAAATGGAAAAGGAGATTAATCTGACAGTGACTTTTACCCAGATTAGGAAGTGATTCATCCCATAAACTCCCACATACCTACCACACAGGTGCTCCAAGCCCTAAGGACAGTGGTAACAATAGCTTGAATTTACATGGAACTCAAAGGTGGCGCACCAAGCATTCCCCATTGCAGTTAAGAAATGGATCATCTTTGCTGAAAGCTCACCCCTGCACAATCACCAGGGAACCTGAGGGTCTACACTGTGGCCTACAGATCTTCTTCTTTGCTTTAGGAAAGTACATACACCCATGGAAATGTCTTGGATGACACAGATGACTGTGCTATCTTGAAATCACATTGTGTTGACTTAAAGCCACCCAAAAGGGCTACAGCCACTGTCCTTAGTAGTGCCGACCCCGGTAAATTTGGTATGAGATGCTTCCCAGAGCTCTATTCGTTTTCAGCAGCTAGCTCAGCGGCGTCTTGCCTAAGGTTGTAGACCACAGGTTAGCCTTCAGCCTTGAAATTCTCCAAAGGAGACTGCCTGTTAGGAAATCATATTGTTTTTTTAAAAATCTTTCATGAGATTTTTCAACTTAAATTTTCTTTTTTTTTTTCTTTTGAATTTGACAAACATCGATAAAGAAGAACATTCCCGTATACAAAGAGAAATGTTCAAAGATTGCAGGTAGAGCTGGGAATCGTTCTTTCTGTGGCTGAGTCAATGTCAATCTAAATCAGACCAGCAAAATCATCGGATAATAAATAGTGTGCCAAGATCACGCTCCCTCTTTACCTCCCCCTCATGATGTCCTGGACCTCCTTCAGAGCACAGTTTAGCGATCACTGTCTGCATAATAATAATGACTAGAACTAACCTTTGTATGGTGCCTGCCTTGTTCTAGGCATGATACCAGGTGCTTAGGTGCTTACCAGCTTTATCTCAGGGTCACCCAGTCAGCAAGTGTCATGTGCCTGCCGCTTTTTTATTTTCCTCACCACCTCACCAGTAGTTGGCACAGAGTCGGTGCTTGATAAAGGCTTCTTGAGTATAAGCTGACCACTTATTGTTACTAGAGGAAAAACTGACAAATCTGGAGGCGACCACATGACAAGCCAACAAGCAATTGTTAAGCACCTGCTGTGTTCCAGGGATTGTCCAAGAGGATAGGTACAGGGAGGCAGAGGGGTAGACCTTGCTCTCGAGGAGCTCATAGCCTAAGGTGGGAGGGGGAAAGGTAAGCACATTGATTAAGTGCCGACTGTGTGCCAGGTACTCTGCGGAACCCTGTACAGGTATGATCTCCTTTGAGCTTCACAGCAATCCTGGGAGGTCAGTGCTACTGTTATCTCCTCTTTACATGTGACTTGCCCAGGGTTTTTGGCCATATTTGAACTCGAGCCTTCTTGCATCCAGGGCTAGTGCTGTCGCTTCCTCCAGACAACATGCAGACATCCCAGAAACAGAATTAATTGGAGACAACCAAGAGAAGGAAGGGATCAGCACAGGCTTCCTGCAGGAGGTCCAGAGGGGGTGAAAAGGCATTTCCAAGCATGGGTCCCAGCCAGTGCAGATACTGGGAGGGAGCTGGGAGCTGGGACGTCTTACCTGAGGCCATTGTCCCCAGATCACAGAGTGACCGAGGGAGAAAGGTCAGTGTAAGAAGACCGGAGTGATCACAGAGGCCCAGACTGTGAAGGGCTTGGGGTGCTAAAGGCAGTAGGGAGCCACTGCTATTTACTGACAACAGCTGAGGAGAGTGCAACTGCAGCTCAATGAGATACAATAGAGCAAACATTAAGGATCTGCTAATTGCACAGAAGTGTGATGGGTCAAATACACTTGATGGCAAATCATTAAAAAACAAAAGAGGCTCCCATGGGAAATAACTGACATCGCCAAGGGGGATCTGACACCACAGGGGCCAGGGGTACTGCTGTGGACCACAGAGGGAATTCCGTTTGCATGTCTGTCAGAACCAAGAAACAAGGCAGTGCCAGCAGTCCTCCTCGTCCACCAATCAGGTGATTTATGAAGCACTGACTGTGACAGGTACTATGGGAGGTGTTGGGCTTCAAAGACCAAAATCTTTCCATTTCCAGAAGCCAGCATCCAGTCAGGAAAAACATGTGGCCCCAGCTGTGCGAAATGCGTCCAGAATAGCGAGGAGGTGATGTGGGAGGGACTTAGTGGCTTGAGAATACGGCCACACAGATGAGGATGCTTGATGGGAACCAGGAATTATGAGGGATGGCAGGGAAGAGGAAGAGTAATCCCAGCTTGGGGCTGGCAGGCAGAGTCCCCTGTCTGCAGACCCATCAGAGGACCCATCTAGCTGGACCTGAGGGCACAGACAGGAGCAGAAAGCAAGCTCAGGGCTGAGTTGGAAGGGGCTAAAAATGTCCACCGAGATGCTGGAGGTGATAGGGAGCAATACAGTGAGGAAGGAGCCGTAGAGATGGGGGTGTGGCAGCTGTATGAAGACAGGAGGAGACTCGAGTCGAGAAGGGAGGTCACTTAGGGGAAGGGGAAGAGCAGAGAACAAAATCGCCCTCCTCTCCAGAGGTGGATGTGTGGAAGAAGGTGAGTCAGCTGAGGAAGGGAAGGAGGACCACCGACTGTAGGGAAGTGGGAGGGTATGGAAGATCTTCCCATCAAAGGTAGCACCAGCTCCCAAGAGAAACCGTCAAGTCCTTGTGCAGCAAGAGATGCTGGTGAGTGCCAACCAGCACCAGCAATAGAGAGGCTTCCCAGGGTTGCTCAGGGAGCTACCCCCAAAGAGGAAGGGACAAGTCTGGCCTCGGGAAAGACCCCTCAAGGGTGGACGCCAGATATGCAAGAAGAGCCCTCCAGAAGAAGAGAACCTCATGAGATTCCTGATGAGAATTTGAGAATACAGAAGTGTAACTGAAGTATAAGGCAGCTGGGTGATGCAGTGGATAGAGCACTGGGCCTAGAGTCAGCTGGACCTGAGTTCCAATCCAGCCTCAGACACTTAGCCACTCTGTGACCCTGTCAGCCTCTGTTTCCTCATCTGTAAAGTGAGCCGGAGAAGGAAATGGCTGAGCCCTCCCATGTCTCTGCTCACAAACCCCCCCGTGGGGTCACAAAGGGCCGGACCCGACTGACCAACGACCAATAGGCGTGACAGAGGACGAACCTGAGGCCTCGGGAAATGGAAGGACCTACGGTTGAGTTTTAAACGGCCCTAGATGGGAAGATGCTGGGGGGAGGGATAGCTAGCCTCAGCAAAAAGAAGGCGGATTTGTCCTTTGGGGTGAGAGCTGAAGTGGACAGCCATATTGGAATGTGGACGGTTGCCAGATTTTCTGTGACCCATGAATTCCTTTTCCCTAACATGCTTAGCAGCCATACCTTTGAATGTATATTGAGTTATTTGTCCGTGTGTCATCTCTCCAAGGAGGCTGAAGTCCCATGAAGATGGGAACCCTGTCCCATGGAAACTTCATGTCTCTCCTGGACCTCTTTCTTTTAAATGTTTAATTGATGCCTTTTAATCACCTCGGTCATCTCCCAGTGAGTGAACACGTTCTCTTTTGAGAAAGAAGACAGCAGACCACAGCCGCGACAGACGCCACCTCCATGTGGGCCGATGTTCCCATGTGCCTTCCCTCAGTCCCTCGCCTCTGCTCACGAGGATGCCCATTGAGGGCTTTCTGGAACCATGACCACCTGCATTTTATTTGATTATGTGATTCCTTTGCAGTAGTTGTGTGTACTGTTCTCCTGGTTCTGGTTTGCTAAACAAGTCTTCCCGTGCCTCTCTGCATTCCACAGACCCGTTTCTCACGGTGCACCCTGTCTATTGCTTCCCAACTCGTTTGGCCATTCCTGACTTGTGCTGTTTCCCATCTTATGTGGCATAAAGGCTTCTGTAAAGATGTGGGTGGATATGGGACCTCTGCTGATAGATGCGCCTGAAGAGTTGTTTACGTATTACCTCTGATACCATTGTTCCAACTTGATTTGAGGAATGGCTGTTCCAAACCACAGCTTGGCTAGCAGGATATGTTCTTGTGCCCATAGACCCCCCAGCATGGACTGTTTCTGTCTTTTATCCACTTTGCCTATTTAATGAATGTGAAATGAAACCTCAGTTGTTTCCTTTTGTGCTTCCCTTGTTAGTTTCATGTGGTTGTTGAGAGTTTCTTGTGAAAATGATTTGTTAATGTCCTTTGATGACCGCTATTAGGGAGGAGTTCCCAGACCCCTTTCCACCGTTGAGCATATTTTGTGTCATTTTCTGTGGTTTGCTGATTGTTTTGTTTCCTGTATGTGATTCCTTAATTGGTCTAAAGTCTATGTCCCAGGTTCACAGCCTCTGATTCTTGTCGTTGGTGTTGCTTTTTGTTTGTTTCTTTGTCTTTAATTTTTTCACCTTTTTGTAGTGTGTGGACCAATGGAGGACTTAGCTGCTTGCATTGAGCATTCTCTCCCTCCAGAAAAGCACTGTGTTTATACTGTGACATTATTGGTTTTCTTAGATAGATAAAAATAGAGAGGAAGCATTATAATCCCAAATATTTGTCATGGGATTATCCATAAATTGTTTCTTTTTAATTTTGTTTCTATTAATGTTTGTATTGTGTGTGTATTCTCACACCAGGAATTAATTCAGAAACTAAAACCAACCTGTGTTTAGCATTTATGACACTAGGTTATAGTTGAGGATTAGTGTTACCAAAAATCCCTTCTGTTTTATAACCATTTGGTTATAAAATGTAGGTCTGTTCTCAATCAACATACCAGGAAAAAAGTTCAAAAGAGGTTGAAGCACTTCAGGATCTTTTGTAGACCCTAAATCAAGGAATGTTCCTTTACTGATTGAGTTTCAAGAAAGGGGCATTTTCCCAAATTTTCATGCCTTTTAAAATTTTTATCAATATCTTTTTTACATGTTGCTTCCATTTTTCAATATATCACCTCTCTTTCCTCTATCCAGAGTCATCCTTTCTTAGAAGGAAGAACTTTTTTTTAAGGAAAAAGACACAGAGAGAGTGAGAGAGAGACAGAGAGACAGAGACAGACTCAGCAAACCTAATCATGACACCAAACAAGTGCAGCAGTATATTCCATGTTCCTCGAATGCTTGACCCTTTAAGAGGCAAAGTTATGACTTGAGTGGTGCGCCGACAGCACTTGTCCACATTCAGAAGGTAGAAATAGTTGAAGCTGACAAAGATGGTGAGAAAAGGAAACAGGCCGGCGCCTCGCTTCCTGGTTCTGCAGGGAGTGGCTCCCCAGCCCATGTCTAAGCCGCCATGAGGCACACTTTCGTGTTTTTGACTGTTCCTTCAATGTGGCTTTTTAATTGCCTCTGGCAATTTTGCCGCCTGTGCTCAGGTACCAGAATTGTGAGTTAGTGCCTTGTGCAGCCAGGTTTCTGTTCAGTTGGTATCCGTATCCTTGGGGGCTGTATGGAGAGCCCACACTGGTCAAAGAGAAGCAATCTTCGATCCCTGGTTTCTGCCTGTGTCAGATAATGAGACCAGCTTTTAGACTGCTTCTTCCTCTTCAGCTTTGCAAAGGGTTAATTCATCACTGGGATGCAGTTTATCCCGCGTGTCTGTTTTACATTTTCTCCATTTTTCAGCAAGCCTGAAGCTTGCTCTGTTTCACGTGAGCCTGTCTTGTCCCATTTTCCCTGGAGGGTTGAGGGAGGTGGCGCTATCCCCGTTGGCTACTGGTGGTGGCTGGTGCCCCGGTGTGATGTTGTACAGGCCTGTCCTACGCGGTGTTGTTCACCTTCCTTGTTTGTTTCTAGGGAATGTTACTGCCAGTGCGTCTGTGTCTCAGATGGCAAGTGGCATCAGCTTAGTGTCCTTCAACACGCGCCCCGATGGGATGCACCAACGCTCCTACTCCGTCTCCAGCGCTGACCAGTGGAGTGAAGCCACAGTCATTGCCAACTCGGGCGTCAGCAGCGGTAAGAGAGGACTCTTTCCTTACAGAGCACCCAGCTGCCTCCTCTGCACACTGAGGGGGTCAGACCGCGGGATCTGAGGTTCCCTTCCGGCGTTCCCACTCTCTGCTCCTAAGTCTGACACTCACCGGGAGAACCTCAATCAGACTCCTGCCAAGAATCCGAACCACAGCCAGACCACAGGAGATCTCGTGGTACAGTGGGAAGAGCACCGGATTCAGAGGCACGGAACCTCGGTTCAAATCCCGACCTGGGTGGTGATCTGGAGCAAATCTCTTACCCTCTCCAGGCCTCAGTTTCCTCATCTGTAAAATGAGGGAGTTCTACATAATGGCTCCCGAGGCCCCTTTCAGCCCTAAATCTGGGATTCTTTGATCTTCCTTCTTTTCATCCAAGAGAGTCGAGGGGCGTTTTCTTCGTGTGCATCAGTCTGTATCTGCTTTCCGCTGATGTGGTGTTCTACCCAGATGTCTGAGAGGCCTTCCTCTTTATGGATCCTTGGTGCCTAGAAACCTCTGAGCTTCTACTCCCCTCCTAATGTCCCCCACCCCAGGAGACCCCCATGGATTCTTCACAGGGAATAATGATGCACATGTAAAGTGTCTGACATTCCCGTGTCTCTATGAATAATGCAACATGGAGGGAATCCTGGGTTGCCGAGACACGCTTTGCCCGTGGCGTTCTCGCCGTAGACTGCTCACCGGTATTTAAAGGAATTCCCACTGTTGTAGATAATCTATCAGATAGGGTTGTGTAGTAATTTTAGCATAATTTGTACTAATTAAAAGACTTCAGCATCCGGTCTTCCCCGTAGACCTACCAGCTGCTACAGAAGCCCATTTGCTTTGGGTAAACATCATCCTTATTTCTATTTACTCCAGACCTGGCTGACAGAACAGTGCCTGGTGAAAGCCTTGAAGGCAAATATTTCAAAACCCGGGGAGAGGAAGACGCAGACTCTGCGAGTGGAGCTCTAAAGGGTATCATAGCAGGGAGGCCATGGAACCGCAAAGCCCCTCTGGTGGCCCATTCTGGGCGCCGCCGGCTTCCCAGCACCAGTACTTCTTCCTTCTCCTTTGAGTAAAGCCCATTTAGTGTATGGCAAGTGGCTGTCGTCCCCCTCCAAAGAGCCCCTTGGGGGAGGCTTTCTGCCTTCAAGTCTCCGGGTCTTGAGCACAGTGCAGAGAGGAAATGAATACATTATGCCTATCGCCTCCCCTGATATTTTGTAGGCGAGGCAAGACATTCTGCATTCTTTCCCATCCCTGGAAGAAGCCGATATTTCCATCAGGATCCATCCAATTCTTTTCAGGGCTATATCTTGAATTTAAGTTTGTTGACCCATTTGGTTAGAAGCGGTCGGCTCATTGTCTGGAATGGGATTGTTTGGACAGGCAGGTGAATTTAAGAAGTGAGGGTATGCTGGTGTCAGTTGTTTCCTCAGATTGGCCAAAGACTCCTCTCCCTGTGCTGGCACACCCTGGTACCTCCTTGGCTGATACCACTCTCAGTGCCCTAGGTCACGTTTGCAAGAGAAAGGCCAGCCCTTTCTTGCTTTGGGAGAGATGTATTGTTTGGTCCTAGCAGTGCGCCCAGAATGAAAGTGTCCTGCTCTACCAGAAGCAGGTGAGAGGGGGAAGGGTCCTGAGCTTGGAATCCAGAGGATGTAGGTTCCCTTTCTTAGCTCTCAGACTTACTCCCATGACTTTGGGACCTTGGGCAGGAAGTGAAGAGGTTGTTCTACCCCAACTCTAATATCTTGGACTGTGAGTTTTATGTTGTGGAGCAGCACCAAACTGAGGTCCCAAGGCTGCCTCTGCTCCCCAGACCCATGTGACCTTGACTAAGGTTCCTCTCCAGGCCTGCCTCCCCTACTCTGTAAAATGAGTCCTTTGGGGTCCCTTCCAGCCCTGTCTCACTACCTATGACATCAGCATCTCGGATTTTTGTTTCTAAGAAACCCAATGACCTTGCCACAAAAGTAAAACATAAATTAAATTAAGTTAAAGCAGCCTTTTAAACAAACTATCACAGAACAGACCTTATTACTTTATCTGAAAATCCGTGATTAAAAAAAAAAAAACTAAACCTTTTAAGCAAATCTCCTGCAGCATTTGCTTACACATATTTAAATTAGCTATTACACCGAGGCCAATTAAGTAGATTGAGTGTTCTCTAACCCTTAGCATCTTTCCTCTGTGCAGCAAAAGTCAGTCAACTCACAGGTATTTAAAACAAGTACTCTTAGGGGAAGTATCTCATAATGGAGTGGGCACTTGGGGCCTACGCTTTCCTTCTCAATAAGGAAGATTCAAAAGGAAGCTTGCAGTCAGCAGAGACACAGATGAATTTCCAAGTACATTGTATGGGAAGAATAGCTTGGGAAATTTGTAAGCTGGTTGGACAGTCGGGGAAACACTGGTTCAAAGAAAGACGACTGTACCTTTTGTTTGAGGAGCTGGATGACAGGAAATTTTGCTTTGAAATTTAAAGGACCTGGGTTCCAATTGTGACTTGGCCACTTGCTAGCAACATGACCTTAGGCAAGTCACTAACTCTCTGGGCCTCCATATCATCACCTATAAAATAAGGGGACTGGGCTGACATGCCCCATGTCCCTTTCATCTCTAGTCTACGTTCCTACTGTCTTCTAGATGGGGCCTCCTACAATGATGACAAAAAGGGCAAAAGCCGGAACTACCCCAAGAAAATGAAGCACAGGTTCACCAAACGGAAAAAGGCATCAGGATGAATTGGGCTGAGCTGGGGTGTCCTGGGGGATGAGTTTTCCCAGTCAGCTGTGGTCCAGTTAGATAAGTAGTCATTCACTTCCTTGTTTTTGGTCTTTCTGGTTATTTTTTTTCATCATTGGTTGTCCTATTAAAAATTGTGAGATTTAAAATTGGATACTAGAGCATTAACCTCCCCTTTCTAACCTATCCCTTCTTTATCTCCCAGACTAGTAAATGGAAGAAGCCTCTGGTCTCTAGTTAGAGCTTTTATTGTTTGGAAATTACAAGGTGATGTTGATTAGAGGGATAGGAAAGTAGAAATACAAAACAAATAGTCTTAAGTCTAAGCTTAGTCTATATTCCATATAAAACTCACCAAAAGCCCAAGGCCACCTTTGGGGGGGAGAACCGCGTCAAGCACGTGCTGCTACGGCGAGCCGGGCCGAGTCGAACTCCAGTCAGCGTCTGTCTGTGCCGCGCAGTCATCGGACCAGGAGAGCAGGCAAAAGACAGAAGTGAGGAATTCTCTTTTCGGCTCTCCTTGCCTTTTAAGCTCGCACCCCGGAAGTGGAGTGCTTAGTAGCCAGACTGGCGTGCGTAGCCCATGCACGGCAGTCGGTCTCCTCCCCAAAAGGGTGGTCCTTCAAAAACTGGCGTCTTTCCGTATTCACTAACAGACTGTTAAAAACTTTTTTTACCACAAGATAATAGTAAACACCAGTACATATCACTGAGCTGGCTTTATTACTGTTGGTTTAAAAATGTGAAGAAAGTCAAGTCAACACGCATGCATCGAGCACCAGCTGTGTACTGGGCATTGTGTATACAAAGAGAGGTGGAAGCCAGTCCCAACCCTTGAGGAGCTTCCAATCTATTGGGAGGCGACTTCTATCATCTTTGCTGGATGGTCACCCTCCATTTTAACAATCTTCTCACACACTTGCCCTCGTGGGCAATTTCAGGAGGGTGCTGCCGGTGGCTGGACACGTAGCCCATACCTCAGTGTAGATATAGGCTGATAAAACGATGGGGAAAAAGCACAATGTATATGTACAGTTGGTGGGGGGTTAATTTTTTTGTTACTTTTGAAGTTACCATTAGCACAGTCTTACAGGCAAGCACCCAAACGACCCCTCTTTTTAATTTCAGCTTTTTTGCCCTGCCCATGAAGAATTCTGAATTTGCTAGTCATAAAAGGGGAACTCTGTAGGCAGCAGGGATGGGAGAAGAGAAACAGCCTCAGGATTCCAATTCCAGGAGCCTGGAGAACGTGCCGGCTGACCGTCGCCGACTTTGATCACTGAGCAAACATATGGCATGTTGGGCTCCCATTATTCTCGGCACCCTTTTCCCACACTAAATTAATACTTTGAGTGGCTCCAGAGAACTTTCCAAAGTCTTCCTCTCTGGCTCGCCAGGTATCCTGGGGCTCCCGTCTTTTTCAGCAGCCATGAGAGGCTCCTAATTAGATAAATTACTTTGTCGTGGGCCAAGCCACCAAACAGGAGGCGCCGCTCAATTAAGGGAGGAAAAAATACAAGAATCCATTCTGTGCAGTGGAATGCCCCACTGCTTTATGACTATTAGTGTTGTAAGGTTTTACATTTGAGTACCTGAGCCTGGAAATTAAATGTCTAATATCATTTGGCATCAGGAACGTGAGACCCCGTGCCTGCCCTGAGAGAAAGATCTCGACAGCTCCTCTCCGCCTTTCAGGTGCCTGTCGGCCGGAGAGCACACAGAATCGGCGAGCGGGATCATAGTCGCACCGCGTGCCGCTTGCTGCCTGGCCTAATTTTTTTAAATGTGGAAACATATTCATCTCTCCACTTCTGCGTCGAAGAAGGCCGTTCCAGTGGCCCATGAAAAATTAATTTTTTTACATTTTTTCTTACTCTCGTAAGTGTTTGACAGAAGTAATTTTACCAGCAAGAGAGAATAAAAGCGGGTGGCAGTAAATCCCTGTCCAGGAAGCCCTTGTGTAGATTCTTTATGGACCCAGAATTGATCTACATGTCAGATCCTGATGTAGTTTAAACTGTTTATCACCCTAATGGCAGAAGGGAGACCGTGGACATCAACTTATAATCCCGAGTGAAAGAAATTGGTGTTTGCAGTCAATGAAGGGGCAGCTTAGCTTTATTGATGGATTTAGAACAATTACCTCGACAGCAGCGATTGGTGGAAGGTTTTCTGGAATCTTACCGCAAGTGCGCTTGTTGGTTTTCCCTGATTAATCATTTCCTCTCTAGGTAATTTTCTCTAAAAGTGTTATCTATGAGTTTGTGCCAGTAAGGTGTGTGTGTGGGGGGGGCGCCCAGGAGCCTCACAGGATTCATTTGTAGCATCCTTCCTTGTCATCCCTTGCTTCTAGGAGAAATCCATTGTGTGTGTGTGTGTGTGTGTGTGTGTGTGCGTGTGTGTGTGTGTGTGTGTGTGTGTGTGTGTGTGTGCGCCCCACCTAAGCTTGAAAGACTTGGATTGCTGCCCTCTGGGCCCCTAGCCGTACTGGTGACGTTTTGGGGTGCTCTCAGTGCAGCTGTTTCTGTGGGATGGTGCCGCCTGCCCTCAAACGTACCCATCTCTTCTTGGGCTCGGGGCTCCCACTTATGCTTCCTAAACATGACCTGGTTTTCTCAGAGACTCGGGTGTCATGGGGTTCAGAGAGAGTGGCTCCAACACAACTGTCCTCCCCAATCTGCAGTGGCTCCGATCAGGCTTCAGGACCCTAGTAAAACTTCTCCTCAGTCGGCCTCCCATCAGGCCATTGGACAGGACCTGGTTTGTCAGTGATGTGAATGAATACGCTCTATTCATCTTCCTGCTCCTGTGCTGTGGAAGGCTGGAGTCAGGCCCATTTCTTCTGATCATGTCTTAAGTTGGCCTTTTCCCTGCTAACACCTACAGTGGGAAAGGCTGGGGAGCCTACACCTTAAGGATTCCAGCTTACTTGTTTCACCTTTTTTGTGCTCCATATATCATGGAGGGAATACAGAATTGGTGTTGCCGTTCTAGAGTTCAGGTCTTTCAGCATCCAGCTTGTAACTCTGGGTTGCTGGGGGACTCTCTTTGTCTTGGCTCCGTCTTCCTAGTACAGTCTCTACCTTCGGTTGTGCTCCAGAGGCACCAGGACACGGCTCTGGGCTCTCAGTACAGCTTGGAGATCACAAGCCCCAAACCATGCACCTGTTTTACTGAGATAAGAGATTAGTGTGCTTCCTACACCCTTTTCTAGGTTTTCATTCTGGTAAAACCAGTGATAGAGATGATTCTTATAGGACAGGCTCTGCTGATAAATTACGGGGTGCCGTTTGGTACCTTTCTCACTTCTCTTTACCGTTTTCTTGATCCACACGTCACACCAAAATCCCTTCTCAGTGGTATCAACCTCACGCTGAGCTCGCCACCAGAGCACCCTCAGCAGCTCATCTTTGAGCATCTGGCAAGCACACGGTCAGACTGTGGGAGCCAATCGCAGGATGGGCCTCGTTTGTCTTTCCGGTGGTGCCAGTCCTTCCTTTTTCTGACCATAACGAGAGAAGAGGGAGAACTGGAGGAACAACCTCTTGGTCCCGCTTGCCGAGGAGAGGAAAAGACGGTTGCTTTCTCCCACTCATCTGCTTCCTTCTTAGCTTGCCCGCCCTCCTGCTGTCCCATCCCCTCTTGCTTGCGGTGGTTCTTCCTGAGCGTGGGTACCAGAGCTGGCCAAACGGAGGAGCTTTGACCATTGAGTACAAGTAAAATTGTATGGCTTAGCCTGGCCAGCTCTTCAGTGGATGCTTTGAGAATAGTGAAGAAAGGGAAGAGGCGATCGATTACAAGGCAACCCCATCTCATTCTTTTACCTCAGGCAAGTCACGGAACTTCTCTGAGCTTTTGTTTCCTTATGGGCAACGTTACTTGGATGGTAAATGGAGAATTTACTTATTAAATTTGTGGGTGACACAAAAGTAGGAAAAATAGCAAACCTCTTAAATGAGAGAATCAGAATTCCAAAAGATCTGCCCATGCTTCTGGAGCTGAAGCTGAAGCCAAGCAGATGAAATTAAGCAGGGATAGGTGAAAAGTCTTGCTTCAAAACCGCCATTGGACTGAACAGGTTTAGACAGAGTTAATGAGAAGCAGCGTGAAGGGGTTCCGATGATCTACAACATTGCTTGTGTGGCTAGAAGGAGGAGGTGGCCCAGTCTCACAGGCCCAGCTCGGTCACTTCCTCACTTCTCCCTGATGTGCACCTTACTTTCTTCTCTGTAAAATGAAGAGTGGGATTATATCACCTCTCGGGTCCCTTCTCCCTCTATAACAGGGATCCTAATGAATGGAGGGAATGTTTCCAGCGTAGTCACCATGGGTCAAATTGCATTTGGAGCTTTCTTTCCAGTCTAGTTTAAGAGAGGCATTGATGAAGCCACAGTATCCGAAGGAAGGTGACCAGTGTGACGGGTCATCAGAAGAAAATGAACGACACGCTCAGCCTGGAGAAGAGAAGAGCTACAGAGTGGGGCGGGAGGGGGGCGGTCCAATATTTGGCTAGCTGTCCTGTAGACAAGGGGGCACCCGTGTTCTTCTGTACGCCTCAGAAGGACAGAAGGAGAACCAGCCAGTGGAAGTTTTGTGTAAATATTAAGACTGGGATAAGGACAGCTAGGTGGCGCAGTGGATAGAGCACCGGCCCGGAAGTCAGGAGGACCTGAGTTCAAATCCGGCCTTAGACACTTAATACTTACTAGTTGTGTGACCCTGGGCAAGTCACTTAACCCCAATTGCCTCACTTTAAAAAAAAAAAAAAGACTAGGATAGGCTGCCCTGCTGGGCAGGATGCTCCTTGTGTCAGGAAATGTTAGTGGTGACTCCAGACATCTGACTAATTAACTACCAGGCTCCTTGTAGCCCAGTATCAGAACCTGACAATGCACTTTCAGGAGTGTCGCATCATCATAGTGGACAGCATTGGTATCAGGAGCTCCTGTCTGGTCTAATGTACTCTGCAACTTCTAGCCTTAGGTTCAGGCTTCTTAACCTGGATCATTCGTTTTTCTTCTTCAATATTCTGATAATTATATTTCATTGTACTGAATAGCCTTGGTAATTTAGTTTATGCATTTAAACCGTTATCTGAAATGGAGCTGTTGGCACTCCCAGATGGCCAAGGGGTCTAGAGCCCCCCACAGAGGGAGATCTTAGAGATCTCGGAGCATTTCTGGGGTCACTGAGGAGTTGTGACTTGCCCAGTGTTGTGCAGCCTCTGTGTGTGGTGTCAGAGGTTAGACCTGACCTGCCTGGGTCTTTCTTTTTTTTTTTTTAAGTGAGGCAACTGGGGTTAAGTGACTTGCCCAGGGTCACACAGCTAGTAAGTGTTAAGTGTCTGAGGCCAGATTTGAACTCAGGTCCTCCTGACTCCAGGGCCGGTGCTCTATCCACTGCGCCACCTAGCTGCCCCCCCTCTGTTTGATTCTTTTTTTTTTTTTTTTTTTTAGTGAGGCAATTGGGGTTAAGTGACTTGCCCAGAGTCACACAGCTAGTAAGTATTAAGTGTCTGAGGCCGGACTTGAACTCAGGTCCTCCTGACTCCAGGCCTGGTGCTCTGTCACTGCGCTACCTAGCTGCCCCGCTCTGTTTGATTCTTAAAGCCCTTCTCGGCCTGGCCCCTTCCTACCTCCACTCTGCTTCCCTCCTCTAGCAATCCAACATCAGTCTTCTTGCTGTTCTTCACGTCTGAGCCACTGTCTCCCCAGTGCTCAGCGTGCCTGCCCTCCACATCCCTCCCTCTCTGGCTGCTTCCTTCGGGGTTCTCCTCCCTGGCCCCCTTGGCCAGTGTCCTCTGTTACCGTCCAGCCCCTCTGAGGGAAGGTTTAGATGGCGTCTCTCCACTAGACTGAATGCTCCCAAAAGGCAGGGACTGTCTTCACCTTTCCTTAGGTTCTCTGCTCTTAGCACAGTGCCTGGCACATAGTCAGAGCTCAATAACTGCTTGTCGACCGACTGCAACTGCCCTGCAACCCTGATAGAGAGGGGCGTGCCCTTAAGAAAACTCCAAACTCAGCTCTTGTATCTCTGGGTGTGGGGTCCTTTCTTTCATGTCTGAATGCCACTGTGATATCTCCAGTTTGTCATATCTAAAACTATGTGTGTGTGTGTGTGTGTGTGTGTGTGTGTGTTATTTGTACACAATTGTTTGTGGGTCATCTCTCCTATCAGACTGTGAGCTTTTTGTCTTTTGCCTTTCTTTGTAACCCAGTACTTAGTGCAGAGCGTGGCACATAGTTATTAATCAATGCACATCGACTTGACAAAATTTCAGTTTAAGAAGTGACTTCTCTAGATTTACTTGTCCTACCTTGAAGCAAGAGCTAAACATCCTCCCTGTCCCTAAATCAATTTGTTCATTGCATCCGCTTTTGCAGAATATCGTGGGAAATATCGACCTTCCTGCCTGCGGGGGCATTTCTTTTCGAGTCTCCCAGAATGGCTTCTGATTGTTGAGACTGTTATTGTATTCCTTGTCTAAAATTGCTAGTCTTGGAGAGAAAACTCTGGATCACCCCCCTCTTTTCAAAAGCTTGCTTTTTTGGAGGGGAGGGGAGGGATGATACAAGAATCTCTCTCAGTATAGCCACCCTGAGGTCCTCCTTGACCCCCTGTTTTCCCTCTGTTCTTAAAATCATTCCTAAAAATCTTGCTTAAAAGGAAAACTAGAGAAATGGCAGTAGGACTAATAGGAATTGATAATGGAGCCAGGAACCATTGGCTAAAATGGAACACAAAAGCAAACAAATGGGAAGAGTTTGGAAGAGGTCAGCAGCTGTTCAGTCCTCCCCCCACCCCTTCCATTGGAATGTAAGCCCCTTGAAGTCAGGGACCGGTTTGCTTGTTGTCTGTGCCCCTGAGTTTGAGAAAGGGCAAGTGCTTGATAAATGCTTACTTCCTTGGCCATTTCACCATGACACCCTCTTGCTTTGTTCTTCCTGGTTATCTTCCTTCCCTGTCTTCTCTGGGTATCAGCTTTCTTGGGGATTCTCTTTCCAGGAGGAAACTCTGTTCTTACTTCTTTGCTCTGTGATCCAAGTCCAAGATTAGAAGAGGAGGTATTAATATTCATTACATAAAGATGATAAAAATTTAATATCTTATAAGAAAACAGATGGTTATTTAAATGGCTTTTAAAATAGACTGTTTTATACAAAGATGCATATTTAATATATTTGATTATTGATGCCGCTTTAATTGATCTCTTAGAATCCTGGCTTTGAGATTGGTTACTTAGGATTCTTTTGGAAGGAACTAGGTTATAACTAGTGATCGTTCACTAGTCCCGGTCGATGTGTACACGTTCCGTGGAAGCCGTTACAATTCCATTTTAAAAATACTTAGGATGAAAATGCATTTCTTTTTTTTTGTCACCTGAAAAGCATTTCGGCCCATTTCTATCTTAAACTCAGGACTTCTGAGTGAGAGCAAGCAGAGTGCTGGATTTGGATCCCACCCCTTCCCTGGGCCAGCTTCAAACATGGATGAGCTCAGTGTTGTGGAATGTTGTAAGGGATCAGATAGGATATTGGATGTAAGACACAATATAAATGTCAGCTATCTGATTCTCTGTGTGACTGTTGCCTGCCTCAGTTCTAATGCCTACTGTTTTTAGGGAGTTTGATGATTCAAATGATTTGGTGTATCATGTTGTTGTTCTTGAGTCATTTCAGTTGTGGCCGACTCTTCATGAACCCCTTTGGGTTTTTCTTGGCAGAGATCCTGGAGTGCTTTACCATTACCTTCTCCAGATCATTTTACAATTGAGGAAACTGAGGCAAGCAAGGTTCAATGACTTTCCCAAGGTCACATTCCTAGTAAGTGTCTGAGGCAAGATTTGAACTCAGGAAGAGGAGTCTTCCTGACTCCAGGCCTTAATCGCCCCACCTAGTGCCCTGTGATGGTATAGCAAACTGAAAGGCTACCTCAGAGTGAGAAAAGCCTAGTTCCAATGCTATCCCTGACTCATATGCTTGTGTGTCCCAGGGGAGTTACTTTCCCTCTATTCCAACTGCATCTTTCAGACTTCATCTTGCAGAGAATGTGCCAACCTGTACCGGCGAGGGCATTTCCTCATTTGGGAGTGCCCTATGTCAATGACATCACAGATCCAGTCCAGAAAAAGTTGGTGTCGTTCTAAGCAGTGTGGATTTCTGTTTGACAACTGACATGACAATGCGTTCTGGTTTGGACTCACGATGCCGCCTGGACCACTGGCTGGAAATGTCTAAAGGGCAGTTGGTGACGTGGGGCCAGAGCCCAGCAGAGAGACTTGGGCCAGATGGGTAGATCTGGGCGTCCTCGACAGAAGTTGTCATTTGTACACATATCTCATGAGCTCTTTGTTATATCAGATGCTTGGTGGAATTCTAGCAAAGTGGCCTCTTGGTGATTCCCCTGAGCTACCATTTTAGGAATCCTGTTGACAAGAGGAGATGAGGCTCATTCTTGCTAACATCCTGCTGGCTCTTCATGATTTTCCTTCTCTGCATTTTCATGAATCATTCTTTAATGGCATATTCTGGAAGTTGGTCGGGAATCCCAATTAAGCTTCCTGGCCCCTAGTTTTACACACTGTCCTCTCATCTCTTCTTTGAAAATTGAATCACTCATTCTCCTTTGGCCTTACAAAAAATGTCAAATTACAGGTGTAGGATTAGCATCCGGGGCCTTACCACTGTACTAGTCTGCCCTCTGGCCCACCCCCATCTTATCAGCGTGCCTCCTTCCATTCATTTTTTCTACTAAAGAACCCGACTTGCCTAGGCTGGCTGTCCAAAGCTCTCAAGGGAGAGGGGAAAAGGAGCCAACACAAACTTCCAAACGAGATGTTTCCCTCCTGCTGTCCCCTCTCTCTGCCATTAGATCACTGGGTGGGGCTTGCGTCTGCCTCCCTCTCACGCTGAATTGAAATCTGAGGGGCATGTCAAGGCTTCATCAATCAGAAAGTGGTGGCAGCATCCACCAGCAGGGCTCAGGTTGGCCGGGCCCACCAGATGAGATTTGCAAGGCTGCGCCACTTTGTGCCGGCCACACATCTTGGAAGTGTTATTATTTTGAGCCCACGTCTAAGAGATTCAAGGTTAGGGTTATTATCCGACTCGGCGCCTGTCCTTTGACGTCTCCAGATTTCTCGCGTGGAGATGCTGGAAGGAGCCTCCTGGGGCATGACGGAGACTATCTGAGCTGAATTTGAGCAGGAGTGTCTCTGTGTAAGGAAGACATGAATCCAGTAGACCCTGAGAACAAAAACCAGAACTCATGCGTCCTTAGGATCCTTCTTCCAAAGCTTCTTTCCCCACCCCCGCCCAAATCGTCCTATCTGAATAAAAACCTATGGGTACCATGATGACATCTTTAAAATAGGGCTGAGGGGTAGGAGGAATAGACTGGGGGAGGGGGAAGGAGAGAGGTGGACTGGGGAGAGGTAGTTCACATGAAGGAAACAAGAAAAAAGCTTATGGAGGGGAAGGGAAGAGGGGGAAGGAGTTGGGGAGTGAGTGAACCTTAATATTATCAGAATTGGCTCAAAGAGGGAATAACATACACACTCAAGTGTGTATAGTAATATATTTTTGCCCTTAGGGAAAGTGGGAGGGGAGGGAGGGAGATAAGGTGGGAGGAGAAGAGGGGGAGGAAGGAAGGGCAGATTGGGGGAGAGAGCAGTAAAAAGCAAAGCACTTTCGAGGAAGGTGAAGATGTTGTAGAAGTATGACATTGAATTGCTTGATTTCATAGGGATGAGGAGGGAGGGAGGAAGAAAAATTTAGAACATAGATCTCATCAGACTGGGCTCAAGGAGGGAATAACATTCACACCCACTTGGCAGGAGTAATCTATTTAACCCTACAGGAAAGTAGGAGGGGAAGAGGATAAGGAGGGAAGGGTGAATGAAGGGAGTGCAGAGCCGGGGCGGGGGGGACAGTCAGTCAGAAGTAAAACAATTTTGAGGAGGAATAGGGTAAAAGAAGATAGAAAATAGAATAAATATCATGGGAAGGGAATAGGATGGAGAGAAATAGTTATGATGATTGATTATAATGGCAAAACATATGGTACCCACTCTGCTGGGCTATTATGAAGAAAATTCTTTGTCAAATTTAAGGTACTGTATACAGGTTATGATGAACAGGATACTATCAGAAAAACCTGGAAAGACCTACATGAACTGAAGCAGAGTGAAATGTACTGTATACAACATAACAGCAATAGTGTAAGATGATCTGCTGGGAAGCATGTGGCTATTTTCAGCAAGGCAATGGTCCAATGTAGCCCTGAAGGACTTAGGAAAATGGCAACCCATCTACAGAGAAAGAAGTGATAGTATCTGAAAACAGATGGAAACACATTTTTAAAATTTTCTTTTCTTTGACAATTCCTTAATCTGAAGTTTTGTTTTTTCTCTCACAACCTATGTAATGTGGGAATGTTTTCCATGACTACTCATGTATAACTTTAAAAAAACAAACAAAAAACCCTGTGGGTATGCCAACAGTACTGCTTTTAGCCTTGAGGGTTAGATCTGGGTTGGTGGAAAGGCAGCATGGCTGGCTGGGCAGGATCTGGATCCTGACACAGACACTAATCAGTCAGCTCTCGGGGCTCACGCTCCTTACCTATAAAATGAGGATGTTAGACCTAAGGACCTCGACAGTGCCCCCTTCTGGCTCGAAGTCTATGATCCAATGACTCTGGAGGCAGAGGTCTTGTGTTCAGATCCCTCCTTTGAGGGTCACCGATGGGCCTTTGGCCAAGTCACTTCACTTCCTTGGGCCACAGTTCCTCATCTGTAAAACTATGGGCATGGACCAGCGGGCTTCTCTTCCTCTTCTTTGATTTCATACCACTTTCCAAAGGATGACCGCATCCGAATGAGAAGAGAAGAGATAAAATAGCTCAGAGCCTTTCCAATGCACATACTAAGCACCTCGTGTTTATTGAATGGATGGGTTAAATTGAAATCTGTCATTCCATTTGTATAGAAAGAATTAAAACCCTCTGGGTGGAGTAAAGAGGCTAGATCATGTCTGAGGGGCAGAAGTGGAAAGAATGGTAGCTATTATAAGTAGATAAAACATTGCTAAATACTAATGTAAAATCTTTGCATTTTTTAAATTCAGAAATTAAAGATTACTAGAAAGGAAAACTGATTTGGCTTTATCTGGTCATGAATGAACAGGGAACAATGACAGTCCTTTGAACTGTATGAGAGAAAATGGGTTGTGTGCATGGCTTTGGGAAGGTCATAAAAATGATTTCTGGATAGTCAGAAGGAGGGGAATTGAATAAAGATTCGGGGAGGGGGGGTCAAGGTGGGAACATGGGCAATATTGCCAAGGCAGTGATGGGAAGGATGGGACAGAGGAGTTTGGGAGGAAGGCGCAGCCAAGCTCAGGGTCAAGGATAATGTGGGACTGTAAGTCAACATTCCAGGCAAATAGAATATCTGTTCTGTGAGACAGTGCAGGGGAGACTGAGGGACAAATTGTAAATGGGATCATCAGCTAAAGAATGATCTGAAGCCCTAACTAAGAAAAGAAAATCTTAGACACAAAACCATTCTCTTTCTCATTTCTGCCTGTGGATGCCCTGATGACTGGCACATGGTAGGCAATAAATAATTATTGACTGATTTTTTTTTTTTTTTTAGTTCTAAGTAGGCCAGTGAAAATATGGCCAGTAATGAGCAGTAACATAAGCTCAGTCATAAAAGAACTAAATGTGATAGCATAAAAGCCCTGCAGTTTAACTGTTGTATTAATAACAGAGATTCATATCCTGACACCCTCCAGAAATTCCCCAAAGCCCTGTGAAGGACATAGGTATTACCCAGCCAGATCTCCCCATTTTCCTGATGGGCTTCAGTGACGTGCAGGAGGTCACACAGAGTGGAAGGACCAGAGCTGGCTGGTGAAGGCTGCTATTCCCTCTCCCCTGCTGGGATGACCATCAGATGATGGAGAAGAAGGAAGCTGGGAAATATCTGTGTGTCGGCCCATCCCGTGGGTGTGAGAGCCCTTGCTGGGGGCTCAGCCTGGGTCCACACGAGGCCAATGGGTGGCTGCAGGAAACTCTTGGAGTGAGAAGACCAGGGTCTGAGGCCTTCCTCCCCGCTTCCAAGCTGATATTGACCTGGTCAGTCACAGTCGGACACACCGTACCTCGACCCCAATGTGGTGATGTCACTTTGGTCCTCTTCAAGCACCAAGGACACCAGCCGAGGTGGTGGCGGGCAAATGACACAACCACTCTGTGCCTCAGTTTCCTCATTTGTAAAATGCAGGGTTCTTGCCAGGAGGGTGGTTAGCGAGTGGCAGAGCACCAGGCACTTGGTATGGGACAGTTAAGCTCAGTCTTTTTGAAGATGTCCGATTTCATGGGACTGACTGGCCTTTCTAGTCTCCACGGGAACTTTGCAGAGTGAATGACGATTCTAAGAGGTAAACAGCATGAACCAAGTCAGGCCTTGTGTCATACTGGCCTTGGAAAGGTTCTGTCTTACAGTCAAAGGTCTAGAGCTGGGAGAGAGGGAGATGAGAGACCCTGGGCTCATGGGAGCAGGGACCATTTGACTGCTGTTTTGTGTCCCTGGTGCTTAGCACCATGCTTGGCACGTAGCCGGTCCTTGGTAAATGCCTGATGGATTGTCCGAGAACTGTCTGAACTGGCTGGAAACCCCTCCACGGCCATGACGGAACTAGAAGCCATCACTTCACAGATAAGAAAACTGAGGCCCAGAGAGGTTAAGTGATTTACCCACAGTCACACAGGGAGAGAGTGGCAGAGCTGGGATCTGAACCTGTCTTCTGTGACTGAGTTCAGCCCTTTTTCCAGACTGGGCATCAATTCGGGACTTGAAGTCTGACTTCCTCTGGCCTCTCCGCCTTCCCTGTATGGAGGGTCTGAGAGCTGGGGCAGATGGGACAGAGTCCAATGGAGCTGAAGGCGAGGGAAGCATTAGAATGGAGTGAGCTCCCCGTCACTCCTGGCCTGTGTCTGGGACGTCCATCCCTTCTGGCTTTTCCTACAGGAGGAGCAGTGTGGACAGAGCTTTAGACTGGGATTTTGGAGGAACTGGGGGACCTTGGGCAAGTCACAAACTTCCTTCGCCTCAGTTGCTCTGCGGTTGCCTGACCCCCGGCTCCCTTTCATCCCCAGATCTTTGGAGGCGCTCACACACTGGTGGGGTCATCAGGGCAGCTCCGTGGTCTTCTGTCTCCATTTCCCTTAAAATGGAGTTCTTAATGGCAGTTTCCTCACGGGGCTTTGACAGGACACATTGAGCTGATTCAGTGAGGTAGTCGGTAACTCGGTAGAGTCAGGAAGACCTGAGGTCATGTCCATCTTCATGTGCGAGCTATGTGGCCCTGGGCCGGGGCTGTGTTAACCGCCGTTTGCCTCAGTTTCCTCATCAGTGAAATGGAGACAATCACAGGGCTAGGGTGGCTGGGAGGCTCCAATGAGACAGTCATGATAAAGCGCTTAGCACGGTACCCGTCACCTAGTGGGTGCTATAGAAATGGGAGCTATCGTTAGATGGGCATTGTAGAGCACATGTGAAAGTGCCGTGGAATTAGTAGTAATTATCTCACTGGGCCATGCTGTCAGGTGCAGACCCCCAGTGACAAATGGGGAAACCAAGGCACAGAAAGCTTGGGTCCCCCATCCAGACAGTGCTTGAGGCTGAGTATGCGCCTGGTCTTCCTGGCTGCCAAGTCCCCAGCCCCCATCTCCCACTGAGGTGAGGCAGAACCAAAGAACAGATCAAAGATGGAAGAGGACATTGTCGGCTGTTGGGGCCGGGATGGGGTTGCTTTGGACAGACTGGATTTGCATTTCTGACTCCAGTTACGGAACTTGAGGCTGACATCTCCAACGAGCCCCCTTTCCCTCCTCACTCACCTCCGCTGCAATGGGCTGGGCTGTGGAGATGATGTGCCCAGGGTCACGGGCAGAGATGTCCCAGGGGAAGGCAGTCACGTGGCAGGCCCCAGTGATGAGCCAGGCTAGTCAGGAGAAAATTATGGATTATGTCGGAAACATTCAGCAGGGCTGGGGAGGGGCCGGGAGCCTTAATGTATTCATGAGGAATTTGTTGCTGGCAGGTTTGCCCGTAGAGAGGGGGCTGGGCTGCTTCTGCTCCTCCTGGGGGGGGAGGCTGGGAGGTAGTTGCTTCTTTTAACCTCCCCCTCGGGGATAAAAGGCGACAGTTAGCAGGAAGAATGGGGCTGAAGTCTTCTTTGATGAGCAGCTGCGGGAGGCCCCGTTGTTCTCTGTGCTCGGTGCTGGGGCAGCTGCACCCATCTCTGACCCCCAACATCAGCCCTAGGGGGCTGAGATGCCGCTTCAGGAAGAGGGGGAAAATAAAAGAGGAGAGCAAAGACAAACTCAAGGGATCTCAAAAGCTGGTCCTGCACCTCCTTTTAGCTGAGAGTGAGTCTTCCGAGAGCGAACCACAGTGCATGATGGGAAGACAGACTTTCTTAGACAAAAATTATCAAGAAATGCCACCTCTTCAACATGTGTCCCATTCTGCATCTCCTGGCAATTGTGGAAGAAGAGGAAATCACAGAGAAGGGCAAAGTCAAAATCCCATGAAGAGGGAAACGGCTGGATAAAAAAGCCTCTCGTTGTGGAGCACCGAGTGTTCGCATGAAAGAATGGAAAGACATTTGTGCCAGGAGGGGACTGAGCTAAGGCCTAGAGATGCAGGGACAAAATGCCTGCCTGCAAGAGGAGGAGGAGGGTGGTGGTCATGCAGCACTTTATAATTATCTCACTCAGTCCTCATAACAACCCTGGGAGGTAGGTGCTATTATTATCCTATCAGACTCAGAGAGGCTAAATGACTTCCTGGGTTCCAGGTGGTGTCAGGGGTGGGATTCCAACCCAGCTCTTCTGACTCCAAAATAGTCTTTCCATTGTCGCATGCTGTATCCCCATAAATAAGACAAATCCGTGGACTCCAGGTGCTTACGGTCTTGCAGAAATAGCAGTGGAAATGCCTAGTGAGACAAGAATTGGAATATAGAGAAATAGGGAGCACAGGCCAAACAGATAAGGCCCTCAGGCATGTCTACCTGGGGGAATCCAGGGGGTCATCGTGGAGAAGGTGGCATTTGGAGTAGGCCTCGAAGGATGGATAGCATGTTGACCGAAGCACAGAAGTGTCAGAGCAGATGATGTCCTTGGGAGAAGCTGAGTCTCTCTCTCCTCCCCCGCCTCCCCCACTCCCCAGTGGCCAGGCAACATTCTGGGCACTGGGGAAATGTCTGGAGAGGGATGAGGACTCCATTTTTTTTTTTTTTTTTTTTTTTGCGGAGCAAGGGGGGTTAAGTGACTTGCCCAGGGTCACACAGCTAGTAAAGTGTCAAGTGTCTGAGGTCAGATTTGAACTCAGGTCCTCCTGAATCCAGGGCCAGTGCTTTATCCACTGCGCCACCTAGCTGCCCCCATGGACTCCATTTTTTGAAGGTGTTTGGGTTTTATTCCCTAGAACATGAGAAACCCATTACAGGTCCTTGACCTTGACGCTAACAAAAGGACCGCCTAAAGAGGCAGGATTTGTTCCTTTGGTACAAGAGAGCTCCCGTGGGTTCTTTAGCCATGGACGGGCCCCGTCAGAATGGCGGGTTCTGGGCTCTGGCTGCTCATATATGACGTGCTGTCGCTCACACGTTCTACCCACAGACCAGCCTCTAAACTGTCCACCCCATCTGCCATCCCCAGGAGCCCTCGGCAATAGAGTTTACCTCAGCAGCAGAGAGAATGCCCCATGATGCTGTGGCAAGGGCGGGCAGGGGAGAATGGGGCAGTAGGGTGCAGGCTGGGCTTGGTCAGGATGATGTAGGCCTCTGCTCCCAGGGCACCCGGTCTCTCCTGCAGAACCCTCTGTGGTAGTCACTGAAGGACTGGGAGGGAGGGCTATCCTGTGGCAAGAGAGCTGGCTTTCCAACCAGAGGACTGGGGTTCGGATAGAACTTCCCAAGCTGACTACTTGTATGGCTTTTGGCAAGTCACTTAATTTTCCTCATCTTTAAAATGGCCTTTGGGTACCTTCCACCTCCAAGTCTATCAAGTAGGTCTTCCTTGGGAAGCGCAATAGGAGTAAAATGCATGGTTGGAAGGATTTTCCACACTAGGAGAGCCCGATTGGGCTGAAATCCATTAATCCCCAAGTGTAAATTTATGCTGTCACAGGTCCAGACCCACCCACCCCAAACTATGGACTCCTTAACTTACCTATAGACAATTGTATTTGTATTACTGCCTTTGACACCCACTACCTGTATGGCCTGGGGCAGTCATTGAACCTGTCTCAGTCTTGGTTTTCTGTTCTGTAAAATGAGAGGATTAGACAAGACCATTGCTTCAGGTCCTTTCTAGCTCTATGTCTATGACCCCCAATTGACTGAGAGCAATGAAGATTAGGAGAGAATTGTAAGGAACTGCCAGACGCATCTTTAATAGGTCTGACTAGGTCACTCTGTTGCTCAAGAATACCTGTGGTTCCCCACCACCCAGAGGAAAAAATCAATTCAAAGTCCTTCGTGTGGCAGGCCTTCGTCATCATGAATTATTGCTCTGTGGTCACTTTGTGTCCTTTGAACCCCTCATAGATTTAATACTTTTTCTGGTCAAGGAAACTGGGTCTGAGAGGCCCAGAAAGAGGTGAGTCCTATTGATCTCAGATTTGGTTTGGGGAGGTGGAGCAAGGATGTCTCACTGTTGAATTATCTCTTGATGTTCAATGGCCACTTAAAAGGCTCTTCCATTTTTTTCTGTTTATACAACTTTGAGTCGAAAGTGAGAATTCTAAATGCAAAGCCATGACCATTCTTCTCATTGCCATTGGATTTCACCAGTTTCCAAAATTCTGTGCCCATGAAAAGGTTAATCCGTTAGCATTTTTATCTGTTTTCATCTTTCCCTGGCAAATTTTCCATTTAGAGCAAATGGCGTTGTAACACGGCTCACCTGCTGCCTGTTGGGAGCCAGAGAATGGGATGGTAACATTTGCTCTTGAGGAAGAGTGGGTGAGAGGTTAATTCCTGCCTTAAAATCTCCATCAGACGTATACGGGAGTCATTAGTCATTAGCAGCATGTTAGCTAAATTCATAAACAGCAGGAGAGACAGATAGCCTCTTGGCAATAATTGTTCAAAATGCCATCTTCTCCTCGCTTATTCCACAGGATGCCTCCCATTTGAAATTATTTCAGTTGGTTTTGTTGGTGGTTGGGGTAATTTCGCACTGAATATTTCGACAAGATCGTTTCCAGGCTTTGTGTGAGATGTCGGTGCCTCGTTGGATCTATGTGTATTGGAATCTCTGGGTGCCCATGCACAGATTGGCAGCTGTAGAGAAATCGTCTTGGAAAGCATAGGCTGTGTGTTGGGGCCTGTCCATTCTGTTTGGGGGGTGGCTTGTGCGTGTAACATCCGGCTAACCAGCCTTGATGGATATCCGTTCTTTCAAGTTTAATCAAGGTCCTGCTTCAATTAATATGGGGAGATTAGTTCACTCATTAACTGGGCATAGTTGTCGGCTTGCCGCCCGTCGCTCATACCAAGATCACAGGGCCGTCAGTGCAAGGTCACAATGGCTCCATTACCTATGGAATCCAAAACTTCAAAGCATCTTCACGATGGGGGGACAGTGGCAGGAGGGAGGAAGGGAGGGAGGCCAGCCGGGCCTCCAGCTCCCTAAACCTGATTCAATGAAGCTAGCCATTGTTCTGGCCCAGGTGTGGAAGCCCGGGGTCTGAAGAGCCCCTTTCAAGTGGCCAGACCCTCTGTTTGATGCAACGGATACCCCCATTGAAGTCATTGACTGCGTTGCGCCACCCACGAGCGTAACCGGGGACTGAGGAGGGGGCATTTGGTCGTTTTGTTATTTCTGATTGGGGGGGGGGGGGATTGTGAGAGCACAACACAGGGACAGGAACTTTGCTGGTATCAGAATTCAGAGGGACTGACTGGTTATCCACAGCCTGTTGTTTCTAATCAGATCTCTTATTTTTTGTGGGGAACATGCTTCGCACAAAAAGCAGTAGAATGAGTTCAGCATCTCCTGAGTGTGACCCTGGCACAGTGCTCAGCACACAGTAAGTAGGTGCCTGACAAATGCATGTGACTTGATGAGTTCATCCCTCCCCACCCCCTTTGATTACAGCCTCTGACTTCATCAGGGCAGAGGTTGCCCACTATGGAAGCTGCCTCTGCTGATCCTGGCCAGGGATACGACTGTAACTTGGGAAGGACCTGAGGCTGCCCCCCCCCCAGCAGCTAATCCAGTCCCCTCATTTTGCAGATGAGGAGATGGAGTTTGGGGTGACGGGTTTGTTGGGCAGTCAGTAAGGGGCTATAAAGCACTTACTACATGCTAAGGGTTCTGGGCTCAAACAAAGGCAGAAACAGGCCCCGGCCTCTTGTTACTATACTGTGTTTCTTCTTTCATCCTCATGGTAGCCAAGTATTGGAAAGGACAGAAAATGGAACTCAGAGACACACGGTCTTGGCCTTGAAAGCCATCCACACCCATTGAGAGTTGGAACTCACTCCTCATTCATTTGCACAAGTACTGAGTACAGACCTACTGTGTGCCAGGCACTGCTGTAGGTGCTGGATGCTGAGGGAGTCAGAGATAAGGGAGAAGCATGAGAGCGCTCCGTCCAGGAACCAGCAAAGTGGGATGTTATCGAATAACATCAGCAACTGCTATGAAACCGAGAGTCTTAGAAAGCTTCCTGGGACACTGAGAGGAGAACTGGCTTGGGCCAGGGTCAGACAAGAATACCCAGTCTTAACAAATACTAACCAGTAGAAGGCTGATGGGATCATCAGTGGTCCATGCCCATAATCCCCCACCTCTGCAGAGAAGCAAGAGGGAGATGCCTTCTCATATGCCTCTTTGGGGCCAAACTTGGTCTTCATAATGACAAAGAATTCAATTTCTGTTTTGTTGGTGGTCTTTTAGTTTTCATTGATGGCTCATTAAATGATTAGTTGCTTCACGTTGAATAAGTCTTTAAGAGTTAGAGTGGCTGAAAAGGTCCAATCCCCCAAGTCCACCCCAGGGGTCAGTCCCTCCAAACATAACCTCAGACAGCAGGCTCAAGAGTGTCAACAGTAACGAGTCATGAAGAGATCTCCCCCCAGGAGCCTCCCAGCTATGCCCAGACACAAGATCTCTATTGCTTTAGGAAGGAACTCATTTCATCTGAAATTTCCCATCAATGGCAGAGCAAGAAGGCAACACCATTGGGTCCAGTGAGTTGTGTTTATGGGATGCTGGGAACCCGTAAAGATCCCAACCCTGGTGGCCCCTTTTCCCTCTTGATGTTGGAGAGCTTCATTCCTAATTCTCTCCATTCAGCTTCCTTTCTGTGATCTTTCAACCAGGAGACCCTTAATGTTGCCCAGGCTCAGGACCCCGCTGTCAGCCGCCTGTTTAGAGGATGGATTGTAGTTCCAATTGTAATGCGTTTCAAGGCGCGTGATCCTCAAAGGATCCAGGTTTTGTCCCCTTTTTGGTGGAGCCCACAGGTCTTGGATGACTGATTCATAGGTGACTTGGGTGTTAAAAGGTGCAAGGTCTGCAAATCCAGTGCTGGGGACCTGGGTTCGGATCCCACACATGCCATCTACTACCCTTGGGGTCTTGGGCAAGTAAGTCACTACACCTCTCTGGGCCTCAGTTTCCGCATCTGCAAAATGAATCCATCTCTAGAATAATTATTCTGTGTGGCCTCTTACTACTCTCTGTAGCCAGGGGCATTTTTCTTGTGGATGAGATGTCAGAGAGGCACCCTGGGAAGACAGGAACGTGGGGGAGTATTTTTAGGGTGAGAGGACCCAAGCTCAAAACCCACCTCTGCTTCCTTTGTGACCTTGGAAAAGTCATTTGTCCTTCCTCGAGCCTTTGTTTCCTCATTGGAAAGTGGGAGAGGGAGAGGTGGAGTCTGACAGGATGACATCCAAGGTCCCATTACCATCTGACTCCTTCATGCTAGGTGCTTGCATGGCTCTCTAGGAGGCCACTCATGCCTGGGGGCGGGCATGGGGGAGCCAATACTCAGAGAACATTCTACATGCATTCATGTTGTATAACGAAGACCTTTGAATAATGTTGTGCTTAAGCCCTCTGGGACAGCATCCAAGATGGTCCACCTTGCAGTAAATGCTGTTCCATGGCAGGTAATGTCAGAGCGTGCTTCTGCTTTCTGGGTGTTTTCATCTTACTCTGTTGAAATGAAATTATACCTGTGGGCAGCCCTTTGTGACCATTTTGAGGACCCTCCTTACAAAGAACACAAAGCCTCATCTAGAAGACAGGCGACTAGGTGATCAGTTCTTTGCCTTTGGCCACCCATGAAATAGGTAAAACCACAGCATGGCACTAATCCTTTCCACTTCCATCCATTGTCACAGAAGTCCCAGAGGGAGAGGGGCTAAATAAATAGCACCTGCCTTGGCTTTAAGAACATCAGGGGCACACGTTAAAAGCTGATACTCTTCCAGTTCACCAAAATTACATGAAAGGACCATCCTAGACTCATTGTGCAGAGGGGACTTAGGGACTCTGGAACCCGACCCCCCGTTTTATGCTATACTCAGTCTGACTTTCCAAGCTAAGCCAGTACGTTCTTGAGTATTTGGGGATTTCGGTACAAAGGCGCTCCTAGACCCTGACAGGACAGGTTGGAAAACATGGCTGAAGATTCAGAAATGAGAGAGGCCCAAGGCATGTGGGTCATCCAGATGCCTCATTCGCCATATACTGTGAATATATTTTCAAGAAGAGGAAGGTCTTAAGCTTCATAAGCACCAAATGAGACAGAGCCAATGAGGCAGCTCGGATGTAGAACACTAGACTTGGAGTCAAGAAGACCTGGGTTCAGATCTTGCTTCAGATACTAAACATCTGACCTTGGGAAAGTCTGGCCTCCCTGGACCTGGGTTTCTTTCTCTTGGCTCAGTGCCTTCTAAGGTCCTTTCAAGCTTCTGATCTATGATCCCATGAAGCGTTCTTCAGGGGAAAGCAGAGTAGATTTTATTCCCCATGTGACCTTAGGCAAATCACTTCATCTCTTTGTACCTCACTTTCTTCATCTATAAAATGAGAAGGTTGGGGTTGGTTTCCATTTCAAGTCCCTTTCAGCTCTAAATCAACTGCATCGTCACAGTCAGCGGCTGACCCCTGGCTTGGGAGGTCGCATACCATCCCCATGCCTCCAATCCGTCATAATAAACTATCGGCTCTAACACATGGGGAATGTACATAAGGAAACTTAGATCCAGTGGACTCCGGTTACTGTTCCTTAAAACGAATATAAAACAGTCGCCAAACCTGGAAGGCCACAGAGCCCAGAAGCTTCCTCAGCCAGGAAACATTTGGTTTCCTTGCCAAGCAAAGGGATATGGCGGTCACAGCAGAGGCTGTGAGTGACATTGCTTCGTGTGATCCCCAAAAGCCGTGTGTGAGAAAACAAGCCTGAAAGAAACATTGGGTTGAGGCCCAGCGAAGTCAGACCATCCCGAGGTCATTTGAAGATGAAATGCACATGGGAATAATCAACCTGTGAAATAGAACTGACTTTCCAACAGTCAGGAAGCTGCCACCTGGGACTCCCGCACCTCAGTGGGCAGAGCGCTGTAGGAGAAGTGGTGCTTCTATTGAAATGAGGAGAGAATGGCTGAACCAGATTGGATCCCCAAGCAGAAGAATCCTGTGCCCTGAGGTCAACCCAAATGGGTCAACACCAGCACGAAAGTGATCCTAAGGTCAGATGGCACCTAACCGCCACCCAGACACCCACAGCAGCCACTCCAGAGGTGTCAATGGGAACCTCCCTGCCTAGATCACATTGTGACCTTTGGAGGCATCCCTCAGAGAGCAGACGCCAGCCTTCCTGGCAGTATTGTGGCCATGCATCCATCCCTGTCCTCTTTTCCTTTGGGGTGGGACAGTGTGAGGCTCACAGGTGAAGCAGGTCCAGATGACTTAGGGTCTCCTGAACCCGTTTCAGACCTTTTTCATCTTTCTTTGCCAACCCCATCCTCTTTCCAGCTCAACAGAAGTTGAGGGCACCGTCACCCTTCCCAGGTTTACAACCTCAGTTCATCCTCAATTCCTTACTCTCAGAAGGAGGACCCTTGCGAGCAGGGCAGTGCTGCTACTCTCTGGTTGGATTTCGTATGCCCTTACACATAGTAAGAGGCTCCTGGCTGCATGTGCGATCTTCTTGATCTATCCCGTTGTATGTTAAAATGTTTATTTGTTGAGTTCACCATTAAATTGAGAAATAGAAAGGAGCTCAAGAGATTTTCCCATGATCACCCCACAGCAGAGCCAGAATTAGGATGTGGTCTCTCACCCCTTGTTTGGGAGTCTTACATCTCTAGCTGCCTGGGTCTCACCACATCAGACTTTCCTGCGTACGTCTGGAAGATAATGTGGAGTAGATTGATTGAACTGCAAGTTTCTCTGCGTCCTGGTTTGTTAGTGTTTAAACTTTGCCTCTTGATATGGCTCCTTCTCGTGTAAAATCTGGTGTGGGAGAAGAGTTTGAAAAATGGAAACCAATCATTGTGATTGTGCCGGGGAGTTTGCAAAGTGAGTAATCCTCCCCTGATTTATACATAGGTATATGTGTATGTTTCACCAGTCTTTTGCTTCAATCTAATGGATCCCTGGACACACTTTTTTTTTTTTTTTTAACAGAGCTTATTGGGAAACTCTAAAGAAATTTGATTTAGTTCCCTATATATTTTAGAGATGAGGCCTTTATCAGAAGTAGAACTCAGGCCTTCTTGAAACCAGGGATGGCACCTTTCTCTCTCTCATGTTGGCTGGTCCCTCAGCTAGAGACCTGTGGCTGAGTGACTGTGTGTCTCACCTTCCTGCCTGCCTTGAAGTACATAAAACAGCCAAGAAGAAAACAAAGCCAAAGCACAAACCTCCAGCCCCGAAAGTGAAAATAAAGAGAAATAACAAAGGCAGATTTTTTAAATGCCAACACTAAACGCCAGGGATCTTTCCCCGACACACTGCAGCTTCACTGTTTGGCGTCAGTAGGTTCAAGGATCCACCAGGGAGGGAGCTCACCCGCCCAGTCTTCCTCTCTATTCCAACCCCTTCCATCACATTCTCTTCCGTCCCCCACTTTGATTACCCTCCATTGACTCTGCTGTCTCTCCCTGCCCTCCTAATGATGAGTACCTTCCTCAGCCTTCCCTGGCTCCCCACACCAGCCCCTGTGATATCTGTGGAGATGGGGATTCAAGGAGCTTTCCTTCCATGGAACATAAGCCCATCACCAAGTACATGGAGCGACACCCCCGGCTCCCCTTTGCTTGGGGATGTGGTGATAGCCTTGGCTGGAAGCAGTGAATGCACTGGTTTCTCCAAGTGCCACAAATGTGTGGAGGCTTTGAATGGTTCATGAGCCTTTCTGAAACTTGAAATCAGACATTTGTTTGCTTTTGTTCTGGGAACAAAGTGACTCTGGCCATGGTTTGATGGGGAGTTTGGTAGCCTGCAACTCCTTTGGATGTCTCTGGAATGTCTGGAGGTACCATTCAGTTGGAGGGCTGGGGGAAGAAGGGGAGGGAGGACTGCTCTCCAAGAGAAGCCTGGCTAATGGTCTCTGTGTGGTCTCCCACCCCCATCCCCACCCTGCCTCTCCTGCATTGCCAACCCCATAGTTGGGACACTCATAGAACCCAAGAATTGGGCTCAGTGAATAACAACACTTGTAGGAGGAAGGCGAAAAGGGCTGAATCATTCTGTCGTCCTGTATCTGGTGTGTTCAGGGACAGGGTGGATTTCAAGATTTTTATAAGCGGCTCTAGCAGGATCTGGTACCATCAACCTGAAACCCACAGGCTTCTGTATATGTCTGACAAACTGGGATCCATGGAGGCTGATGGCCGGCATGTAGAGTGATTCAAATCCCACCTTGGAGACTTATTAGCCCTGTGACCCTAGACAAGTCATTTAACTCCCAAGCCTCAGTTTCTCTTTTTCTTCTTCCTGTCTCTGACACATACTGGCTTTGTGATCCTGTGCCTCTTAGTACTTTGGGTAACTCTCCAACTGGCTTTGGTGGAGAGGGTTCCCTCACTGGGACACCCCTCAGGAAATGAAATCACAGACCTGATCCCAAAGAAAAGAAGAGGGAAGGGAAGGGAAGGAAAAGAGAAGAGAGGAGAGGAAAGAGAAGAAAAGAAAAAAATGATGACTTCACAAAGTGATCAGAGAAATGAGGCACTGTTTGTATATAAAGTGCTTTGCCAAGCTCCAAGTGCCTTCGAAATATTGACCGTTATTATTTCATAACTCATTTTTTGCAGATGAACATAAATAGTAAAAACGGTCTGAGAGGAAGTTACTGTCCTGCTATTATTGTTTTCTATTTAATGATCCACAGACTGGGGCTCCCATGGAAAAATAACTACCTTTTTTTTAATTGAACAAAAATACTAGGATGCCGGCTTACTGTCTGTACATTCTCTGAAAGCATCTTAGGGAAAGCCTGAACAGCAGACGGCCCGACAGGAAGGACACCTCGAATTACCAAGACTATTTGCAGCAGCATTTGTTGCCGTTCTGAGCAGTGTGGCTCTCAGACCTTCCGCCACACCCTCCATTCCAAGGAAGAGCGTTAATGACTGTCTCCGTTTTCCCCAGAATGGCGACCGTCCAGGACCTGATCGATTTCAAAGCCTTCCCAATATCTCCTTATTGCTCAGGACAAGGATGGAAGTCAGGACTTGACCCAGAGGCTCTTTCCTCAAACATAAAGACCTGTTTCCTCCTTCTGACCCCTTGCGGAAATGTTCTCCAGTGGAGAACGTTTGCTAGACATTGAGAATTCCCCTGTCCGTACATGGCCCATCGCTTTAGCCGCATGGATTTGAATATCTGTAGGGATGGAGAAAATAGATGTCCCCCACCCCACCCCCACCCTTGCAGGGATGGCCATCAACAAGGAGATGGGCCTGCAACAGTCCATCAAAAAGCGCCAGAGCTAATGATGGGCTGGGCTGATAATCGGGGGCGAGTTAATTGTAAGGTTCGATATGGCATCTTGTCAGCCGAGATAAGTTGTCACGTTTTCCACTTGAGCTGAAACTAAATGATTGTAAAGTAAGTTATGAGTGTCCTTGGGCCTGTCTGCCGGAATGATGGCTAAGAATACATTCCTGGCCCATCAGTCTCCAGCAGGCTGTTTGATATTTATGCGAACGGAATGTTATTTTATTCTCCCTCCAGTCATGCTTGTCATCTTCCCGAGTGAAAAGTGAAACGGCTTCTGTAGCTCATGCTTCAAGGATTGAAGCTCAGAGAGGCTGCAGATTGTTATTATTATTGCTGGTATTATATATTTTTTGGGGTGTGCGTTGAACATTGATGCCCGATTGGGAAGAACTAATGGCTGACATTGAGCACACGGGACGGAGGCAGAGCAGCCCATCCCGTTCAGCAAGATGCATACCACGGTCCTGCCGCCCCCGTCGGAGCCGGTTGAGATGTGGAGTAATGAAGCGCTGGCTTTTTTAATTCGGCATGCCTCTTGTTCCTCCCCCCTCTCCTCTTCCCCCCTCTTTCTTCCATATTTAACAGTGTCGGCCGTGGCCATTCATTTCTGTGCCCTGTAATTGATACAAAATAAAATGCATTATTTGTATTCACTCCGGAGGATGAAATTGCATCCATTGGGCTGGAGCTAGAACTCATTTACAGTTTCCTGAAGCTGGAGCTTTCAGGGGCCTGCTCTCTTTTCAATTTGAGGAATACCTTGTCAGGCAAGAAGACTATTCAGAAATGGAAATGCAGGGCTTGGAAGCCTCATGCACTTGGATTGCTCATATTTTAAACCCAGAGAATGTTAAACAACTTCTATCTTGAGAGGGTGGTCTCCAAAACTAGGCTCTAAGGGTATCAATAACACTCACAAGTGAATACAGTGTTCTGCTAACCAGAAATACAGGGCTCATCTGTAAGCAGAAAGACGTGGGGATAGACGGAAGGGATGGCACTCTCTCCCGTGTCCTTTATATGTTAGAGCCCTAACAGGCAGGACAGAGGGGGACAGAGACAGAGAGGCAAATAGATGAGGCAGATGGACAGATGGATAGATGGAGAGGTAGACAGACATACAGACATAGATACAGACAGACAGACTGAATAGATGGCTAGGTAGATAGACTAGATACATAGATACATAGATATAGATAGATAGCCTATGTAAATAAATACATAGATAGATAGATAGATAGATAGATAGATAGATAGATAGATAGATAGATAGATAGACAGACAGATAGATAGACAGACAGACATCCTAGGTGATAGACAGATAGAAAGATAGATAGATAGACAGAAAAAAAGATAGATGGATAGACAGACTAAATAGACAGACAGACACAGACAGAAAGATAGACTAAATAGACAGACAAATAGATAGATAGACAGACTAAATAGATAGAAAGATAGATAGACAGACAGAAAGATAGACAGACTAAATAGATAGACAGATAGATAGAAAGTTAGATAGACACTAAATAGATAGACAGAGAGACAGACTAAATAGATAGACAGATAGAAAGATAGACAGACTAAATAGATAGACAGACAGACAGACTAAATAGATAGAAAGATAGACAGACTAAATAGATAGACAGAAAGATAGATAGACAGACAGACTAAATAGATAGACACAGACAGACAGACATGTCTTTTTTATTGCGCCTGGGATCTCTTCAGTGTGGGGACCGTAATCACAGCCCCATGTAGTCTCAGAGAGCAGAGTGTTGCATGAATTGGAATTCATTTTAAGCCTAATTCTTTTTAACTTTTCTGTGTCAAATTGCAGATACAGGTTTGGGCGATTCAGTTTGTTCAAGCCCCAGCATATCCAGCACCACAAGCCCCAAACTCGATCCTCCGCCTTCCCCCCACGCCAACAGGAAAAAACACAGACGGAAGAAAAGTACCAGCAATTTCAAGGCAGACGGGCTCTCGGGCACGGCTGAAGGTAAGGAGGCCACGTGCCTTGGGGAATCTGCAGCCCCATGTGTCGTTGGTTTGGTTTTCCAATGTGTTGCTAAGTAGCAGTAGCATGGCTTCATGGTTCGCGTGGGCTGAGTTTGGAGGCAGGAAAACCTGGGTTCAAATCCTGCTTCTGACACAGCCAAATAACTGGGTGACCCTGGGTAAGTTATTTCATTTCTGCATCCCAAGATACTTTTCTAGACTTGATCTACTAAGTCATGGGTGGGATTTGAACTGTGTGGGTGAAGGCAATCCCAGCTTCCTTGTGAATTCAGCTTGAATCAGAGTCTCTTAAAATAGCAAGGTTGTGAGCATCGCCGTTCAGAGTGTTGGTCGTCGATGTGTGAGAGCTGCTGCTTCCACTGGGCTTCGACACTTCAAGGCTGGGGTGGTTTCATGATACCACATCAGCCCCATCACACAGAGACATACCCATGCGTGGCGCTCTATGATGCTTGTGCTGGGCTTTCCATGAGAGATGCAGAGGAACACCACATGCCCAGGTCCTACTGTCGGTGAGATGCCCACCATAATGGGTCACCTGCTCCCTCTCTTGGTTAGAGGGCTTACATCGAGGCCCTGTGCAACAGTGGGAGAAAACACCAGCTTTGGAAGCTTGAATCTTGCTCAGAAACTTCATCCTTTGTGACCTCTGGGGGCCTCCATTTCATTATTAACATAAGAGCTTTGGATGAGAAGACTTTTAAGGTCCCTTCTGGTTCTGAGTCTCTGTAAGTTATAGTCTTGGAGAGTGGCCCAGAGCACAGAGGGAAAGCCACAGAGTCAAGTCCTAGTGGGATTAGAACCTAGGCCTTGTTTGCTAGGTCATCAGCCTCTCCCATATACCCCCTTTAGTGAGAGCCAGGAACTTTCATCCATGTGCTCTATGCGGCCACTCAACTGAATTCCAAGGGAATTGAGTAGCATGTCATTGCATGGTCAACCACAGGCACTCAACTCAATTCTGAGAGAATCAGCTAGCACGTATGGACAGGGCAGCTAACCTGAATGATCATTGCTTCCCTGCCCTCTCTGAATTCTTCCAGATGTCTTTGCTTAGTCCCTTTTTATCCATGTTGGTTACATTCTACAGTAAAGAATATTGGAGTCAAGAAGGAAGGACTGGAAAGTGGTGGGGTCAAGCCAGGGGTCCACCATTCACCTCCCTCAGAAAGAGAACCCTTTCTTTGTTTGACCTGTTTCATCTTGAATGTTGCCATGGCTCCTGGCCCTGCCTATTTCATAGAGAGATTGTAAAAATAAAACGTGGCCACATCCTTAAATCATGGATGAAACTCGTTGAGTTACTCAAGCCAAAGTGTGACTGCTCTGATCTGTGGGCAGTGGTGGCCACTTCACCACCTCTGCCCTGTGCCCAGGGACACTTAAGGCCAAGCTCCAACTGGGAAGAAAGAGAAACGTTGTTCTGCATCTGCTTGGCCATGCCCAATGACATGTTTCTCTAACAAAAGAACTTAAATCGCTCCCATGATGACACTCCTGATTCTTGTGGCTCATCTTTTGTTTTTATGTCAGCTCCACTCCTAGGAACATCCTTTGTGACAGAGAGTATTGAAGGGGGTGGGGAATGGGGACAGCTCAGCACGATCGCACAGCCCATGCTCTCTCAGGATGGGAGGGGAGAGCACCTTCTGATTGGGCTTCTTGGGCACCACGCTCGGGCATTCTCATTTCCCAGTGTTTGATGTGACTCTTTCTGGAGCTGGCGCTCTTTCCCCTGACATCATTGTAGTCACTGGGCTCAGCTTTCTCATTCTCTGGACATTCCCCTGCTTTGGTTCATGCACCCTTCCATGCTCCTCGGTCTTCTTCCCGTTCATTGTTTCTTGGAGCACCACATCATTCCATTACATCCACATAATGCTTTAGCCGCTTCCCAGTTGTGTGGCCACAGTTGACAGGCATCTGCTTTGTTCCCAGCTCTTTGCTACCACAAAGGTGCTGCTGTGATGTTTTGGTGTACACAGAACTGTTCTTCTTGACATCAGTGGCTTCCCTTGCAGCCTGTTTGCCATCTGATGAGCAATTCTATTACTATCCCATTGCAGAGGGTGATTAAAAAGTGTCTCTGTGCTGACTGACCCTTGGTAGAGTAGGAGGGCAGATCCATTAAGAGAACCTGAAGAAAACAACAGCCTCTCATCCTACCGATAGTCCAGTGGCAAATTGTTATATCAAATACTCACTAATAACAACAGAAAAACCTGTGTTGCTTTTTGGGAACCACATGATATGGTGAAATGAGCCTTGGACATGAATTAAAGAGAGGCACGGGTCCAAATGTACCTCTAACTCCAGATGCGTAACATTGGACAAGTCCTTTAACTGCTGCTGTTAGTTTCTTTATTTATAAATTGAGGGCAATGGGCCCATCTTCTTTCCAAGAGCACTTTGAGGACAGCACTAAATAAAAGGGATTGGTGAGATGAGTGCCACCCTTGGAATTTGAGATCAAAGAATAATTAAGGCCCAGCAAGGACCTCAGAGCCAAACCCCTCATTGTCCACTTGAAGACAATGAGCCCCGAGGAGTCCTCCCATTTTCCCTTGGAATTGGGCAGCCCACTCAATGTGTTACCAAAGGCACTCATTTCCTAAACCGGGGAGGGAGTGGTGGACAACACCAACTGTGAGCTTCCAAAAAGACCTGAGAACATGCTGCTGGACACCTCCCCAAGGTGATAGATAGCCTAGTGACTGGGAATATTCTCTACATGGGCCTGAAAAAAATCATGGAAAAGTTCAACATATATGCTCCCTTTGTCACTCAACAAGCTGGATGTCAGCAGGTGTACTTGGGCACTAGGGGTACAGAGATGAATGTAAAACTTGTCCCTGTCCCCAAGGAATGTATCTTCTATTGAGGGTGACAACATGGACCTCTGTGGGCATATTATACCAAGTATGTTTAAAAGACGATTTAAGGGGAAGGCACTGGCATCTGAGCCAATCAGGAAAGACCTCCTGTAGGAGGTGGCATGTAAGCTGAGGAGGGGAGGGGAGAGAGCACTCTGGTCATGGGGCACAGTGATAATCAAGGCCTGGCCATCAGAGACAGACTAAAGGATTCTCAGAACTAGCTCTATATGAGTCAGCCTGTTGCTTGAAGTTTAAGGAGGTTACAACACAGGCATGTTTGCAGGGAGGCTTGTAAAAGCCAGAAGTTTACAAAGGAGCCCATTTGACAGGGATCACCCACGTCTTTGTTTTCTTAAAATAAACAAATAGCTCTATGAAAATAGTATTGCCAGTTTCTCCAGAGACAAGAAAGCTTCCCGTCCAGTCATTGAATATTCACTATGTACTCATAGTGATACGTACAAAGACAGAAACTAAACAGTCCTGCCCTAAGGGAGCTAGCTTCTAGTCTCATCTAGAAAGCACAGAAAGGAGCACCCTCAAAGGACACAAGAAGTCAGTCAGGAGTCACTTTCCCTGAGATATTTTGATTAGTATCGATAGCCACTGATTAAATTGAATTGAATTAAATGCAAATAATGTTTTCTGTCAAAAAGACATTTCATCATCTCAGAAGGTAACAGAGATGCATTTTTAATTTAACTCAATCATCTTTATCTTTATTTTAATCACACTCAATCGTCTTGGACTAAATGTCCTAGTGACCAATATATAGGAATGTGCAGGGAATTCAGTCACAACTACTTGAATTGTGTTTCTACACAGAGGAAAATCTTTAGATTCTAGTCAATTTTCAGTGTCAGGAAACTTTTGTTTTAGAGGATTTACATTGATACATACATACGTATGTATGAATGTCTTTATATACACATACATACATGTATATATGCACACACAGCTACTACAAGATTGCCATCCACAGGAAAACCTTTTGGGGGAAAGTTTGGGAAAGTGAGGGTGACATTGTTCACATGATCTAGGCATGAAGGCAGACTGATTCCTCAAGCCCTTCACTGCTGAAGAGAAAACCTGTCATTTCTCAGGGATTTCAGGCTGTTCCTTTAAACGTATTTTGATGCTCTGGCCCCTCTTGACTACATGCTTTTTGGAAAAGGCAATAATATTAAAAAATTGTGCAACATCAGCATTGATGGTGCATAAAAATATCAGCAACAACCGTGCCCAAATTAGCAAGATTGATATGGACTAACTGATCTTTTCTATCTAATAGAGAAAGTGCCCAAGTGTGAATCTGAGCAGTCATTCCATTCTAATTGTTGAAGTGTTTCTATTTATTTCCTCATTCTATTTGTTCTCTTACTCTAGCTTTTATTACACTGTTAAATATCAACAGTTAAATTCTGTGCCTGGGAAGAGCAGACACTAAGATCTCATTTTAACAAATAGGTGTTTGCTCATCTTTAAAGGGTTTTTTAGATTTTGTTGATTATTTAAACAGCATAGTTTTCTCATAGTTGCCCATACACACCCATAAAACTGCCATTATAACAAAGAAAAACAAGTTTCTCAAAACCAACTGAAAGTGACCACATTCAGGACAACTGAGTATCCAAAACTCCACACCCATTGTCCACCACCTCCTTATTGAGACAAGGAGCTGTGTTTTCTCAGCTGACTTCGGAAAGGAAGATTGGCCTTCGCCATTTGTATTCTGATGCCTCTTAAGATTGTTTTCAATTGAGGCAGCTAGCTGGTATAGTGGATAAAGCACCAATCCTGAATTCAGAAGGACTTGAGTTCAAATTCAGCTTCAGACACTTGACACTTACTAGTTGTGTGACCCTGGGCAAGTCACTCAACCCTCATTACCACTCCCCCCCCAAAAAAGAGAGTATTTTCAATCATGTCATGGTTGTCATTGTGAATATCACTCTCTTGTTTCTGTGGTCTTTGCCCTGCACCTGTTTGTTCATCTAAGTCTTCCCATGTTTTTCTGATTTCTACATAAACATCATTTCTTAGACCTCTTCCATTACATTCACATAACAGGGTTTGTTCCACTGTTATCCAGTCAATCAGCCCCCAGGTGTTCCTACCTAAAAAGGGGCCTAGTGGGGAACAGTATCGACTTTCTTTCTTTGATCTCCTTTTAGTATATGACCAGCAGAGAGAATGCCAGGCTAAAGGAGATGAACAATTTGGTAGCTTATGTTGTTCAATCACTTTTCAGTCATGTCTGACTTTCTGTGACCCCATTTGGGGTTTTCTTGGCAGAGATACTGGAATAATTTGCCATTTCCTTCCCCAGCTCATTTTACAGAGGGGAAACTGAGGCAAACAGGGTTAAGTGGCTTGACCAGGGTCACATAGCTAATAAGTGTCTGAAGCTGGATTTGAACTCAGGAAGATGAGTCTTCCTGATTCCAGGCCCAGCTCTCTATCCACTGTGCCACCAAGCTGTCCAACTTTTCTCACATAATACTAAATTGTTTTCAAGAAAGATTGTATCAATTCATAATTCTACCACAATGTATTAGTCACATACATATAAAATTACAAATGGATGAGGCAAATCCTGCAAGTTATAATATTATGACATAATTCTACATATATAACATTATACCTATATTTAAAATACATATAAAAACATATGTCGATATGGATATACAATACAAATTAATACAATATACAATGCTAGAGAAATATATAAACATACCTATAATATATACACGTAAATATATTGTATTTATGTAAATATTTTTACATACATTTGTGTAAAATATATATGTGTGTGTATTTATATAAACTCTCTGATAAATAGATGGATATAACAATTTTTTCATTAGGCCACCCTTTCAGATTCCTTGGGGAATACAGATTTTTAAGGAATGTCAGTTTTATTTATAGATTTATTTAGTTATATATAACATATAATTATACATGTGTAATTTCTCATAATATAAACATACATGCATGTGCATATATACAAACATAGATAAATACTTTATTGGCTTGTGTTCTGTTCACTTCTTAGACGTAGGACTCTGGGGAAAATCACTTCATCTCCCTGAGCCTCAGTTTCTTCATCTCTAAAAAGAGACTCCTATCGCCCCTACCTCACAGAGCAGCAGGGAGCTTGAGATGTAGTAATGCCTTGAAAGCCCTTCCCAAGCCTTAAGATACTGCAGAAATGACATCCATTACTACTTGTGTTGGCCTTTCGCTGCCTACGGAGTTTGGATGAGTCAGAAGCGAGTGGTTGAATGGGCTCGTGTCCCAAGTAACTTTCCCGCAAAGAGTGAGTGGCATGACAGAAGCTTTGTCAGAAAGCCCCCCTTTGCAAAGATCAGTAGGAGAAGTCACTTCATTATCCTTAGCTTTCGGTTTCCTCATCTGTGAAATGGGGCTGGCATGGGGCTAGGGTGGTCTCTCAGGTCCTTCCTTCGCTCTGAATCCAAGAGGAAAGCACTAGCTAAGGTCCTGGCCTTGAGGTGGAATTTCCCCTGATTTATCCAATGGGGCTTCCTCCCAGGGGCGCATGTGCCCCACTACACACCCAAGTCCAAGATGGCAGAGGCAGGACAGACAGCAGCTTATCTGAGAAGGATCTGGAGGAATTTTGGAACTTAATTTAGCTTTTAGGTTCTAATTTCCTATAGTCCCTTGAAGATTATATGGTTTTGGTTTGGTTTTTTGGTGAGGCGATTGGGGTTAAGTGACTTGCCTAGGGTCACACAGCTAGTAAGTGTTAAGTGTCTGAGGCTGAATTTGAACTCAGGCGTTCCTGACTCCAGGGCCGGAGCTCTATCCACTGCGCCACCTAGCTGCCCAAGAAGATTTTATGTTGTTCAGATTTCACCTGGCACCTTGTATGGTGCCCAGCACACAATGAGTTCTTAATAAATGTTTGTAGAATGAATAAATGAAATTCCTGGGAGAGTTATTCCTTTGGCCTTTCTTCCCCACAGCTGCTGAATTGATAGTCCTTAAGCACAGCTCTCATCACATCCCTCCCCTTCTCGTAAAACTTCCTTGGCTCCCTACTGCCTTGGGGGTCCCATGCAGACTCAGCTGTTTAGCATCCAAAGCGCTTCATGATCTGACCCCAGCCTAGCTTTTTAGACTGACTCCAGTCACACCCCTTCTTCCCTCAACAATCCAGCCCAATGGACCCCCAACCAACCCATCATCCTCCCCCAGGACCCTTGCACAGGGAATGCTCTCCCTCCTTAGCGCTCTTGGAATCCCTGGCTCCCTTCCAGGCTCAGCCCAGGTGCTGCCTATGACACAAAGCTGTTCTCCCAGAGTGCTCCGTTCTCACACTTCCCATCTCACCCAAGTCTATTTTGTACTGATGTTTCTATATACGACTACCTCCCTTTTGAGCTCAACTGGGGAAGAGCAAAGGCCACATGGAGGAGACGGTTCTGAGCTGATTTTTGAAGGAAACCACACAGAGATGAGGGGGAACAGCATTCCAGGGTTGGAGAATGGGTGGTGTAAATGCATGGGACAAGAGGTGGCATGCTGTATGTGAGAAGCTGACAGAAGCCCAGTTTGGCTGGATCAGAGACTACATGTAGGGAAATGATGGGTAACCAGACTGGAAGCATTGTGGGGAGGAGGGGGTAACTTGGGAAGATTCTGCCACACAGTAGGTGTTTAATCAATGCTTTCTGACTCTAATAATTTTTTTTTTTTGGTTTTGGTTTTGGTTTGGGGGGTGGGGGGGGGAAACGAATGAGGCAATCAGGGTTAAGTGACTAGCCCAGGGTCACACAGCTAGTAAATGGCAAGTATCTGAGGTTGGATTTGAACTCAGGTCCTCCCGACTCCAGAGCCAGTACTCTATCTACTGTGCCACCTAGCTGCCCTCCTAATGATTGTTTAATCCAAACACATGGGAAACAGGTGCTTTCTTTCTTTTTTTTTTTTTTTTTTTTTTTTTTTTTGGTGAGGCAATTGCGGTTAAGTGACTTGCCTAGGGTCACATAGCTAGTAAGTGTTAAGTGTCTGAGGCCGGAATTGAACTCAGGTCTTCCTGAATCCAGGGCCAGTGCTCTATCCACTGCACCACCTAGCTGCCCCAGTAGTTGCTTTCTGACTTGAATTACTATTTAATCCAAACACATGGGAAACATGAGTTTAATCACCAAGACACCCAAGTGGCTCCATACTGTTCACCTTATCATTTCAAAGTATCTCGGAATCATTGAGCCAATATCCCAGATTCTGTCCTGTTTTCTAAGTGTTAGAAAAGAGAAGGCAAAACAGACTCTGTCTGTGAATGCCCTTTTCAGTCGCCTTTGCAGATGCCTTGGGAAAATTCTCAGTGAGTTCTCCTTCTATGAAAGAGCCCGTACAAGGAGATGACCCCTCCGCATCCCTGTTCTGGAGTGTTCTGTAATTGGGCAAGTGGGAAGGCCATTTGTTTCTTTGGATGTTCTCGCTCTCCCTCCCCCGGGGGCAGTTCTGTTGACCCTCTGGAGCTTTTCCTCTGGGCCGCAGAGGTCGGTAAGAGGCCTGCGGGCCCTCAGTTTCATGCTGCTTTCTCAGCTCATCTGTTGGCCACCCCTGCTCTGGCTTGGGAAGGTGCTGCTCATTAAGGCCATTAACTCCCAGCTTCCCCCTCCCCTTTTAAAGGAATGGCAGGGTTTGGTTGGACCCTCTGTGGCATCTCTTTCTGAAAGACCTGTTCAATTTCATTTCCATCCAACAGACATTTACTAGGCCCCCTACTGTGTGTCTGGAGATAAGAACCAAACCGTTCCTGCCTGCAAATCACTTGCCTTCTACTTGGGGGTGGGCAGAGAGGGTGGAGAATCCCAATAGCTTTGTCCTGACACAGAAGTGAAATCACCTCTTAGTGCTGAATTAGTAGATTAATGAGTATAAACACTTAGCCTTCAAAAAAGCTGGTGAAGGAACTAACAGACAGTATGAAAATTTCCCTTAAGTAGCCTGTCAGCTTAATCTTGTATGTATGACAAGGTACTAGCCATTGGAGACCAAGACAGGCTTCCTGGAGGAGGTGTCACCTGAGCTGAGGCTTGAAGGAATCTTTCCAGGTTTTTCTGATAGGATCCTTTTTGTGCTTTTCTAGGGTCTTGTATTTGAAAGTCAAATTTTCTATTCAGTTCAGGTCTTTTCATCACAAATGCCTGAAAGTCCTCTTTTTTTTTTTTTTTTTAGAATTTTATTTTCCAAATTACATGTAAAAGCAAATTTTGACATCAATTTTTATTTTAAACTTTGTGTTCCAACTTCTCTTCCTCCCTCCCTTCCCACCCCCCACCCCAAGAACTCAAGCAATTCAATATAAATTATACATGATTGGTCATGGAAAACATCTCCACATTAGCTAGTCTGTTTTCAGATACCATCAGTTCTTTCTCTGTAGATGGACTGCAATTTTCCTAAGTCCTTCAGAGTTATATTGGATCATTGCCTTGCTGAAGATAACCACGTGCTTCCCAGCAGATCATCTTACACTATTGCTGTTATTTTGTATACAGTACATTTCTGCTTCAGTTCATGTGGGTCTTTCCAGGTTTTTCTGATAGCATCCTGTTCATCATAACTTTTATATAGTACCTTAAACTTGACAAAGAGTTTTCTTCACAATAGCCCAGCAGCAAAAATAAAAACAAAAAACCCAAGAGGGGCAGTTAGGTAGTGCAGTGGATAGAGCACTGGCCTTGGATTCAGGAGGACCTGAGTTCAAATCCAGCCTCAGACACTTAACACTTACTAGCTGTGTGACCCTGGGCAAGTCACTTAACCCCAATTGCCTCACCAAAAAAACAAAAACAAAAACACAATAGCCCAGCAGGGTAGGTACCGTACGTTTTGCCATTATAATTAATCATCATAACTATTTCCCCCCATCCTATTCCCTTCCAATGATATTTACTTTATTTTCTATCTTATTTTGCCCTATTCCTCCTCAAAAGTATTTTGCTACTGACTGCCCCCTCCCCTACTCTACCCTCCCTTCATTCAGCCTTCCCTCCTACTTTCCTGTAGGGTTAAATAGATTATTCCTCCCAATTGGGTGTGTGTGTTATTCTTTCCTTGAGCCCACTCTGATGAGGTTAAGGTCTTTGAGCTAATTCTGGTTTCTAAATTTTTCTTCCTCCCTCCCTCCTCAACCCTCCCTATGAAATCAAGCAATTAAATATAAGTCATAAATGTGCTGTTATTTATGCAGAACATCTTCACTTTCCTCGAAAGTGTTTTGCTTTTTACAGCTCCCTCCCCCAAACTTGCCTTCCCTCCTTCCCCTCTATTCCCCCCCCCATTTCCTCAGGGCAAAAATATATTACTATACCCACTTGAGTATGTATGTTATTCTCTCTTTGAGCCAATTCTTATGATAATAAGGTTCACTCATTCGCCCACTCCTTCCCCTTCTTCCCCTCCCCTCCATAAGTTTTTTTTCTTGTTTCCTTCATGTGAACTACCTCTCCCCAGTCCACCTCCCACCTCTCTCCTTCCCCTTCACCCAGTCTATTCCTCCTACCTTTCAACCCTATTTTAAAGATGTCATCATGGGTTAGCTAGGTGGCACAGTAGACAAAGCACCAGCCTTGGGCCCAGGAGGCCCAGAGCCCAAATCTGGCCCCAGACACTAGACAACCCACCCTGTGTTTGCTCCACAAAGAACAAGGATATACAAAAAATAAATGCTTTACAAATACCTGTGTCCTCTGTGTATTCCTTACTGAAAAAGTTCTTACGAGTTGGAATTATTATTTTCTCATGTATGAATGTAAACAGTTTAACCTTTTAATGTCCCTCATGATTTCTTTTTCCTGTTTACTTTTTTATTATTCTCCAGGGTCTTGTATTTGAAAATCAAATTTTCTATATAATTCAGGTCTTTTCATCACAAATGCCTGAAGTTCTCTTTTTCATTAAAGTCCTATTTTTTCCTCTGAAAGATTATAGTCAGTTTTGCTGGGTACATGATTCTTGGCTGTAGTCCCGGTTCCTTTTCTCTCTGGAATATTATATTCCATGCCCTCCAGTCCTTTAATGTAGATGCGGCTAGATCTCGTTTTAACCTTATTGCAGCTCCACAGTATTCGAATTCCTTTTTCTAGCTGCTTGCAATATTTTCTCCTTGACCTGGGAGCTCTGGAATTTGGCTATAATATTCCTGGAGGTTTTCCTTTGGAAATCTCTTTCAGGAGGTGATTGGTGGATTCTTTCAATTTCTATTTTGCCTTCTGCTTCTAGAATATCAGGGCAATTTTCCCTGACAATCTCTTGGAAGATGCTGTCTAAACTCTTATTTTGGTCATGGTTTTCAGGTAGTCCAATGGTTTTCAATTATCTCTCCTGGATCTATTTTCCAGGTCAGCTGTTTTTTTCCAAGGAGATGTTTCGTATTGCCCTCTATTTTTTTTTTTTTATTCATTTGGATTTGCTTTACTGTGTCTTGGTTTCTCATAAAGTCACTAGCTTCCATTGGTTCAATCCTAATTCTTGGGCAATATTTTTCTTCAGACAGCTTTTGTATCTCCTTTTCCATTTGGCTTTTCAAGCTGTTGCCTTTTTTTCTCATGATTCTCCTGCATTGCTCTCATTTCTCTTTCCATTCTTTCCTCCACCTCTCCAAATCTTCCTTCTATCTCTCCTACTTTCTCTTCAAAGTCCCTTTTGAGCAGTTCCATGGCCTGATATCAATTCATATTTTTCTTGGAAGCTTTGGATATAGGGGCCCTGAGATTGTTAGCCTCTTCTGAGGGTGCCCCTCGACCTTCCTTGTCACTGAAGAAGCTTTCTATAGTTCTCAACTTTCTTTCCTTGCTCATCTTGCTATCTTTTACTTGACTTTTAACTTCCTCTTACAGTGGGGCCCTACTTCCAAGCTACACTGTCCCAAGCTTCAGAGGGTCCCAGATGTTTTTGTTTGAGGGAGGGCAGGTTTTTCTCTGGCCTGGTCTGGTTCAAAGATAACCTCAAGCCAACTTACTAATTAACCAAGCAGCAAAGCTTTCTGTGCTTTGGTTCGTAGCTCTGACAAGCCTGTATCCCTCCCCCATCTGGGCCTCACGCTGCTCAAGATTTCTTCCTGGTTCCCTGCTGAGGTGGGACAGCTAAATTCCTCTTCAGGTCCTACAGACACCCCTGTGTTTTTCACACACCCCCTCCCCCGGCCAGCTGTTCAGTCCTCTAGCCCAACTATAAGCTTATTTCCAGAAGACACCAGTGTTGCAGCTGATTTGGAGGCTATGGGGTAAGTTCCTCTGGTGTGCAGCATGCCTGGGGTCTGTGTTGGCACAATCCTGGAATTGGACTCTGTTCTCATCCCAGCACGGCCCCCTTTAATCTGTCTTTAATCTCAGCCCATCTTTTTGTGGCTTTTGCTGATCCAGGGGTTCTTTTATTGCTGTTTTGGGGGTAATTGTGTCAGGAACTCTGTGGGTTTAATGTCTTTCCTCTGCCTGGCTTGAAGGAATCTATGGATTCCAAGAAGTAGTGTAGGATGGCAGAAAGGAGCTGGGTTCAAATCTTAGCTCTACCACATACCACCTTATGCCCCTGGACATATAAGTAACCCTTGGCTCTCAGACATTCTTGCAAAGGTCTGGTAGGTCTCACTAACTTGTAAAAGCTGAGGCTATCGTTCTGGTGACCAGCCCAGTTTAATTATAGAGAGGCCCACTCTCTGAACCCACTTTCTTATCTGTAAAAGGAGGTTGTGCAACCCAGAGGTCTCTACTATGTGTTCCATCTCTCAAAATGATGATTCTTTGAGGTGGAGGTGAGTTTTTTCATATAGATGGAAATACATGTGCATGTGTGACTGTGTGAGCGCAGTTGTGTGTGTGTGTGTGTGACTGTGCACTTGTGTGTGACAATGAGGAACCTCAGCCATGGGGGTCCTGTGGGTGAGAACAAGAAACCAGAAGTTTTCTCTTAAAATTCAGGCCGAGTCAGAGAGTCGGGTTGACTAGAAGTTCTCATGGTAGAACAGCCATGGACTCTGGTTTCATAAGACCCTTCATCAAACCCATGTTTCCCACTTTTGTCTTGAGAGCACTAACATTTATTTCCCACAGTACCCTCCCTTCCCCACTCCATGCCCAGAGATTCATCCATCATGATAAAGAGAAATCAAAAAGTTCAGATGTTATATGACTTTTTTACACCTTTGATTCCTGATGTGGTCTACAAAGTAGTAGGGAGAAGGATCTTGTAAGATCTGTTGTTTGGGTTTGTGCAAACTGGTCATTATCATTTCAAAGCAAAGTGACTTTACTGCCCTTTGCACTTCCATTTTTATACTCACTGTTTTCTTGTTTTCCTCATTTGTAAAGGATGAATCAAATGAATTGCCAAAAGACACAAGTAGTAACTTAATAATGAAAGAAGACTTGAATGTTCCTCTCTCAGAGCTGGACAAATCTATATAAATGAGACAAAATGTGAAACTAAACAAAAATTTGTGATGATTTTAAAGCTAAAAGATTTATTGTATCTTCTCAGTGTGACTACTAAAGAATATATACACATATACACATACTTGCATATATGTGTGATTCACATACCTATATTATACAAAAACACACATAATATTTATGTATCTATTTGTGTGAGTATTTCTCAATACCATGTAGCACTTTAACAAAAATAGACCATTTATTTGGTGCTTTTTTTAAATAATGAGAAGAGGAAATAAATACTCTTTTGCTATACAATTTTAAGCTTAATTGGCTGACATCCAGGCACCACATTCAGGGATAAGGGATTTGCTGTCACAAGATGGGCAGTTCACCAGAGACCTTCATCCCAAGAGTTCTAGAACAACCCCTAACTTCAGCCTTATTGACACCATTATTGCCAAGACATTTATCCTGCTGAAGAGAAAGGAAATTGTCTCTCAAGGATGATCACCAAGAAGTATAATGAAATCACTGCTCACCTTTTATGGTTCTGTCGCTAGCTATATCTCTCCCCTCCCAACCTCTTCCAAGCTCACCTTCCTCATTTTCATACTTTCGGCAGCCATTCCTTCATCCTGTGTTGTGTCACTGCAAAAGTCATGTTAGAGTCCATGACGTTCTACAGCAGGAACATCAAACTGAAATACAGATAGATCCCTACAGCCCCATGTTGACTGAGAAAACCAGATTAACATTATCCATGTTGTATTATATATTTATTTATTTTGTTAAACACTCCCTGCATTCATTTTAACCTGGTTCCTATAACACTGGAGTTTTGTGAGTTTGGCACCTCTTCTGTAGATAATCATTCTCCAATTTGACAGATAAGAAGTAGAGGAAGGATGTTTGCTTGGGCCAATGTGGATAGATAGAAAGGCATAATAGTCCCTCTCCCCTTTATTCCTCTGATTGGGAAGTAGTGGTTTTGTTGTTGTTGTTATTGTTGTTGTTGTTGTTTTGCGGGGCAATGAGGGTTAAGTGACTTGCCCAGGGTCACACAGCTGGTAAGTGTCAAGTGTCTAAGGCTGGATTTGAACTCACTTCCTCCTGAATCCAAGGCCGGTGCTTTATCCACTGCACCACCTAGCTGCCCCTGTTGTTGTTTTTTAATAAAAATGCACTGGTGATTGTTGTTACTGAAAATTTATTAGAACATGAGTCAAAGATTTTACCAAAATATATTTTTGTCTCCATTTATGGAATCTCCTTATTGTGAGTTCTTCTTTGTGTTGATGCCAATATTAACGTCTATACCTTCGCATCCTGTCTAGTCCTTGTCTATGAGAGACTCCACCAAGTCTTCCTCACTTCCAGAATCTAACGCCTTCTCCCCAGGTGTGCCCTGTTAGCTGCATGGGGGGCATTGACTCTACCCCTGAACGTGTTAGGGTTGTGTCGACATCCCTCCCCACTCCAAAGCTCTGCGACTCTGAGCTTTCCTGTTCTGTGGGTATAACTAGAATATCCAGGCTCTTTTCTCTACTCTCCTTCCCTCTTTCTGATTAACCTACACCTGGCCACCACTATATATTCTTAGATGCATTGCAAGGTCTGGGACTTCCTAGTGTTACCTTTTCGGATACACACAGCAATCCTTCCATAATTCATGAGTTGTCTGTAGTCAAAATGACTTTTCCCCCAGTGGGCCTCTCTATACTTAAACTGGGCTGGTCACCAGACCGAGAGCCTCAGCTTTTACAAATTAGTGAGACCTTTGGAAGAATGTCTAAGACCCAAGGGTTACTTATATGTCTTAGCCTCAGTTTTCTCATCCATAAAGTGGGTAGGTTAGGCATTGATGGGTGAAGATTGGTTGGCCTCTAAACTCCTTATGGGAATCTTTGATCCTTTTTGTGTCATAGACCCCCCCTCCCCCTTGGTAGTCTGTGAAACCTATGGATTCCTTCTCAGAATGTAAAATACATTAAATAATGCATAGGATTACAAAGGAGGTCATTTTTATTGATATACAGTTATCAAAATATTAAAAACACAAGTTCATGGATACCATGCAATCCATGGATACTTTGGAAGATTGTGGATACCAGGTCAATAAGCCTTGTTGCAAGTATGATTCTGTCATTAAAGTTTTTGGAGTGAGGGAGGGGCATTCAAAACCAAGATGATTATTTCACAGTCTCTTTGCAAATTTCTTTCTTTCTTTCTTTCTTTCTTTCTTTCTTTCTTTCTTTCTTTCTTTCTTTCTTTCTTTCTTTCTTTCTTTCTTTCTTTCTCTCTTCCTTCCTTCCTTCCTTCCTTCCTTCCTTCCTTCCTTCCTTCCTTCCTTCCTTCCTTCCTTCCTTCCTTCCCTCCTTCCTTCCTTCCTCCCTTCCTCCCTTCCTTTCTTTCTTTCAGCTATATATCTATATATCTATATTTAGATATATATCTATATATAGATATATAGATATATATATATCTATATTTAATCCAAAAGTTTTGAGCATCTACCTTTTCAACTCCCCTTTTTCTTCAAACAGACATAGAGGAACATAAAGGTTCTTTGATTACCTTGTCCCACATTCCTGAAAGATGTAGGTAGAGAGAAACTTCATCAGGCCCTGCCCCTTATACACACACACACACACACACACTCTCTCTCTCTCTCTCTCTCTCTCTCTCTCTCTCTCTCTCTCTCTCTCTCTCTCTCTCTCTCTTCCCGAAGGCTCCTTTTGTAAGAGAGAAATGGAAAAAAATTGGCCATTTGTCTGTGGGGGCAGCAAGGCCTTGCTCGGATAGGAAGATCCATCAGATGATTAAATTCCAACCGCATTATGGCAGAGTTCATGAAAAGAGGATTCTGCGCCTGGTTTAATTCTATCTAATTTCGAGGGGGAGCTTGAAAGCAGGGCTGGGGGTGGGGGGAAGGTAAGGGGGAGGGATGTCTGAGTTTCCCTTGAGCTGATTTCTCTTGGCTTTTTCTGAAAAGTGGCTTTCTAGTTGGTACAAGACGATGCTGTCATTATCTGTCACCTCATCGTCCCCTTGCTGCTTCTCCCCTCAGTGTGTGTGTTGGGGGGGGGGAGAGCTTGTGAAGGATGACTCCCCATCCCAAGACTCATTGCCCGCCATTCGTACCGCTTGACAGTAATGATCTTATTACCGTACTGTGGACCTTGAAGAGGTTTCATGAGGAGAGAGAGGACGCGGCTCCGTGTAATCAGGTGGCACGCATATTCCACGCCGCGCTGCTCACACGCTGATTGGACACAGTTTTAGCCCATCGTCTAGTCAATTACGCATAGCCCCTCGTGCTCCCGTGATCGTCAGAAACATTGATGGCTCCTGTCTGGCGGCTGGCAGCCCGCCAGGGCTCTGGAGTGGCTCGCGCTCAGCCCTGCCCGCCCGCGAGATGCTGCTTAGCTGGGATTGATTGCCTTTGCCGAGCTTTGGCTTAATGGGCAGCCTACATTGGAGAGGGCTGCAGGTGAAAAATGGACGGAGGAGCCCAAACTCCTCGTCAATTTTGAGTCTTCCCCTTATTTCCCTCTAATTGGTATTTAACGAGAGAATACTTCCTGTTATTGAAGAGAGTTCTCACCAGCTGCTGCTGATCACACATGTTGCATGCATGCTAGGTTGTATGGCTTTGGACAGTGAGATTCTCCTAATTAATCCAATCAATCAGTAAAAAGCAATCCCAATCCATTTAGGATTATAATATTCTATATAGACAAAGCATTAAGTGCCTACTATGTGCTAGCTCCTATGCTAAGTATTCATTTTAATGATCCTGAGACAGTAGCACTTTTAAAAAATAAATTTATTAGTTTGCTTTTACATTCACGCTTTTTTTGGGGGGGAAGGGGGGTGTAGCTGGGCTATGAGGGTTAAGTGACTTGCCCAGGGTCACACAGCTAGTGTCAAGTGTTTGAGGTCGGATTTGAACTCAGGTCCTCCTGAATCCAGGGCTGGTGCTTTATAAATACATTCACTTTTAATCTGTCCCATCCTTCCACAACAATCAAAAAGAAAACACAAAACCCCCCACAAAACCACAAAGACCACAAACAATAAAAAGAAAAAAAGAAAATCTTCTCATAAAAAATATACAAATTCCTACATTGGCCTTACTTGAAAATAGTGGTGTGTTTGTCTTTCTCTCTCTTTGTTTCTCTGTCTCTCTCTGTCTCTTTCATTCCATCTGTCTCTGTCTCTTTTTCTCTCTGTGTGTCTCTCTGTCCCTGTCTCTCAGTCTCTATCTCTTTCTCACTCTGTCTCTGTCTTTCTCTCAGTGAGAGATGTGACACCTTCCTTCTTTTGCCCTCTTGGCTTATCATTGATTGCATTGATCAGAGATCTAAAGTCTTTCAAAGTTGTTTCTTTTTATAAGGTTGTTGTAATTCTATAAATTGTCCTCCTAGCAGCTCCACTCCCTGCTCTCTGTATCCGCTCTTATAACCCTTCCCATTTCCCTCTTCTTACTGTCCTTTTCTTAGGGCACAATAATAATATTCCATTATGCTCATACACCACAGTTTGGTCAATTTCTCTTTCCCCAGTAAGGCATCCCCTTGGTTTCTTTTTTTTTTTTCTGGTACAACAAAAAGAGCTGCTTTTGTACATATTAGTCCTTTTCCTCTTTATTTGACTCCTTTGGGGTATGGGGTTAGTAGTGACATTGCTAGGTGTGCACAGTTTGCTAAAGCTTTCAGGCATAGTTCTGTTGCTTTTTGAAATGGCTAGACCAGTTCAGAAATCCCTGAACAGTACATTTAATCTAAGCTGTTTTAACTTTAATTTCTCTGATAATTAGCAATTTGGAGCATTTTTTCATATTGATCATTTGAATTTCTTATGTCGAAAAATTACTGCTTCACATCCTTCACATTCATACACATTCCTACACATATACTACTTCATATTCACTGAGGGGGGAAAGAATCAAATCCAGACATCATAAATAAAGAACTGTCCAGGGCCTTAGAAGTGATGGAGTCTAACCTTATGTAACAGAGTTAAAAACAGAGTTGCAGAGATGAGTCAGTGACTTGGCCAGAGACACACAGCTAGTAAGTGTCTGCAGTGAGATTAGAACCCAGGTCTGCACTCTATTTCCACTCTGCCCTGGCTTTGGGCCCTGGGAACCCAAAGATAAAAATCACGCAGTTGAGCCTCCAAGATCTTCAGGCACTAGTTGAGCTTTTGCATCCCTTCTCTGTCTCTCTCTTTCTGTCTCTCTCACATGCAAACACACACACACACACACACACACACACACAAATAAAGTGTCCCTTGAATGATCTAGAAGCAGATTTCTCTGGGGGGCAGTTATATCAGGGCCTTTAATAAGATCAGATGGGCAGTTTGCAAACCTAAGCGAGCAAATGTTTTCATTCCATCATTGGCTCATAGGCCCTTCCTGATACTTGACTTTTCAGATTTGAGCTAAAGGGTCATAATAGCGTAGAATTAAAGGGATCCTCCTCACATCCGACCCCTTCATTTTACAGATGAGGAAACTGAGCCCAGAAAGGTGAGGTCCTTTACCTGTGACATGACAGTAGCGCTTTGTCACTTTAGACCCAGGCCTAAAGACCAGCTCTTTTTGTTCTCGTTAGCTACTGAGGGACCTGCCCAAGAGCACACAGAGACAGGATTCAAACCCAGGTTCTCTGGTTCCAAAGCCGTCCTTCTTTGTGTTGTTCCTCACTGCCAAATGAGTCAAATAGTCGTCACTTTGTTAACCTTGGAACGTTACGGAAATATCAGCTATCATACCAACCTGCAAGAATGTATTAAGTACCTACTGTGTGCCAGGGATGTTGCTAGAGGCTGGGATACAGAGATAAAGAATGGCACAGGGGCAGCTAGTGGTGCAGTGGATAAAGCACCGGCCCAGGATTCAGGAGGACCTGAGTTCAAATATGGCCTCAGACACTTGACACTTACTAGCTGTGTGACCCTGGGCAAGTCACTTAACCCTCATTGCCCCGCCCCCCCAATAAGAATGACACAGGAGCTGACATTCTAATGGGAGAGACCATGAAGGTCACTAAAAATGCAATAAGTGCATATATGTACATATGAACACATAGGAAGTTTGGGAGGAAAGGGCCTGGAATGGGGGGGGGGGGGACGGACCGGAGAGGCTTCATGGAGAAGATGGGGCTGAGGCTTAATGGATGAGAAAGACTCAGTGAAATGTGGCGGTGACAGGAAGCAGGGCATCATGGTAGAGGCCAGCAAAGTTCAGGACCTTCCTCTGATACCCCTGCTTGGGTGACCCTGGGCGAGACACTTCATTCAGTGGTCACTGGGGGCTCCCTCTAGCTGTGGAGGTCCAGCTCTCGAGTTCTCTCTCCATCACTTGTGCGTCTCCATGGAAACTCTTGAGCTGCATCATCTGTTCAGTGGGCCCAGTCACTCACTGTGGAAGCAGAGGTAGAGATGGAATTACTACATGGATTTGCAGACTAGCTCTCTTGTGCCGTGAGCTCTGTAGACAGGTATTTTAATGGGGCTGCTCTTGTTTCCACTTAGCACTTGGGCTTCCAGAGGTGTGCGCACTGTGTGTGCAACATCCCTGGCACACAGTAGGTACTTAACACATTCTTGCAGGTTGGTATGATAGCTGATATTTCCGTAACGTTCCAAGGTTAACAAAGTGATGACTATTTGACTCATTTGACAGTGAGGAACGACACGGTGTATCTATGTGAGTGTGTATATGTTTATGCAAATATATACATGCATTATTTATGGATGTGGGTATACATACATGTCTGTATATATTCTATACCTATATGCACATATACATACATGAATACAGGTTTGTATGCCTGAATTTCCTAAGTGATCTCTTGAGTTCAATCCAGCTTTTCAAGTATTTATTTAGTGCCTACGGTGTGCTGGGGAATAGGATGGGAAATGGCATCGTCCCTACCCTCAAGGGGATTACAACTTGAATGTGAAAGAACTGCTCACACACAGATAGATTAAGAATCTTATCAGTCCTTGGATCAGTCTCCTGGATGTTCCTCTCAGTGATCCAGTCTCAATTCATCATTCCTACCTGCCCATCCTGTGTGACTTGCCCATGTCTTCCCATAACTCCACCTCAGACACTAGGTGTATAACCTTGCACTAGTCCCTTGTGTCAAGTACCAACTACGTACCATGCCAGGCACCGATATAACAAAGACAAAGTCTCACCTTCCATTTCATTCGTCTCCTCTGGTGGTTTCGGTCTCATACTTTGATCATTTGAAGGCTCTATGACCCCATGACTTTTCTACACCCCTAACCCATAGGACAGAATTGAGAGCTCTGGAGGGAAGCGGCAAAGAGATAGATTTAAGAAAAAGAAAAGCAAAACTTGTAAACAAGAGGTGCAGCCGCCAGACAGGAGCCATCAATGTTTCTGATGATCACGGGAGCATGAGGGGCTATGCGTAATTGACTAGACGATGGGCTAAAACTGTGTCCAATCAGCGTGTGAGCAGCGCGGCGTGGAATATGCATGCTACCTGATTACACGGAGCCGTGTCCTCTCTCTCCTCATGAAACCATGTTGAGATTGCAGAGCCTTCAAATGATCAAAGTATGAGACCGAAACCACCAGAGGAGACGAATGAAATGGAAGGTGAGACTTTGTCTTTGTTATATCAGTGCCTGGCATGGCACGTAGTCGGTACTTGACACATACTCACTGAGCTGAACTACTTGGATTTGCAACTGAACTGAAAAGCGTGGGAAGACTTCTGTAACCTCAAATTTCCCCCCACTCCAGGCCATGGCTTGAGGTTACAGAAGTCTTCCCACGCTTTTCAGTTCAGGTGCAATCTCAACATGGAACAGCCTTGCGAGGAAGGGGAGTGGGGCGTTCACCCTCCATAGATCCCTTTGAGCAAAGGGTGTGTTCTAGAAGGGATTCTTGGTTAGGAACAGGTTGGCTCCAAGGCTCCTTAGGGCACTGTAACATCCTTTGATCCATAAGTCATAGGATCTGAGGTGGGGGGACCTTGGGAGTCATCAGGTCTAACTCCCTCATTATAAAATGGAGAAAACTGAGACCCTGAGGATGAAGTCACTCAGCCAAGGGCATGCAGATCACAGCTGGAAGAGCTGAGACTCGAACTTGGGTCCTTAGACTTCAAACACACCTTCCAAGAGACTCACTCCCTTCATTCATATAACCCACAGCCTACTGGTCACCCACGAGTGGCTCTGGCTTCAGGGATGCTTGAAGAATTCCCCTGAAGATTATAGCGACAGCCCTACTGTCTTAGGCCATATTCGACAAGTTAAATTCGTAAAGAGCCAAATGGCAAATGAATGAGTTATAAAAGCAGTTCTTTATAACTCGTGAAGACGTCTTAGCCCAACATGAGCTTTGAAAATGAGCTGAAAAAGTGCTTTCCTTGGACTTCATGTATCAGTCAACCGCTTTCCAGTGGTTATAAAATTCACTTTTGGCTTGGTCTTGGTCTGAATTTAAATCATCGCGGCACTAAAACCTTGATCGGCATTGAGCAGCGAACAGAGCATCTGAGAATTGAGAACTGAATTTACAGAGCCCCCAAGATCATCTAGTCCCGTCCCTCACAGTCTACGAAAGAGAGCCTTGCTCTGGAAATTCATTCAGAGGTCCCTTGTCTAGCCTTCTGATCTACAAACGGAGCAGGTGAGGCCCAGAAAAATGCAACGATTTTCCTAAGGTCATGTGGAAACAGATCCAGGATTTGTCCCGAGGTCTTCTGAGTCCGTATGAAATTCTTCTCTCTTCCACCAGGCTCCCTCTAAAAGACTCCAAATTGTGTTGGTCTTTCTTGTTCTCTGCTTCATGATTTACCGAGATTCTATTGGGGCCTCCAAAGAGGTAGGAAAACTGTCCATGAAGAATCTATTTTCAGTTGAATTCAACCATTTAAAACTTGATGTTCATTTCTTTCTTTTTTTGTGGTTGTTTCCATAGCATCTTCATTTCTGAATATGTCCCTCCCTTCTCCCCTGCCCTATGTCCTTCCAAGCATACGTTACCTGCTGAATCTGTTCAGTTTTCTTACAGCATTTCTCTCAGTTGATCCGTTGGCCTTGTCCCATTGTATTGGTATCATACTTCCTGGTGTGTCCATTTTATCCTCTCCTACCCTGCAACCCCTTGGTTCTTCAGCTCCTTGAAGGTCAGTGCTGAATCGTAATGATGAGGATTGAAAAGGACTAGACCCGTGATTTCACTGTTACAGAGAAATCTCAGAGAAAAGGAAACATTCCCCACCAGTTCAGCCTCTAGGCAGGGCCTTGTCTAGGGCAGTAGGAGGATGAGCAACTTGCCAAGGGCTACACAAGCTGGATGGGTAGTCAGTCTTTCCAGCCACAACCCCAGTTTTCCATCTCCTGCACCACACTGGTACCTAAGGAAAGCCTGTTCACTGCTCCATGAATGGACGCTCAAGGCCTAAGGAACTTTATCCAGAAAAAAGAGCAAGAAGACCTTTGACCTCCTATTCCCCACCACACTGACTCAGTTGACCCATCAGCAGGCAATTCTCAAGGGCCTGCTCTGTGCCAGGCATGTGATGGGTCCTGGGGATCCAAAGACGAAAGCAGAATAGAATAGTCCCTGCTCTCAGGTATTTGCGCGTATGCCTCTACTTCTCAAATGCAATCATCTCCGTGTAGATCATGATGTTCCCACTCAGGATCTGCACCGTGATCCAACCCCATTTTATTGGTACCCTCATCATTTGGGTATGTCTTTTGGCTTCCCCACTCTTCACTCCATTAGATTACAAGCATCATAGTGGTTTTTCATCTTTGCAACCCCAATGCCGAGCACACAGTCAAAGTAGAATCAGTGGTTGAATTGAGTGGAGTTGCACATTGTGTTTAATCTGAGAGCAAAAACTCCTTTGGGGTATAGTCGGATACAACAAAACTGGAAATGCTTATCTGTGAAGGCCAACAGGCACATGGAGGTGCATAAGCTGCTTTTAAATGGAAATCTTTGCTTTGGTGTGTGGTCAAGAGAGTGAAGTCAATGGTGACCATCAACCCTGGGCAAGTCACTTCACTCGGTTCGCCTCAGTTTCCTCATCTATAAAATGAGCTGGAGAAGGAAATGGCCAAACTCTCCACTATCTCTGCCAAGAAAACCCCATATGGGGTCGTGAAGTGTCACACACAACTGAAACAACTGAACAAAAAACACACTATAAAATGTGTATGTATGTATATTTATATATGTATGTATGTATATTCACAATACATATTCTTCAACAGAAAACATAGTAACAGAGGATTTTGAGACAAAAGTAGCTTTAGACAGGACTCACCCAATCCAAGCACTTCTCTTTTTAAAAAAAAGGAAACTGAGGCACAACCATTAAGTTACTTGCCAAAGGGCACTCAGGGAATAAGCATCAGGGTTTCAACCCAAGCCTTCTGACTCCTGGTCTAATATTCCCATTGCGCCATTGTGAGGAAAGCTACCAGCATGCTGTGACCTACCTCCTTCTGAAGACGCCTTGAGAAGCACACAGACAGAAAGCTGCTGCTGTGATTTTCAGTTGGGTCCCATCACTGCCTCCGTGGCTCCCTTCTCTGCTCTTGAATCAGTGGTATGCTGGTTCAGAGAGGTGTCTTGGTATTCACCAGTTCCTTCAAAACATAATCTCCAACCCAACCCCACCACTGTCCTTGGCAGGTCTTCTGACTTCCCCACAGGGATGAATTCTCACCATCTGCCTCAATGTGTAGCCTGGGCCTGTAGTTTGGCTCAAACATCAGTTCTGGTGAAAATCTTAAAAAACAAAGGCACCATTTCCATTGTTGTTGCTTGAGAATGAAGGAGAAAAGGGGCAAAGGTTTAGGGAGAGCCTTGTGTACACATCAATACATGAAACACCGAAAAGGGGAAAGATCCAATTCAGTTTTTTTTTTTCCTGAATTAGGCTGATTTTTTTAAGCGAGCGATAAATATCAGCAGCGTTTTGACACTACAGTAGATGGAGAGCATTTCCTGCTCCGTTTCTAGCTTCTAACTCCTCAGACGTCAGCAGTCGCTGCATTTGGTCATGGGCCTTCATGGGCAATTAAGGCCTTTCCTTCTGCCATTTTTTATCCTAATGAAGAGGAAGGGATTTCTCTTATGCTGAAACATTTCTTTTCAATGTTTGGTTTCTTCTTGGCATCCTGACTTGGGGAAAGGCTTAGGAACAAGTGCTAACATTTCTCTTCCCAGAGATGGCCATCAGATGCAAATGTAAAGATTGGCTCTGGACCCAAATTTGATTCTGAAAAAAAAAGCATAAAAAATGTTGTTGGAATTGAATAGGCTGAAAAATAATTAGCAATGACCAAAGCCACTAGATTTCCTTTTTTTTTTAAATTGTTCTGTTTATTACAAACTTCATACTCACCAATGAACAATTGTTTCACTATCTGGAGAACAAGATGATTTAGGAAAATGCGGCTTTGTTGATTTGATTTTTTTTCAGATGAATATGAAATTTCACTGCACCATTTATGTGTCCAAATCTCTTTGATTTTTCCTTGTTGGATTTTTAAATGCTTTATTGATTCCATTTTTTCCTTTCTGCCTGTATCTCTCTCCCTTCCCTCTAACTCACTCTCCTTCCCAACCCCCTTGTCCCCAGTGACAGCTCAGCCACGTTCCCAGCCTCCTCTCTGGGAACCTCACTTGTGGGTGTCCCTCAGCTGCCTTTCAGTAGCCAAGCTGAATATAACACATTGGCATATGAAATCGGATTCACAGTTGGAAGGGGCTTATTTCCCAAATTATCTATGAAGGATCCGCTCCTCACTACCTGGCAAATGGTTGTCCAGCCTCCTCAGGTCCACCTCAGAGGCATACTTTGCTTTGATGAGTTTCACTTTGCTTATCTGGAAAAAAAGCAGTGGTCTGTATGACCCCCGAGGTCCCTTCAAGCTACAGATCTATGCGCCTATTTCCTCTCTGGGCCTCAGTTTCCTCCTTTGTCAATGAGAGGATTCCACTAGATGAGGCCCCTTCCATCTCTGGAGCTAGGCACCTAGGACCTTTTTAAAAATTTCCAATGCTCTGTCATTTTCCATAGGAAGGCACAAGCATTTAAATTTTGACATTCAAATTTCAAAGACAATTTCCATTGTACTAATCCTACTCATTTTTCAATCATTTCATAATAGTGTAGAAATTTTCCTTTCCCATCAGTGTTCTTAAGTGTCCAGACAATTTATGTGAAGAGGAGTTTTAGATTATAATTTCCTTCTCGCTCCTGTAATTTTGTGCATTTTCTCTAAGCCGGGTCAGTAACGTTTCTTTTGCTGGTTCCCCCTTCCTCAAGCATTTCTCTTTTTCCCCTAGTACTTTTCCCTAGCATGAGAAGGGTTCATTGCATTGTTTGACATGTGCTTTATCCGTCTCTGGGAGGGAGGGGAACATATCGGAAGACATCGTTGATGTCAAAACAAAAGTTATCGATAAAAATTTTTAAGGAAAGTAGCTCACTATTATGAGGCATTCAATATATAGTCTTTCCTTTTGCAAACATAAGTTCCCATTCAATTTAGTCCAGAAAACATTTTTGAGTACCTACAAAGTTCAAGACATTGTGTGTGCAAAGGCAAGACCAAAGCAGACTGCCCTTGGCTAGCTTCCATTGTCCTGGCTGGGAACATCTTTGAGACAGATCAGCACAATCTAATGCAAGCAGAGAGAGAGCATTGTTTGGGGGCTTGAGGAAAGGAAGGAATACCTGAACTTTTGTCCTAAAAATCCCAAGATGTCTCAATTCTTAATATGGTAAATGTCAATAGGTCCTGCCCATATATAACAGAAGCTCTTTGGGGTCCTCAGTAATTGTCAAGAGTGTCAAGGGGTCTTGAGGCCAAGAAGTTTCTGATGCCCCAATTGTGCCATGCTGCCTTATTTCTTTTGGCATGGTGGAGGCTTCTAATGTGTCATTCTGTATATTTAGCCCTAACCCAGTATGGGCTTTGGGGACGCCCTCCTGTGATTTCATGGGTGTAGGGAGATCATGGCTGGGAAATTTCCTCTACAAGCAGCACCTGATCATTATTGTCTAGTTAGTCAGAGGCACTTCACTCCAGTCCCCAAACCTGGCTTGCTTTTTTTTTTTTTTTTTTTTTTTTGCGGGGCAATTGGGGTGAAGTGATTTGCCCAGGGTCACACAGCTAGTAAGTGTCTGAATCTGGATTTGAACTCAGGTCCTCCTGAATCCAGGGCTGGTGCTCTATCCACTGTGCCACCTTGCTGCCCCTTGCTTGTTTTTTAAATCCATTTTGATGACTATATTTCACTCTACTTGGTTTCTGTTGAAATCCGAGGCATTTTATCTTCCGCATTTTCAGTCTTCCCTTGACTCCCAATGGGTTCCATGACACAAAAGCAGGTAAAGGCCCCTGGGGCATGGGAAAGAGCATAGATTAGAGATGGAAGGGGCCTCAGAGGCTGTCAGGGCAAACTACCCCCATTTTACAGAGGAGGAAAGTGAGGCCAGAGAGGCTTGTTGCCCAGGTGCTGGGGACTGGGGTGGGGTCTGAAGTCTTGTCGCTATCTCCACTTTGGCCTCTGGTCTCGCTCTCTCTGTCCTTGATAATAGTCTAAAATCTAAGTTGTCCCTTCGTCTTTCCAAAGCTGAAGATCTGATTGTTTTTAGAGGGACAACTTGACTGGGATGGCTGCATTTGGGGGTTGGGTTTTTTAAATCGACTTCTAAATATGTCTCGTCTGACCTTCTTCTTAAAGAAACAGTGCGATGGTATTGATATGATTTTACAGGGACTGAAATGCCAAGACCCCTGTGCCACTTGAACTATAAAGTCACTCTTGGCTTGCTCCTTAGAAATAGAAAGTTTTATTCATCTCTTGGAGGGAAAAAAGGCCCCATTTCCTAATCCTTGGGAAGCAGCTCCATCCCTCTCCTGTATCTTGGGGGGAATTGGAGTTGGCTACACAGCAAGAAATGTAACCCCCCACTACAACATAACAAACAACCCTGACAGGCCTGGATGTGGCGGCCGCTCGGATTTCGCCATCCAGGAAATCTATAAACCACGCAGAGCTTTCCAAAGTCATTAACGCCACGCTTGTATTGATGATTTCATTTCTCCATTACAGAACAGCAGCCTAGCTACCTCGTGGCTTTTGTCATGTTCCCCTTCTTTCTCTCATCTTCTCCCTGTACCACTCCCCACCAACATACACATACACACATATTTCCCACCAAAAAAAAAATCCATTGTGGGAATTGATTTGGAGATCAGCCTTGATAAAAGCTCTCATTAAGCCCCTCACAACACTGTGAGGCTGTCTTGGGAAGGGCTGATTATTTGGATGCCCGGGCAGAAGCTGCCCCGTCAGACTTGGAGGTGTGGGGAGATTAACGGGGGCCCTGCCGACCATTTGTCACGCAAATAACAGTGCCACAGACTGAAATACAATTAATCATTTTTCCCCCGGATTGAAACCTTTTATCAGGTGTGTCAGTTTCATTATTCAATAAGCGATTAGTAACAGCCATTGTCATTTGGTAGTTAACAACTCACATCCTCCACCTGGGCCAAGCATCACATGTAAAAAGAAGTTTCAATACCCATCTGTCCCTCTGAGCACCAGCTGAACTTGCCAAGTGCTGGCAGAACAGCTGCCGGTAGGTGAAAGATGAGAACACCCAGACCAGAGCTGGGGCTTTTCACTCTCTGGTCCCCTTGGGGTGTCTGTGCATCTCACCTGACATTCAGGGAGTAACAGGAGAATGTGTGTGTGTGTGTGTGTGTGTGTGTGTGTGTGTGTGTGTGTGTGTGTAGAGGGTCCTGTTTCACTTGAATCATCCTAAGGCCTTTGGAGACAGCAGAGAGGAAAAGGCTCTGGGTTCAAATCCCACCTCTGACACTTTGGTCAAGTCATTTAACGGCTCTCTGCCTCAGTTTCCTCAAGTGTAATAATAGTTGGGATAATAACAACCTTTCAGGGTTGTTGTATCAGATGAGATGATATTTGTAAAGTGCTTAGCACAGTGCTTGGGACATACTGGGTGCTTAAGGCAAGCCTGTTTCCTTCCTTCCTCCCCACTTCGATGACAGTATCCAAAGGGCTCTATCTCCCTTTTTATACCCAAAGCCATGGTCTTCAGAGAGTGAATGTGAAGGAAGCGATCATGAGAGTGTCAAAGAAACTCTTTTTTTTTTTTTTAAATGAAATACACATGCAACTTCATTTTCTTTTTCATTTCTTGAAATGTGCCTCCACTTTTGCATGTCAATGAGCTGTCTTCTTATCTGCTCTCAGTATGTCTGACAGTTCCTCACACTATGGTACGGGACTTAAGGACGTTCTTCTCCCCTTAGAACAATGCTGTAACTAAGGACTGGTCAGTGACTGAGTATCTCTAAATCAAGGAGAGACCCACCTGACAGGCTGGTCCTGCTGAAGTGAACAGGCTTCAAGGCTATGCTGCACTGGACTCTCTCATCTGTGTGAATGAGGGGGATTCGTTACCAGCAGGTTAGCCATGGATTTTTCAACCATGGTGATCCAAATGTGAGACAGTATGAACTGGCTTCAGAGTTGGGAAGGCCTAGGTTCAAGTCATGACAGCCATGTAGGCGCTACGTCACCTTGGGTATATGACGTAAATTCTCCATGCCCTGTACGTTACAGAGAAGGTGACAAGTGGCATTGACAGAGAGTATTTCTATCAGGAGCTCCCTACATACACTGATAAAATAACAAGCCTAGTCCCTGTCCCTATGGCAACAAAGCCTGTATAATCATACATGTATGTATTGCTTATATATGTATAGGTGTGCATTTATAAGTATATATGTACTTATACATATAGAGATAAATATATGGTTGTATTTATTTGAAAGTTCCTATGAAGCAAAAAAGGACAATAATTAGCAACCATCAGACTCCTGTCTCAAATAATCGCTGTACCATCTTTCTCCATTTTAAGCAATTCCTTTTTCCTTTGGCATTGTGTACCCCAACTTGAGTACGCCCTCCGGTACTCATGTTGAGTCCTCCCCTCCCCAGCTCTTTAATCACCTAACATGGGCATGGAGGCCAGTGAGTGCAGTCCAGTACAAGCTTCACCATGTGAGCACTCACTCCAACAAAGGAGTTCCCAACCCATACGTGCCTCCCCATCCCAGGTCGCTCTCATTTACGTTCTCCTAGAAGTCGGTCACGGGGTGGGGGGTGCAGCCATTAGGTCATTTTCTCTTGATGGTATTGGAGTAGGTGCAGCAGTGGTTAATGCCTCATCCTCTGCTGTCTTTCTCACACATTTTTTTCAGCGACGTCCTCCATGCCACCACTCCTTCCCAGTTTGTAACAGCCTGCTCCCGTGCACGACAGGCTGCCCCTTTACTCATTGGACCATTCAGGTCCTGAGAGGCCCTCATGTTCCATGATTCTCGGGCATTCAATGCCAAGAGAAGGAGCTTTATAACTTCCCAAAGGCCATTGATCCCACTTCCCCTCCTGCTCGGTTCTAGGCCCAGCTCCTTGGCACGTAGTAGGTGTGTTGGTTAACCAGATATTTGTTTGATGGCAAAGGTCTCTTTACTATGGGCTAACCGCCCAACTCTTTCCCTTTTCATTTCTCACGTTTTAAGGATTTCCCTTCATCCTAATACAGTGCTCAATTGAGGCAACTGGAAACTGCGAGATGAAAATCCTCTTACCCTGGGCACCTTCAGCTATTAAGATTCCAGAAAATTTAAAAAGTTGATGCATGCAATGGGAACAAACTCCGGAGAGAAGAGACGCCTCATTTCATTGTCCTGAGCTTTTCTCCTTGGCTAGAATTGCCTGCACTCTCTACAGCTTGTAGCTGTGGTGGGTTTAAAGGAAGATAAAAAATAGAGAACAATACATCGTCGGTAATGGATTTAAATGCTCCTTGTTTATCAGCCTATAACGGGCAAGATTGCACACTCCTCACTCCCTAGATGAAACTGATGGTCCAAAGCCAGGGCCAATCCTTCACCCCTAGGAAGGGACTGAGCGAGGGAGTCACCACTTCTTCAGAGCAAGGCAGCCTGGCGCTCTGCGCAGCCACAAGGGGGGCTCATGAGAAAGGCCCAAGGCCGCCACCCCGGCTTTTGCCCTCCTTGCTCATTGCCTGCTTCCTCGTCCATTAGTGAATCTAAATCCTTTTCTTCTCTAAGCAAACATGGGTCTCAGCTCCAGAGTCCTTCCCTGATTCTGCAATGGCTTCATATTCCTTTTGCAGGCAATTGATAAAATTTCCTTCCCTGTGAACTTGCTGTAGCTCCTGGTAGACAGTAGGCTTCTTGAGAGTAGGGACTCATTTTTGGTTTTGTGTCTCCAGACCCCAGTGTGGCACTGGCGTGGTATGGTGGGCGCTTAATAAATAAATGCTTCTTGACTTCTTTTGAAACTACCACGAACTAAATGTCTGCTCTCAGCAGAGGGAGGAAGGGATAGCCCGATTCCAGGCTTGAAGTTGGAACCAGTAACAACCAAATCAGTTTTTTTAAGTCTTGTCTGAACCAACAGAGAAGAGAAGGGAACAAACATTTGCTAAGGGCCTGCTATGTGCCAGGCACGGAGTGTCTCTCTGCAAGCCTCCTCTGGAGCCACATTGGGGAGTAAAGGGACTTGGTCATTGGCGTATTGGGCATTCCTGCCATCGCTGTGTCCCTAGCACTCGTCACCTTGTCTCTGGCACCCACCGGGTCCTTAATAAGTGCTCATTGATTGTTCAGAGGTGACCTTGGTTCTCAGAGGCCGTGCCAGTGGGGCCCACTTTTAGACAGACATAGGTCAGACGTGGAGTGAGTGTGTACATATGCCTGTTGCTCGAGGACCGGCCTGGAGAAGCTGAGATGTGTTTGGGGCTGGAATGTTTTGGCCACTCCATCTCATCAAGGAGGAAGGTCTCCTAAGGCCTGGACTGTCCACCATGAGCTCTAGCAGAGAGAGAGCGACTGCACCAGTGAGACAGAGGATCCTCTGAAGATCTTAGTGAGGGAGGGCGACTGGAAGGCACCATTTTGGTCCAGGGGCAAGGGCATCAACAGAACCCTCCAAGGACTGAGCTGGGTTCAAATCTCATCTCCTGTGCTTAATACCTCTGTAGCTCTGGGCAAATCTCCACTCCCTGCCTCAGCTTTCTCATCTGTCAAACAGGGGAGCAGACAGCCTCAAGGTCCATAGAGGTGCCTTCCAGCCCCAGCAATTTAGTCTTAGGAGCCCCAAACCACGAGTGAATGTGAGTTTCTCTTCTGGCCCAAACAGAAGAGTCCCAGGAAGCACATGAGAGCACGTTCCAAGGATCAGAGGTATCCAGATAGATGTGAAGTCCAGCCCCTTCTTTCCAGATGAAAAACTGGGGCTCTAAGGAGGGAAGAGACTCAACCAAGGACATGCTGATCAGAGATCTGGCCATCAAAGGGAGCTCAGAGGCCACCAAGTCCTACCCCCGTCATCTTACAGGTGAAGAAACTAAGACTTATAGGATGGAAGGGACTCCTCCAAGACCACACGGATCAAAGGGACCTCAAGCCTGCCCCCTCTCATTATACAGATGAAGAAACTGGGCCTCTGTGGAGGGGAGGCCACAACATTGTCAGTGATAGCCACGATGTTCACTGAGGTCATCGAAGGCAGAATCAGCGCACTCCCCACTCTGCCACTGAGGTCTGGGGAAAATAGAAAACCTGTCATGGAATAAGAGCTGACACAGAGCCAGCCCCCCAAACACTGGGTAGGGGAACCCTGGCTCTGGCAATGCTATTCCTAATTATCCCTTTCTCATAGAAAGGAACCTTCCGGCCCACTTCCCCTGAGCTCAGCCAAGTGGCTGATTCAGTCCGAGTCATTTAGAAAGGAAAGCAATCGTTTGCACGGAATCACTCAGCTGCCAGGCAGAGGGCGACCCTGAGACGAAGCTTCCGAGGTGGGTGTCGGCTTGATGATCAGAGCCAGTGGTGACCAAAAGGTGTGAGATCCCAGTCACAGCATGACCAGGAAGGCGACTTGGGGCAAGAAGGAGTCAGGATTGTGCAGGTTTTCTCTTCATTCGCGCGTGCCCTCAGTCGGACCTACTGTGCGGTAGGCGCTGCACCCAGCGACTATGATGGCAAACAGAACCCTCGTCTCCTTCCTTCTTATGGGACAAATACAAAGTGTACAGAGGGCAGTTTATGGGCGGAGGCTCTGCTCAATCCTTGGCGTCCAAATGGGCTTCGGTCTGAACTTGGAAGGAGCCCCATGTTCTTTGAGGTGGAGGGGAGGAGGGAGTGCGCTCTAGGCAGGCTCAATGGCCCGGCTGAAGACCCAAAGACAAGAGATGGGGTTTCAGGTCTGGGTACAGCAAGGGGGTCATTTGGACTGGAAAGCCCAAAGGGCATGGAGGAGAGCTGCGGGTCATATGCCTGGAGATGTGGCTGGAGAAGGTTGACGTTTCTTCCAGAGACAGCCGTGCTTCTCTTCTCAATGTCTTGCGGGTGAATCCCTGGTTTTTGTCCTTGCCATGAAATGGGCAGGATGGCAGAGATTCTTCCCTGCCACCTTCTACTGAGGACCTACTATGCGCAAGCTGCAGGGTAACCAAGCCCTGGCTGCCAAGGTCCTCGTGGGGGATGGGGAGCCTTGGAGGCATGCAGATTCTAACAGGTACCTTGGCAAATCTTTCCTGATTCAAAGGGTCCCATGTCAAGGAAGCCTGACTGACAGATGACGCCGACAGTGTCTCATTTCCCTAGCTCCCCGTGCATCAGATTGTGGAATCTAACCTACAGAGACTGGGAGATCAAATGCTTCTCTAAGGAGGCTTGTTTTCCAGTGTTGAAGCTGGTGGTCCAGTGATCACAGCCAAGCAATTATGGCCCTGTTAGATAGCATGAGGACTAGTCATTAAATAATTATACCTTGGATTAGCTGCTTTAACTGGTCATTGCCTTTGAAATATGATAGTACAATTGGAAGCTTTTATTAAAAGACAATTTTTTTCAGGGTTGTTGAAAAAGATTTTCTTACGTGTAAAAGACCTGTAATTTTCTGCTGAGGCAGATGACAAACTGGGGAGGGGGAGGTCAGGAGGGGGCTGGGAGGTGGGCAGCAAGGGAAAGAAAAATGTTTCCAATTAACATTTATTTCTGTCTCAGGAAGACGGAGATGGTTTGGGGAATCCGGCAGCACACAGGCCGGCTGGCCCACCATTTGGCCTTGGGTGTGCTTGTGTCCATAAGAGCTGGGCTTGGCCAGAAACAAAGGCCAAATGAGCCTTCAGGCACATGAGCACATGCGTTCTCCTGGCTTGATCTTCATTTGGGCTTAGGTTGTTGCTGTTGTGTTGTTGTTGTTGTTGTTGTTGTTGGGGTTGTTGGCTTTTTTGGTGCAGATATTTTTCCCCATTTTGAAGAAGATATCCTTGGGGGAAGCCAGAAAATCACAGGTATGGAGCTGAATGTAAAACCATCTGCTCCAACTCCCTTAGTTTACAAATGAGGAAACTGAGACCCAGGGAGGTCCATAGGATCTCAGCTCTAGAGGTGGGAAGGACATCAGAAGCCATCTGCTTCCCGTGCCACAGATAAGAAGTGACTTGCCCAAGGTCCACACAGGTGGCCAGTGGCTGAGCTTGGACTTGAATTCGTGGCCTATCACTACAAACTCATCTCTATGCATTTCCACAAAGCTTGTCTGATCCAAACGGTTACTTATAAAGGGAACACGCTTGACGGATTACAACTATGATAAATTATTTGACCAGATGTGCTGTGTTTTGAAAAACTGCCTGTGATACAACCTTTCCTGGGAATTTGACTAAAAGAGCAATTTATAGATTCAGAAGGAGGGCATCAGAGGTCAGGATGGTTACACCTGGATGGCTTTGGGGAAAGTGGATTAAAAATCACTTTATTGGAATGTGATCATCAGAGATCATCTAAACCAAGGCCTCATTTTACAGATGAGGAAACTGAGTCACAGAGTACTGAAGTGGCTCATCCAGTATCATGCACTGCCTTAAGGATGGAACTCGGGCCCAGGACTAGCACCCACATTGGCTATTTCCTCTCTACTTCCCTTTTCCCTTGACCACTAGTGGATTCTTCATAACCTTCAGGTGTGTCATTGCATGTTCCTAAGAGTGGAGCTCAGAGCAGAGGCCAAGGAGCCCTGCCACAAACCAGAGGCTTGGTGCTGACCAAGTCTCTGACTCCTTCCCATGGAAAAATTGTACGTGTTTTCCTTTGGGCCCCAGTGGACACATACTTATATAGTTCTGGTTGATGTTCTGGATTCTGTGAAGGCCTTTAGTTGTACCATATTGCATTGTAAGAAATGGTGACTGGGTACAAACAGAAGCAATGCATCCAAAATTAGAAGGGAGGCAGAAAGCTGGGAAACAATTTTTGAGGCCAGTACTTCTGATAAAGGCCTCATCTCTAAAATATATAGGGAACTAAATCAAATTTATAAGAACCCAAGTCATTCCCCAATTGAGAAATGGTCAAAGGATATGAACAGGCAGTTTTCTGATGAAGAAACCAAAGCTATCTATTCCCATATGAAAAAATGCTCTAAATCTCTAATGATTAAAGAGTTGCAAATTAAAACAACTCCGAGGTACCACCTGACACCTATCAGATTGGCTAAAATGACAAAAAAGGAAAAATAATAAATGTTGGAGAAGCTGTGGGAAAATTGGAACACTAATGCGTTGTTGGTGGAGCTGTGAACCATTCTGGAGAGCAATTTGGAATTATGCCCAAAGGGCTATAAAGCTGTGCGTACCCTTCGACCCAGCAATACCACTTTTGGGTCTTTTTCCCAAAGAAATCATGGAAAGGGGAAAGGGACCCACATGTACAAAAATATTTATAGCTGCTCTTTACATGGTGGCAAAGAATTGGAAGTTGAGGGGGTGCCCATCAATTGGGGAATGGCTGGACAAGTTGTGGTATATGAATACAATGGAATACTATTGTGCTGTAAGAAATGATGAGCAGGAAGAGTTCAGAGAAACCTGGAGGGTCTTACGTGAGCTGATGATGAGTGAGATGAGCAGAACCAGAAGAACATTGTACACAGTATCATCAACATTGAGTGTTGACCTACTGTGATGGACTATATTCTTCTCACCAATGCAATGGTACAGAAGAGTTCCAGGGAACTCATGATGGAAGAGGATCTCCAAATCCAAGAAAAAAAAAAAGAACTGCGGAGTATAGATGCTGATTGAACCATACTATTTCTTTTGTTTTTGGTGCTATTGTTTTTTTTTCTATTTTGAGGTTTCCCATTATTGCTCTGATTTTTTTTTCTCTTATAACATGACTAATGCAGAAATAGGATTAATGTTATTGTGTGTGTGTGTGTATGTATATATATATATATATATAATATAACCTATATCAGATTACCTGCTGTCTAGGAGAGGGGGGAGGGAGGGGAGGGAGGGAGAAAAATCTGAAATTGTAAAGCTTGTATAAACAAAGGTTGAGAACCATCTTTACATGTAACGGAAAAAAAAATACTTTATTAATTAAAAAAAAAAAGAAATGGTGACTGGGGGCAGCTAGGTGGTGCAGTGGATAAAGCACCGGCCCTGGATTCAGGAGGACCTGAGTTCAAATCCAACCTTGTGACCCTGGGCAAGTCACTTAACCCTCATTACCCCCCCCCCCAAAAAATAAGGAATGATGACTATCAATACTTCAGAAAACCCTGAAAAGATTTATATGAACTGATAACAGAGTGAAGAACTAAGAAAGCAACCTATACAATGACCACAGTAATCATGAAGGAAAATAGCATCGAAAGACATGATTACAGAAATATTTGTAGCAGCATTGGGGGATGGGGGATTACAAAAAATGGAAATTCAGTGGGCGCCTATCAGTCAGAGAAGAAATTAACCAATTGTAATATACAATTGTAATATAATCCCATTGCATTATGAGAAATGTCAAATGTAAGATAGAACTATCCAGAGAACTTGGGAATATAGCAGAATCCAGAGAACGGCTCATCCAGTGCCTACAATTATATGATATAAATGAGACAACATTGAGTAACTTAAGTTCTCCATCCAACGCAGTGATTAGAAGTGACTTCAACAGACCCATGGTGAGACGCTTTCCTCTGCTTTCAGCACAAAGGTAGTAGATTCTAGATGCGGGATGAGAAAACGTCAGACGTGACCGCTGCCGTGCCACTGTGCCAATTTGGCTCCCTCATCTTTGTTCCAGGGTAGGGTCTGTGAGGGAATGAACTGTTGGGAAGGAACAGCAATATTACCCCAAAATCAATTAAAAAGATAATGGTCTAAGATGCTGATGGAATAACATGAAAGAACCACTAGTCCCACTGGAAATTGATACAACGAAGTGATTTTGCTTTCTGAACACATGCCCTATATTTGCTTGGCCTCGGGGTTTTTTTTTTTATTTTTTTTTTAATCCTTTCAAAGGCCTTTTAATGGATGTTTCAACATGACTACATCTCTGTATGGCATCCTACAGGAACAAGACCGTGATGTCAAGCCCCTTCACAGTTGAAGTAGTGAGTTCACATAGCGTAAGAATCTTTGGGGTTGCGTCTTGTGAAAAAAAGATCCCCCCGCTATTCTCGGAGAACACAGAACATTGACACAACCTCGTTGAGCAAGCGCAGGCTCGGTCCCATGGCCGACACAAAAGAGAGAGCCCCCAAGCTGTAGCTTCACAATGACATCGCTGCCAACAAAAGCTCACGGCGCTCTGGAGCCAGTGAACGTGGAAGTGGCGCTCATGACAACAGTGGGAGCCCTCCCCTCCCGTCGAGGGGCCCGCAGCATTATCTTTATGTAAAGGGTCCCAGAGCGCAGGTCATCCTGAAATACCCGAGGAACACAGACTTGCCTCTCTGCAAAACTGGCATTTTATAGAAGACTTAGAAAGATTCCCCCCTTCTTTTTTTAAAGGCAAGTCTGGTGTGGACTGTGGGTGCATTATCTGACAAGGTTATCATTTGCCTTTTTTTTTTTTTTTGAGGCACAAGTTGAAACTCCCTCATATGAATGGACAAGGTTATTTATTTTGTGCCAAAGATGAGACGTTCTTAGGGATGAGTGGCACGCTATCTTCAGCCCAGCCCCCTTCTTCCTGCGTAGGTGAAAAGATCCTATTATTTCTGATAATTGATGCTGAGGGCCGTGGCGGGCCTCATTTAATCAGCACTGTTCAGCACACTCCAGGGATGTAATTCATGCACACTTTAACATCCAACATGGCTGACAAGGCTTGGACACACAACCGAATGGCTACATCATTTTTTAATCAGCTATCTGAGGCCTATTTATCTAATCAACAAAGAGCTCTGTCAGATGGAGACCAGAGGTGACGTTAATGAGTCTGTAGTTTCAGGGTGTGATGATGGAGGCAGATTTTAGGATGAAGCCCTGGTTTAGGGAACACTCCAATGGGTTGATGGACATTTTTCATTCACTTCCCAGAATCTCCGGGTAGAAACGTGCTTCCTGAAGAGGAGGTTCACAGACAAAGTGTAATATTGGGAAATAAGAGTAAGACAAGACCTGTAAAAGCAAAGCACCTGAAAATCCTGTTTTTCAAACCCCAATTGGAAAGTTTTCTCCAGTGGGATAGACATAGGGGTTGAGGCAGAGCCTTTAAAAATAAGGTGATGTCCAATAATTGAGAGTCATTAACTGTAAATGATTCCCAGTAACCCGAACTTAGCACAAGGCGGTCATTTGTAACTTCTCCCCTTCTCACCCTCTTTGAAATGATTTTGACTGTCTGTTAACAATTAGGAGGCATTACAACATGCATCACTTGGTCATCCAGCTGCACTGGTCTTATAGAAAGTCCAAGTTGCGGGGGGGGGGGGCGATAAAAACTTCTGGAAATTCACATCCATATCCATATTTTTTTTCATTGAGATTATGATCCCGGATGAGCTTTGGCTCAGGGGGTCTTCAGGCGCAGCTAGGACAGACCCCCCAACAGAGTCCCTTTCCTGCCCATCCCTCACTGTGGTACACAGTATGGGTAGTGGGGGCAGAAGCAGATTGCTTTAGGGAGAGGGAGGCCCAAAGTAGCACCAGGTTTTCAGCCAGGGTACACAAGGTAAATTGTCTGAGGGGGAAGCAGTTCACTACCCAAGTCCAGATGGTGCCCCCAAATAGCACTTTCTCTACCATGGGATTTGAAAAACTACAAAAATCTGGTTAGTTCTGGCTCTGTGGCCTCTTTATTAATGCTTCCCATTCTTTCTTCTCCCCCCAAAAGGGAAAAGGTTATTGGGTGCCTTTATCTTGTTCACATTAACCCTGTTCACCACGCCACCCCTTCAAAAAATTGTTTGCAAACTTATTTGGCTTCCTTCACGTTGGATTCATGGTGTGCCCATTCCTCCCCTCTATGCTTTTTAGTCAGAAGAGCCTTTTAGTCCCTTCTGGGTTTTTTCTTAAGAAATATAGACAATTGTTATGGAAGGAGGGGAGGTGGTGAAATAAGTATTTTTTTAAAACCTTAACTGTTGCCCCTTTAATATTTCTCATCAGAACCCATTTATAAAATGCTGAAATTTCACATTGGATCAACCGAAACAAAACAAAAAGGGTTGATGAGCTACACGGTGTTGGCCAGTGTTATGGCACCATTATACAAATTTGTGGTAGCACGCAGTGATTTGGGATCAACAGACCACAGATAATGACTTATTGGGCTCACCCAGGTTGGGATTCAGAATGCACCAATTAATTTGCAGACCAAAGCAATCCGAATTTAATCTCAAGCATCTAAATTCTGGCCGGTTAATTAGTCTATACCAGATCTGAGATTGTATTTTGTGTATGGGTGTCTGGTGGCACTAAAAAATCACACAACCGAAAAAGCTTTCAATGGGCATCCTAAAAATCTATTATTATCAATGACTAGATCAGGAAAGATAGAATGCTCTAATCCAGTGAATAGTAACCATGGTGAACTTCATGTTTGGCCCTTTCGCATTCATATTGATAACAAACAGGGAAAGGCCTGGTATTTTTTTAAACGTTGAGTTTTTATGATGTATATTCATCACAATATCAATAAATTGGGCTCTTTTTGAAAAAATTTTTCAGCAATGAAAACCTTCCCCCCCCCCCAATCAAAACATTTTCCCCCACTGGGAAGAATTGAAGGTGTTTCATATCATGTTTCCATTGTCATCGTCTTGAGTCAGAGAGTCTAAGGGGCGTGATTTCCCCTCCAACAAGAACCACACAAATGCTGAAGCTTAGGGTACACAAGGTGGATTGTTTGAGGGGCAGGTAGTTCACTTCCCAAGTCCAGATGGTGCCCCCAAATAGTACTTTCTCTACCATGGTATTTAAAAGACTACAAAAATCTGGTTAGTGCCAGCCCTTTGGCAGACATTACCCACACTGTGGGCTCTTTATTAATGCTCCCCATCCTTTCTTCTCCCCCCAGAAGAAGGGAAAAGATCATTGGGTGCCTTATTCTCCATAAATAGCAGGTGCCATTGCAGGGGCAGTTGGTATGGGCCTCGCTACCGGGAGCTACCTGGCACCCTCGCTGCCAGGATCCTAGCAGCAAGCACTCTCTGGCATCACCTGAAGCTTTGTTGATGAAAATCTAATTGTATTTTCTTGGAGAGGAGCCCCTGAAGAAGGGGACTTGGGGCAATCAATGCGACAGGAAACAAATGCTTGGAGCAGGACCTCAATATCAAGCTGGAAAAGTCCATTTGTTTAAAAGGGAGAAAAAAGCCTGGCATCGTTCACATTAAAATTGATTCTTTCATCAATAGGTGAATAGAAAACCAAGCTGCATGTTCACTTTCCCCTTCTCCATCCACACTGTAATGGGAGAGGGGAGTCTGAAAAATGAAAGGCATCAGACAGACCAGGAGGATGCTTCTTAGGATGGACGGGGGTCCCCTCCCTTTCACAGGGGGCTCAGCCCGGACTTGGCCTATTTATATGTAAATGGTGCAGGGAAAAGGGAAGGTGGAAGCCACTGAATGGAGCAACTTGAGATGCAAGGACTTTCTGGAATTTGTGAGTATTCCAGAAAACAAGACACCTTGAATATTGAAATCATTTAGTATATCCATGGCGCAGGAAAGCCATCTCTTGTCTAAGGGGAGCAGTCATTATTCCTCCCATTGCGATCCCACCACTGAGAATCCGTCAATCCACAAGCATTTATTAAGCACCTACTATGCACCAGGTGCCCTGCTAAGTTCTGGGGATGCAGAGAAATCATCCCTGTTCTGAAGGAGTTCACAGTCTGTGTCGATGGAGGAGTTCGCTCTGCAAGGGCATTGAATTCATACTAGAACACATCTAAAAATTAAAATTTTGTGTGGTTCGATACCAGGGATGCTATTAAAATTGAACATTGGCTCATGGCCCTTTTTATTTTTCATGTGACTCTCCCGTCTGGCCCAGGTGCTCAAGGGGGTGGCCTAGTACAGTCAATAAATAAGGAATTCCTTCCATTGTTTAAAAAAATCACCTTCAGAACCTCATAAACCGGAAGCAGTAGTTGGTTGAGCACCTCAGCAGCAGTTTGATGGAAGGTCGAATCTGCTTTGTAACGTATGGATGAGAAGTGTGATGGGAATAGTGGAGGTGATGGGATGGGATGCATTGCTGACGATGGGGTCACTTTTTTAGAGAGGGTGATCCTTGGTCATTCAGTGGTAGGTAAACAAAGAAACACTGAGGGCCAAGTCCAGAAAGATTTCACTCTCCTTGGTCACCTAAACCCCCACAACCCCCTCTCCCAGCAGGGGAAGGATCTCGCAAATTCTCCCAAATGGAAGGGCCAGCGAGGCCTCTGATGTCAAAGGACCAGCTGGACTATGTAAAGTCTGGAGCAAAGCAGCCTCCTGGACTCTGGAGAGGCTACAGCCGGGTCGGAGGAGAGCCTGGTGTGAACTGCTGCGAGCTGAAGTCGCCGGGGGAAATGGAGGTTTCGGATCGATGGCAGGGCGCAGGGGTTTCTTTGGTTGTCTTGTACTCATCCAGTCAGTCCCTCAGATAAGCAGGTATTGTGCATCAGTTGTAGGCCAGGCGCTGTGCTGGGTTCTCTAGGCAGAAATGAAAGAGGCCTGCTCTCACAGAGGTAACAGTTCTTTGGGGCAAGCAACACATGCCCAGAGAATAAGTGGGAATAACACATGCGTGTTCGTGTGTGTGTGTGTGTGTGTGTGTGTGTGTGTGCGTGCTTACACATACACATATGTATATGTGTGTAAATTAAGTATATAGAAGATACCAGGTCATTTGGGCTGAAGCTTAGGGACCCAGGCAGGGATGAGCCAACTGGAGGAGGCGGGAGATCAGGAAAGGCCTCATGTCCAAAGTGACCCCTGTTTGATCATGTCATGGAGGGGACCTTCACTTCTCAGGAGTTTACATTAAAAGAGCCCGAATTCCAACGAGCCCTACCAACCTGAAAAGGCCTCAGTGACAAGGCTGTGGATGGTTTGGCATCCCACTTTGGCAAGTAAACGAGAAAAGGAAACCTTTCTGTCACGGGGTGCCAATGCTCCTTCACACCCCCACCCTCCACGCCCCTGCTTTTGTTCCTCAGATTTGTATCATTAGCATTTAGCACAGTGCCTGCTGCAGACTGTTTAGAAATGCTTGTTGGCTCAATCGGATGACCGTGTATAAAAATACTTTTCGTTTACTTGCCAAAGTGGGATATTAGTGGAGCACTGACCCCAGGGCCGGACCAGCTGACATAGACTCTGAGGGGTCACGGTGAGAAGCACCCTGTTGGACGATGCCTATCTTTGTGCCTGTATCTGGAACCCTGCCGTGTGCTGGATCAAATACGTGCCTAGTATAGACTGCGGGCACCTTCCTGAACCAAGTCTCTGCCGGGTTCTCTGAAGAGGACGATCATTTGTAGTGCAGGCACCTTAACTCTGTCATGCCGCAGAAGACTCCACCCAGCCTGGGTCCCTTTTTCATAGTAGCGCAAACAGCCCTCGCCTGGGAGCCGGCTCTTGTGTCCCTTATCATGCATGGGGAGTTTGCATGTTCTGAGATGACCATTAGTACTGGGCAGCCCTTGCCGTGGAATCTTTATGAGTCTTTGGCGATGATTTTTCCACAGGCCTGAAACCTCTGGCCCCAGAGGCCCAAGTGTTTTCATCTGAAGATGAAAAGAAAAATAAATCCTGAAGTTAGAGGTGTCTTCTCCACTAGTGTTAGCATGAGTGGGGGAGGGGGAGAAGGAAAGAACAAGCCATGGAAATATGTGTGCAATTAGAAAATGATGTTGGGATCATTATTCTTCCAACGCCGCCTTAGCCTTAGCCCTGAAGCTTCCCCTTTGGGTCAGGGCGAGAGGCATCCATGGCCCCTTTAGTTAAAAATAACACTGTGCTGACCTTCTCATTGACTGCATCCTTGCTATGTGCTGACCACTCTCCCCCAAGAATGAGGTGGACATACATCAAGGAAAGCCTCCCGCCTTGATGAGACCCCCTCTCCTGTTCCCCCACCGGCCGCTCCTGCTTTCCCCTCCTCTCCAAAACAACCAGCTGTGTATTTGGGGCTGGGGAAGGGGACAAGCACAGCCAGGCTTTGCACTGAGACAATTCTTACCTTGTCACAATTTCGTGTGTCCTTAATATACATCCACGTTGTCTCACCAGATGGAAGGAAGCAACCCCCCGCCCCCCCCCCCCTCGAGGGCAGGAACTGACTGTCCCATTGTGGTCTTTGTATTGAGCACAGGACACGGCACAGACGCTTCAGTCACGCTCGTCGGTTGATTGATTGGGTTGGAAGTCAGGAAGGCCTGTGTTTGGATCCTGCCTCCAACATGTACTTGATAGGTGCTTTATCTTCCTCGCTTCCCAAATGTCACCTGCGTTAGCTCCCTCACAGGGTCACTGGGCAGGAAGGTTCTGCAGGCTTCGAGGCGCCTGCCCCGGGAGCAGAACCTCCAAGAAGAGGCTCAGCCCCAATGCTGCCAGGGTTTTCTAGGCATCCAGGGGCCCGAAGGAGAAGGGACTTTGGAAGCTTCTCTTAGAATCTAGGTAAACGCTGACCTTCCAGCTGAGGATCTGGACTTTCCCAGGGGCCTCACCTGGAGGGAAAATCATGGACAGCTTGGAGCCGTCATCCGGTGGGACATTCATCCTGAGCTTCTCTTAGGACCCTCCAGATGATCACAAACTCTTTCTACCCTTGGTTGAGGGGAAGGGGCCAAACGTTGTCACTGGGGATGCCAACATGGGAATAGCCTCTTAGAGTGCACATTCTCCTAAACCCCTAAGGAGGAGGCTGTAGGCTTTGCACAGCAGGTGTCTGTGACCAGTGAGGACTGGCCAGCAGGGCGGACTGAGGTAGGAATCCCTTCTCCTCATCTCAGCATCTTCATTTCGAGGGTCCACGTTTTATTCAGACTGGAAGTGAAAAGGGGTACAGGGGATCTTCTCTTTCTTGGGAGGCCAGAGCCCAGCTCAGACACGTGGGTTTTGTACGTGAAATGGGAGTATCCTTATGTTATGCCTCACATGCTACTTTGACGTTTATTTTTCTCCCCTTTTCATTTTTTTCTTTTCCTTTTTTTCTCTCCTCTCTTTTTTCTGTTTCTCTCTCTCTCTCTCTCTCTCTCTCTCTCTCTCTCTCTCTCTCTCTCCCTCTCTCCCTCTCTCCCTCTCTCTCTCCCTCTTCTCCCCCCCCCTTTCGCTCTCCCCTCTCTTGCTCTCCTCTCTCTCTCTCTCTCTCTCTCTCTCTCTCTCTCTCTCTCTCTCTCTCTCTCTCTCTCTCTCTCCTTCTCCTCCTCCCTTTCTGCTCTCGGGATGCAGCCAAACGCAAAGCGTGGAAACTAAACCGTGTTGGTAGCCTGCGAAATATATACAGCAGCAGCAGCACCAACACCGAAGGTAACAAACTAACACCTCCCCTTCCATCCCCCCCCCCCCTCCCGCCCTGTCTCCTCCTCTCCTGGCCTGGTCCCCTTTTCCTCTCTGTCCTGAATTCAGATCCCATCTCTGCTACTTGCTTTCTGCGTGACCTTGGGAAAATCACATCCCTCCTCCCCCATGGCCTCCCTTTGGTCCTTCTCTGTCAAATGGTGGGGGTTGGACTTGAAGACGGGCTGAGGTGAGGCCAGTTCAGAAGCCCCTGAGGATCCTCTCTGGACGCAGACCTGGAAACCTTATTTGCCCAAAGAGTGCATGCTCACGCCCTGTGTTTGCCTGGTCCTGCTGGTGGTCTCTCCATCTTTTTTGTTTGTGAGTTTTATTTTCCCATTCATGTTCATTTCAGCTTACTTAAATTCTGACCTTTCCCTCTAGTCGTCGAGTGGTGATGTTTAAATTACTTCAAAAACCTATTTTCTCCTCTTTTTTCTTTGCCTTTCTACATGTGGGCACTCAATGTAATATTTCCCGAGTTATTACCGTTTTTAAAAGTGCGCGGATCAGGCGTAATGATCTGTAGCCAAGCACAATAGTGTGCTGTGACATTTAAGAAACACTCTTAATTTGTTGGGGGAAAAGCGTTCTCCATAATGCTCTTTGCAGCTCGAATCCGAAGGCGAGCCGGGCCGGGCCATTTGCATGCGCTAGTCTTGCTTGTAAATTCTGTAGATTGTTGTGTTGTGTTTCTAAAGGTCGCCTAGTGCCAAAGTTCACAAATTGACTCCCGTCGGCCGAGGACAGCCCGTCATGGCTCTGCTGGGAGAACAGATTGGATTTTTTTCCCCCACTCTCATTGAAACAACGCAATTATAAACTGCCTTTTGTTTTGATTATTACAAATGTCAAGGGTCAGAATTATTCCGATGCCAGGCAAAGGGGGAGGGAGCGCCCCACCAACCCTGAGAGCATACGAGAGGGGCCAGAATTCCGGGGGAAATGCAATGCAAAATAAGTCACAACCCACTGATCTTGGTATAATAGGGGGGAATTTTTTTTTCACTTAAGTGCAAGCCATATGGGTCAAGTGATGAGGAGCGCAGGCCTTAACACTAATTGACTTATTTGGGAAGGATTAGAACTGTAATATTTTTCTTAATGTCACTGTTTTCTGGGCTGTTGATTTTAGCAATTGCCAAGCAGTGGCATTAAATCTCTTGTAAATTTTAAATTGCATGCTATTTCTGTAAACAAGTCCCTCCGTTCACATCCTGATCATTAACCTTTGGTGATTTATATCACCATCTTTTTTTTTTCCTCTTGCACAATTACTACTGTATTGGTGGGCACAAGGCTTGCTCTCACAGCCGGATGAATCAAAAGTAGCTCTTCACTGCAGCTCATCAAAGGGCTGTTTTCTGATGAGAATCTGGTTCCAAGCCTCCCTGCAAAACTGTCCCCTTCCTGAGGAAGGGCTGAGCTGGGGACCCTTTTGCATCTTCTTTCAAAGCCTTGAAGGACGAGATGAAAAAGAAGCCCCCCCACGCTCAGGGCTATTTTTCTAAACATGAGGCAGCTGGCATCACAGAGCATAATCAGCTCTCGCCAGCCACTGTGAAGATGTGGCCCTTTGGAAGACTCGGGGGGTCTGATCTCTCTGATCTGCTCCCTCACTAGCCCAAGTTTTTTTTTTCTTTCGTGTGTGTGTGTGTGTATGTGTGTGTGTGTGTGTGTGTGTGTGCACGCGCACACACGCTTGCACACATACATATAGTAGTAGACAGATTTGTCGCTAGAATTTGAATCGGAGATGCCAAAGTGTAAGCCAGGGTCTCATCTTTGAAAGAGAAGGTACAAGATTGAAGCATTCGACTCTAGGTGTAGCCAGGAATGCAGGAGTCCAGTACATGATCAAGTGCCAATTCTGGCCAATTATCCTTGAATTTTAACAACCTTGAATCACCTTTTAAATATGAGGCATGCTTTCTGGACACAGCACTAGAGACTCGGGTTGTAGCCAAGCCTATGAAAGCATGTGACTCCATATTGCTAAGCGCTGCGATTCCAAGCAGAAATGGAAGTCCCTCAACCTTAACTAATCAGGTAAATGGGGTCTTTTGCAGAACACAGAGACGTGCCGAGGGGGGCGGGGAATGAACATCTGAGCGGAAGGTCATTGGAGCTTCTCTCTCAAATCAGAGATAATGGATGGCATTAGAAATGAGGTTCTCCTCAGTTGACAGTTCCCAGCTACAAAAGACAGGAATGGGACCATGTTTTGTCAACAGTGCCCAAGAAGATAACCTCTCCTGTGATTAACTAGTGGCTTCTCTTCCTTCATGTTCTTTCTTGGAGCAAGTCTGTGGTTTTTCAGTTTTACCTTTCATTCAATTTCCATTTGTTTGACATGGATTGGGGTTCAAACTGGGAATAAGTATGAAGACTTCTGAGCTTTTGTTGGTCACATGCATCACTGAATTAATGAAAAAGTAAGGATATCATTCTGACTTTCCTTCTATTAAAATCTAGAATCTTTCCACATCGTCACAGAATCATAGAATTTAAGGATTGAGAGGGATCTTGGTGGCTGTCTAGTCACAAAAAACTCCCACAACACTTTCCTTGCAGATCTCCAGTGAGGGGCAGCTCCCTACTTCCCAAGGCCACCTGTTCTACTCTTGAATTGTCCCATGGTTGGGAATTATTTTCCCAACTGTGAAGCTGACTGTGTTTCATTGAGCCATCTATCCATGGCTACAAATTCTTTTGCCCAAGAAGTAGGAAAATCACCCTTCTAAGATCCCTTCACATGTTTGATGAGAAGCTGTCATATCTCTACTCAGCCTTCTCTTCTCCAAGGTTAATAATCCCAGTTCCTCCAAATGAAGTTCATATAGGTGAATCTTTGACAATTCGAATATGATGTTCCAAATTAGAACCTTCTCTCTTGACTTCTATAGGGTAACTCTTTATTTTTATTGATTATGTTTTGTTTTTTCATCACTTTCATTTCCAAATATGTTCCCTCCCTCCTCCAAAGCCATTCCTTGTCTCAAAAGAATAAAAGAGAGGGAAAAAGCATCTTGGCAAAACCAAATAACCCATCACCGAGTCTGATAGTGTATGTCATGCTTAATAGAACCTTTTATCAGAGTCCCCATCTGTTTGGACCCAGAAATTAGTACTGAGTTTTCTTCTGTCAAGTCTCCATTTTATCATAGAGAATTAGAAGTTTATGGGAGCCACAGGGGGAACTGGCCCTGCAAGGATGCTCTCAGTTAATCTGGGTAGACACATCCACCATTTTGGTTCTAGGGAAACAGGAAAAGCCGAGTGAGTATATGAAGAGGCCTCCCCCCCCCCATCAGTTTCCATGTACTCTTTTAGACACAGATCTCACTCTGTACCTGCCCTGTCTCCCCTACTGGAGTGTGAGCTTTTTCATGACATTGGCATCTAATTTGGTGGCTTGCCTAGGAGAGATACTCAGGGATGATGAATGGACGGTGCATGGGTTGATGGGTACGTGGATGGTTTGTTGCTTGAATGGTTTGTTGGATGGATGGATGGATGGATGGATGGATGGATGGATGGATGGATGGATGGATGGATGGATGGACAGAAAGATGGGAGATGGATGTTCACCAACATTAAGGACTGAGTAACCATTGTGTGTAGAACTCTGGAATAGCAGAAAAGGAATGCAGTCATCACCTCAATTATCTCTGTCATTGTGGGGCACATTACCTAAGCTTACTAAACCACAGTTTCCTTTCATTAAAGTGAGAAGATTGGACTAAATAAAGTGATGACCAAGCTTTTTCTAGCTCTAAAAATACTGTGACTATATACCTATATTAAAAGTAATGTTTAAAACAGTAAACCTACATACACATTTGGAAACTAGTTTTTTAAAAATTCTTATACTTCAACCAGTGTCCAGACCTGCCCTAGGGAATGAATTGATCTCAAAACTAAAGTGAAAAGTCTTAATTCTGTATATTTTCACCCTTTTTTCCCCAATCTTTTGGATTTCCTAAAAAATAAATTGTTGCATAACCTTCATGTTCTCAAATTTCTTTTGGGAAGCATTCAGTTGTTACAGGCTTTGGCATTCCATTCTCTAGTGGAAATGTAGCATTCGAGCAAGGGTGTTTGCCCACAGAGTAGTGCGCAGTCTCTCAGGTTGGTTACAGGGAGAATCAAATCAAGTTATATAATGTATGGAAAGCCTTGCACACCTTAACGTGCTACATAAATGTTAGCTTTCATCATTAATCACATTAGAGCCATAAATGGACCCCACCATTTCTAGGACAGGCTTCTGGCCTCTTCTCCTCCCAGGGTTCCAATTCTGCCCCAGCATAAACATGAAAGCCCAGTCTGACAGCTGAAATGTTCCCAGTGGCAGCCTAGAAATGTCCAGAGCCCAGCAGAATGTACTGGGCAGAGGGCGCTCCTGTTTGGTGGTCTCTCTTGAGAGGTCCAGCCCCAAAGACAGCGCGAGTCCATGTTATAATTCAGATGTCCCCTACCTCCTGCGGGCCCCAACTCTGGTGCCGTCTGGGTGTGTCCAGATCCGCCATTTTGTTCATTGATGGTCCCGGACATTTGCCCCCAAAATCCAGGGTGATGGATCAGCTTTCATCTTGACTCATTTGGGACCTCTCACCACAGGTATCCGCTGTCTGCTGCCATTTTTGTAACTCACTTTGTTACACCCTTTTTTCTTTTTCCTTCTTGCTGCATCCTTCAGATAAGTAGCTAAGACATTTTTAAAGTACCTCCTCTAAGCACTAGAGGTACAAACCCATGCCACAAAGCCAGTCCTTGTCTTACAGAGCTTACATTCTATGGGGGAGATGGTGTGGTCATGGCTGGGAAGTGACGAGGCAGCAGGTTCACCTACTAGATGGGGAGGATTCAGGGGGAGAGCCCAAGGTTGCATTGAGAGCAGCAGGGAGTGAGCGTGATGGTCCGACTATAGGAAGCAAGTTGGGGAGCTTGCCAGGAAGCAGAAAAAACCTGCCCCCTTCATTTATTTAAATGTACTTTGTTAATGCTTTTAAGCAATCATTTCCACCTGTCTCCTTCATTTTCTGTGTACTGTATATGGGAAGTTGTTCCCTTCTACCCAAACATGTAACCTCCCTGGGCCTCAGTTTCCCAATGTGTAAAATTCTTGGAGAGGGAGGGGTCACAGAGAGGGAACATAAATGCCCTTTTTTACACATTGGGTAAGGAGAAGTGAGATGAGAAATGGTAGTTCTACTTCGAGGGAAAAATAGGAATTCAAGGAGAAAAACTCCTTTCCCTCAGCTTTTTTTCTTCTGAGCCCTTTGAGGAAAACATGGTTTCAGTCTGCATTTGTTCCATCATCCAAAATGAGCCCCTCCCAGGAACCCACCAGCTCATTTGTGGAGACTGAAAAGCATGTCTACAACTGCATTGAGCTTGAAAGCAGTTTAGAAGCATTTCCCGCGATGGTTCAATAGCATCCTGTTTTGTCACTGGAGAAAGTGTATTTAATATACAGGGGAACCTAGAAGTCAAGGCTTGAGTTCTCTCACGTCTTTAGTCTACATGAGCTATAGCCTATGGTAGTGTATAGGCTGGCTATGTTGTATGATTCTGTAAAGTGGTTTCCTGCCTCAGTGCCCCAGGGAGCTCTTTAAGATCTATTAGTTATAGAGAAGGTGATGCTGACTGGTGGTGGCATTGGTAGACATAGCAGTAGCATCTCATTTGATACCAGCAACAGCCTTGGTAAGCAGGTGCTATTATTACTTCCACTTTACTGTTTAAGGAAACTGAGGCAGACAGGTTAAGTGACTTGTCCAGGGTCATGTAGCTAGGAAGTGTCTGAGGTATGATTTTAACTCAGGTCTTCCTGACTCCACGTCTAGATCGTTACTGCCTCCCTTAAGCGTCCAAGTGGGTAAAAAAATATATGTGTGTGTGTGTGTGTGTATATATATATATATATATATATATATATATATATATATATATATATATATATATATATGTATGTATGTATGTATATATATGTATGTATGTATATATGTGTGTGTATATATGTGTGTGTATATATATATGTATATATATATGTGTATATATATATATATTTTTTTTTTCCTTAGAGAAGCCATTTAGTGGACCTGGGTTCAGTCCCAGTTCTGCACTCACTGCCCGTGTGACTTTGGATAAGTCACTTCCCCTGTCCTCATCTGTAAAATGATGGGAGTGAGGCAGATGACCAGTCATGTTCCTCCCAGTTCTATGATCCTGTGAAAATCCTGGTAAACAAGATAAAAAGAAATGAGCCCCCATCTGGAAGCCAAGCCCAGGACCTGACTGGAGTGTTCCCAGTGGATGCAGACAGACCTTTCTCACTGCGGGGCTCCTGGGCCGGATACCTGAGGGCCAGGAGGTTGTTGGTCCCTAATCTCTTGGATTTCCAGACTAATTAGCTTTGCCCGGTGGCTTTCGAAGAAGGGAGGGAGGTGTTAGCACAGCCTTGCCCAGTGGGACACGGCACAAATATATTTCTGTAATTGGGATGGCTAATAAACATACTTATTGTGAAATTTATGAAGATAAATTACACTGACTGACAAATGGTAATGATACCTCAGGCTCTCTTGTATCTAAACAAATTATAACAGATACAGTGGCGGGTGTTTTCCTGGCGGAGGGAGGGCTTGATCCCTTCCCCCTTTCTGCCTCGCTGGCTCGGGCAGAAGCTCGGCTTAATGGGGAGGTCGAGGACACGCGCCGTCCTCAGCAAAGCATCCGCCTGTTTTCCTCCTGCCTCCTGGAGATGCCTTCCATTTTGGAAGCGGTAATTGCTTTGTCGGGGGTTGCTGTGGACACTTAATTTAAGAAAGGCTCAGCCCCCTGCCACGCTCAATGCCAAGGTCAATAGAAGGAGCACCTAAAAATGGGCCTTCCAGACTGGGGACCTCCTGCCCGGGCATACTTGGAACAGTGAAGAACCCCGTTTGTGCCCGCCTCCCGCCACTTGGGGGCTGTGAAGGTGACTCGGAGTTTAGGCTCATACAGCATCTTGGTTTGAGCGCAGGCTTCTCGGGGGCAGGGATGCTGTTTGCCCCAGAACCAGAACTGGGTTTGATATGCAATAGGCACTTTATAAGTGGTGGCTGAATTGAATCGACTCAGCCTACTGGATTCTAAGCCCTGTAGTTCCTAGGGAATGTCACTTCCTTTATTTATCTATCTCTATACCCACCCCCAACCCCCAGTGCCTAGGCCAGGGCCTGGAGCAGAGGAGCTACGAGGTAAATACTCCTTGGTTGGCTGACTTGCTGATTGATTGATTGATTGATTGATTGATTGATTGACAGAATGGTCTCTTTCTGGCACTAAGCTTTATGAGAATCTGCAAGGAATACCAGGGATAACCTAACTCAATGGACAGAGTACTGGGCTTGGAATCAGGAAGACCCAACTTCGTGAGTTCAAACCCCACCTCAAACATTTCCTAGCTGTGTGACTCTGGGCAAGTCACTTAGTCCTGTTTTGCCTCTGTTTCCTGATCTATAAAATGAGCTGGAGAAGGAAATGGCCAAGCTCTCCAGTATCTCTGCCAAGAAAACCCCAAATTGGGTCACGGAGAGTCAAGCATGATTAAAAATGACTGAGCAACAAGCAAGATGAATAAGAGGCCTAGTGGTACAGGAGAAGAAACACTGACTCTGAAGTCAGAGAACCTGGGTTCAAATCTCTCACCTTGGACTCTTAATGCATCAGTGACCTTGTATGAGTTCCTTAATCCCTGTGGTTTCTTCCTTCAGTCTCGCCATCTGTAAAACAACGGAGCTGGACTGACTGGGCTCTGTCTACAACCCTTTGGCACTGGACATGATGCCCAAGGAAAATCCCCTGGACTCAAAGACAAGGAGCAGGGCCTGGGTCTTGGCTATGTGACCCTGGACAAGTCTCCTGCCCTCTCTACACTTGCCTTTTGATCCCTTGTGTGTCATGACAGGTCTAGACTCCCCGGCTCCCATCCTTGACTGGCTATGTGACCCTGGGCAAATCACTTGCCCTCTCTGGGCCTCCCTTCCCCCACTGTCAGATGAGGCAGCTGGTCTCAGGAGACGTTCCTCGGACTTAGAGGAAGTAGGAAACAGAAGGGATCTTGGCACAGAATCCAATCCCTTCATCACACAGATGAGGAAACAGAGGCAAGAGTGGTAATGTGCCATCAGACCTCATGTCCCTCACAACAAAAAGAATGCTGAACTTGGACCTCTGAGAGTCCTGAATTCAAATCCCAGTGACTAGCTCTGTGACCCTCCTAGTCACTGAGACTGCACCTGTTTCCTGGTCTATAAAATGGGGATGATACCCGTCCCATTGCCCAGAACACACAGCTGGGGGCTAGGGGGGGAGTCGAGACTTGAACCCAGCCCTTTGGGAGGCTTAAGGCCAGGCTTCTTTCCATGGTACCCTGTGGAATCCCTGTACACGTCCCCAGGACCCAGGCAGGGGGAGCACAACCCTCCCAGAACCTCGTGCCATCCTTCGATCACACGTCTTCAGGTTGGAACCAGGGGAGTACAAAAGGCAGCAAAGGATAAGAAGGTAGACCGTGTGGGTCGGAACCAGAAGTCGGAGGAAGGGCCTCTGTGTGGGACCCTCGAGGCTGAGGAAGCCGCGGAAGCTCTGCTTGGGTGCCTGAGTTTGGCCACCTCATGTGCTTGGTTCTCAGAGATGAAGACCCAGATCTCTGTTACTTTGGGCAGGTCCCTCGGACTCTGGGCCTCCTCTCTTCATCCATCAAAAGAGGAACTTGCCTCGATAGCTTCCAAAGGCCCTCGTGTTCCTCGGGGGTCACTCGGTCGGCTCCTCCCTCCGCCCACCTCCCTGCGCTTGTGGGTGTGCCCACTGGGGTGGCATGTGCACCCAGAACGTGGCTCAGGCTAGTCTAGCGGCAGACAGCTCTAGCAGGCCTCCGTCCACCCTCTCCCTCACTGCCATCGTCGGCTGCCTCCATTTCCCCCGACACCCCCAAAATGCCTTCTGCTCAGAGGCCTCCTATTGATAACAACTTCCAAATGGACGCCGCCGGCAGCTGCTTTTTAGCACTTTAACCCTTTGCCTGCCAGGTTCCCCCAGAAATAATTGATGACTGATTGGCCCATTAACCTTTAAAAAAAAAAGTTTGACAGCCCGGACTTGTGTAATGAGGAAGGATTCCTGGTGAAATCGGTTTGATGGCTGAGTTGCTTGCCCCTGAGGACGCAAAATTAGCCCCACGGGGCCTTGTCTGCATAGAAACTGGACACAATTAGTGTAATATCCGGTGTTATTAATGTAGTTTGGGGTAATTGGGCAGGTTGATTTCGACAGGTTCATGGTGCTAAAATACTATTATAGGGAGGACCTTTCCATGAATAACCGTTAAACGTGGAAAACTGTTTAAGTCCCTGGGAGCCCAATCACACAATGTTATTAAACCATAAGGAACATTCGGTGAGACCACACATGGCCTTGGTCCAGGTTGGGAGGTTGGGGGGCTGCTGGGAGAGAATGTCGGGGTTCTCAGAGTCACCTCAAAGACGGCAGTGGGTGTTTTTAGAGAAGAAAGGAAGCCTCAGATGCTGCCACGCTAGATTTCTCAGATAGCTCAGTCCAGGTGCCCAGTAAGGCTTCCTTGAGCAAGGCCAGTATCCAGACCCTCTCTCCACTCAGACCCTCCTGGACATGGTAAGGAAGAGCCATCTTCAGGCCCACTTCTCTGCTGAATCTTGCCCATTTCCGTCATCCCCCTCCCCATCGATGATAACTAAGATGCCCACTGGAATTACTCTATGATGTGCTGCAGTCTTGTGAAATTCTCTTGGACCCTAAGGGATCTACATGAAATGACTTCAACTTGTGAAATTTGGAATTCTTTGTGTCCAAAGCAAACGAAGGAGGACATTTCTCTTCCTACCTGAGCAAATGAAGAGAAATGTGTTTGGGTCCAAAGCAATGAGGAGGGTCAGTGTTGGAGTTGTGGCCAGAGTCACCCATGCCAAAGACTTCTGAGTCGGGAAAGTTCTCGGAGGCCCTTTGGTCCCGCCAACTCGTTTTACACCCAAGGAAACTGAGTCCTGCGGAGGCTTTCAGACCAGGCACCTATCGGTATTGGTAGACAGAGTCTCCTTGGGAGCTCCAAACTCCAGTGAAATCACTGGACACGTCCAAAAAAGAAAAGAAAGTGTGTGAGGCAAAGTGTGCAGGTTGTGCTGGACACAAAGACATAGCGACCCCTGCCCTCGGGGAACGTACAGTCTCCTCTCTTGAAAGCGAGTGACAAGTGACTTTCCTAACTCACTTTCTCACAGGCTTTCTCTTGCGCCCCATATTTGAGTGAGGACATGGCAGCTCCCAAGAATAGTGACTCCAGAGTGGAGTCACTGGGCTGGTGACCAGTCTCGTGGCAACTATGTTAGAGGGGAGGAGGGCAGCAATAAAGACCGTGGGCAGTCCGTAGAGGCCAAGTCATCGATGACTCTGAGGATCTGGCTGATGGGCAATCATACTCATTCTTGCTACACGTGATAGCAGCTGAGCCACATACATCCACATTTGGGTATCTCATCCTCCGGTCCTTGCAACCCCTTTCTGAGAAGATGGCCAAGCTGGACATAAACCTCTTCCCAGTTAGATACATTGGTCCTCAGTGATTCAGTCAATCCACAAGGGCATGCCCACAGCCTTTCCAGCCTAGTACAGCCTACCTGGGCCTACCCTCTACTTGTAGGACTATTGGGCACCCAATGGATGCACACCTCCCCTCCCCGACAAGGCATTGATGTCCAACTCAATGCAACTGTGCATTACAAACATGTCTAAACTCAACCAATTCACCAAGCTTTCTAAAGTACCTGCTTTGGGCCTGGTAACATACTGGCTACTCAAGTTACCCAAGCAGTCCCTGCCCTTAAGGAATCTCAGTTCCCCTGCCCCTCGTGGTGAGTGCGTGTTGACATCACAAAGATCCTATTTACTCCTGCAAGTGATTCGGTATAGGGTAGCTCTGTGATCCCGTGTCCTCCTCTGTGAAACAAGGGTGGTTGAACTAGACAACGTCTGGGGGACCTTTCAGCTCCAAAGAAGGGAGGCAGGTGGGCAGGCAGGCGGGCAAGCCAGCTTATGCTCAGTCTCCTTTAAGAAGTATCTTCTCCCCCCACCCCCACCCCTCCGAAAAAAAAAGAAAGAAAAAAGAAGTCTCTTACTCAATTCCCTTCCCTTCAGTTGTGTTTCAGAGGAGGTGTATTTTGGTGGGGAGTGTGGAGGAGTGAAATCCGCAGGGCAGGATGCCCATCGACTCCCACTCTGTACACAGCTAAGTTGTCTTACTTGCTAAAGGGTATTTGGGACACATTCAGGTATGCAGCATAGGAGCTGAGAAGTGGGCCCAGATCCTGCCGTAGGCACTCACTATTCAGGTGAGGCAATGAGTCACTTAAATTTGCTGGACTTCAGTGTCCTCATCTATAAAATGGGGTAATAAAGGCCCCGCCCGTTAGGTCTTTGTCAGCATTTGATAAGCTCCTGTGTGTCTTAGCACTTTGCAGACAAGGGCAATAGCAGCATTGCTTGTCATTGGTACAGGGGGACAAATACTCCTGGGAGTTGGAGCGGAAACCTGCCTCGGTGATTGTACGAAAGCCACATCCAAGGGAGGATGGGTGTGCGGGTTGGGGCATCACCAGAGGGAATCTAAATAACCTGGTCCAGTCCAGGTCAGCTCCTAGCCCTCCATTCCCCAGCACAGCCCCTAGGACATAATCAGGACTTCACAAATGTGGCTTCTTGTGGAATTAACCCCGATTCCAAGGCTCCTGGTGGTGTCATGGACAGAGAGCTCTGGGCCCAGAGCCAAGAAGACCTGAGTTTAAATCTGGCCTCAGACACTTAGGAACGGTGACTCTGGACAAGTCATTTAGCCGCTGGCTACCTCAGTGTCCTCCTCTGTAAATTGGGGATCATAATGAACCTCCCTCCTGGGCCGGTTGTGAGAAACAGAGAGCTCATTTGTAGAGCCCTGCGTAAGCACTTGCTGTTGGGGCTGGTGTTGCCATTACCCAGAGCACCATACCATGGGCTAGATTGTACCCGCGAGAAAGTTTACAGGGGTGAGGCTGGATTGGAGGAGATCACGGTGGCCTCTTCTGCCCCCCACCTCCAGCATAAAGTCACCCCATGTTTGGGGATATGACCAATGGGGACCTGAAAAAGAGGGGAGGCCCGTAGAGCCCAAGGAAGGTTGGGAAGCTGAGTGGTCAGGGATAGGAACTGCACATGTAATGTCATTGATGTTCCAGCCTGCCCGTGCCCACTGCATACCTCTCCATTAGAACTCATCTGTGCAGTCATCTTGGACCATTTTTGTGCTCAAGGATATGTGCACACTGGGCTGAGGCCTAGGAAACAAGTGCAAGCCATTGATGGACCAGAGGTGCAAAATAGACTCGTTACAAACCCTCCTCCAAATACCAGGGCCCTCCTGCACGTGCGTACTTGGAGTGTAACGATTGGAATGACGCCACCTGCTGGAGACTTGCTGTAGCAAAGCACTGCCATGAGGTGAAGGCCTCTGAGGGTAAGCCATGTGGTCAAGGTCCTTAGCGTCAGGAAGTGACATTTGCTCATGGGTACTGTCTGTCAAGGCTACCAGCCAATCAACTTGAGGAGCCTCCCATTTCTGGGAGGGGGGCACGAAGTAGGAAGCGGATGCTGGCGGAGGGGGTCTGGCTCTTTTGGGTTCCTGACCTTGCTGTGGTGGATCAGTTGATGGGGTCTCTTAGAAATAGTTAGATTTTTACCTTTTTCTCTGATCCTAATGCTCTTTAATAAATACTTAAACATTTAAATACTCTTGCTAAAGCTTATAATTTATTGGCGATCACTCATTGGATTTCAGCTACTTTAGCTAGAATCTTGGCCCCTTACAGGGGCTTCCCTGAGGAGATTTGGCAGGTAGAAGTGGCCTAACCCACTGGGGAGGGGCATCGTCCCTGCATCCCTGGCTTTGCTGGACTGGGTCCCCCTCAGAGTCTAGGCTGTGGCTCTCTGTCCCTTGACTGCCATAGCCTAGCTGGGTCTTTGTTAACTTTGTGAGGCAGATCCTCAGACAATAGGCCGACACTGGCTGTGTCTGCACTTGGGGCAGCCCAGAGCAGGTCTCCACTTTAGACACACCCATGGGGTGAGAGGGAGGCAGGGATGGATGATGAGGCTGTGGACAGGGAGTGAGAAGGGGCAGCACCTGGTGGCTTCCTGCTTTAGCTCACCCTTCTTGGTAACCCCGGACTAAGCTCCCATGTGTTTGTGCTGCTAAAGAGACTCCAAGAGCCCTCTGAATTGCACGCCCTGGGGCAGAGCCCCGGTGGCCTTGCCCTAGTCGGGACACCAAGCGCTAGGCCTGTGCCCGAAGCCCTGACAGCTGTATGGGAGCTGGCAGAGGGAGAACCCACAGTTCCCTGCAGGCCTGTGAGGAGGCATCAGAGGAGAACACTGGGGAGAAGAATGCGTGAATTCGGCACGAGGACAGAGAAATACCCACGGTGTCTGTGGGTGTTTGAGAAATAGATTATGTCCCGATTGGCCATTAGCTTGTCATTTTGTAGCCCTGAGGTACAGAGGACTATGACCTTGATCCAGCATCTCAGCTCATGGGCTTAGTGCCTGCAAGACCATGGAGAAGTCACAGTTTGCTCCTCTGTCAAATGGACATATTCATACCAGTACAATGGATGGCCTGTCTGGCATTCTCCCTCTTCATCTCCCAGCATTTCCTACCTCCACGCCTTTGCCCTGGCTGTTCCCATTTGAACAAAGGTCCTCGGTGGTAGGGCTTTTGTTTTACTAGTGCCTGGCGCACAGTAGGTGCTTCAGATCCTGCTTGCCAAAAAGAAATGGGGTTGATTTGGGGGTAGTTCCAGCCCCTAGCACAGCCTTTTACCAATAAGCTAGTAGTACTTGTTTATTGATTGTCACACCTGGAAGATGAGGTTATTGCTAATATTAAATAAGAAAACAGTTCTCTAAAACTCCTGCTTCTGGCCCCTTAATGGTGTCACCACTTGGGTGACCCTCTCTGGATGTTTCCTCCCACGTTCCTCGCCCACCCCCCTCCCTGTCATTGGCTGGTGGCCTATGCAAGTCCCCGTTTCCTGGTACAATCTGTCAGCATCTGCTTTATTTCCACTTGTTCCCCTCTACAGAAGGGGGTCTTGGGCCATTTGTGTCACAGAGCCCTTTGGCAGTCAGTCTGGTGAAGCCTTCTCTCAGTCGTGTTTTTAGATGCACAAAATAAACTACGTCGGATTACAAAGGAGATCAAATGAGCATTGAATAAGGGGTAGAGAAATCGATTTTAAAGTTTTCAGGCCCCCGGTCAGGAAGCTTCAAGGACTGGCTGACAAAGAAAGCTCCTCTCCTTGTGATCTCCCCTTTGTTGTCAGGACACGGCTGACTCCAAATGTTCATCATCCAACACGGCCCACGCGTGTACCGGCCCACATGCACACGTCAACACAGAGCGGAATGATTAGTGCCATTCATTTTTATTTAGCTGCCTGGGGGGCGGATGCCCAGGCCGGGGCTGGGGGAGTTTTCCCGGTCGCTCACAATCCCCAGCGTCCTCTCCTTGCCTCTTTCCCCTGAGCGTGGCTGAGACGCTGAGTGTGTGTGGGTGTTTGGGTTCAGATCTCAGCGGCCGTAGTTGTCCAGTCTTGTGTTTTGCCTGACTCCCCCGCGGCCCGCCTTGAAGTTGGAGTCACTTTGATGACAGAGGCCTGGCAGCGGGGGCTGTGGGCACAGGAAAGCTGATCTCTTCATCCCCTCCACTCTGTGTTTCAGAACAAGAAGAAAACTTTGAGTTTATCATTGTGTCCCTCACCGGCCAGACATGGCACTTTGAAGCCGCCACATATGAAGAGCGGGACGCGTGGGTCCACGCCATCGAGAGTCAGATCCTGGCCAGTTTACAGTCTTGTGAGAGCAGCAAGAACAAGGTAAGACCCACAGTGTGCTGCCTACTAGATTCAAAGCCCACCGTAAAACAAAGGGGCAGAAAAAAGTCCATGGGGTTGGCGAGGCCCAATGATTCTTTCGGGACCAGACGCTAATGAGTAATCGTGAGCCTTAAAAAAATATTCATGCCTCCAGAATCAGTCCCGGGGAGTCAGGGATAGAATCGTGGTCCCCCCCTGTTGGGTTTTCTCCTTCCCTCCCGGAAATTGTCCATTTTCAATAGTCCTGTCTCAAAGAACCCCAGCCACGAGGGCTTGGCTGTTAATGGTAAATAAACAACCCCCTTGCCTGCTTCTCTCTCCAAACCAACTCACCATTTGTCTGTTTTAGGTAGAATCCACCCAGCAAAAAGGGGAGGCAGTCTCACCCACATGCCCTCACTCAGGAAGGGCCACATATTATCAGATAGAAAGCACTAAACCATCCGTTTAGTGGCACCCCTCACTCTTACTGGCCCTGTAAGAGTCACAGTGAGGTCAGTAGATGGGAAACTGCAATCCTGACCAAGCAAAGACACATTGTAAAGTGCCTACTGTGTGCCATGGACAGTAGACACCCCCCCCCCAAAAAAAAGCACTTGAAAAAGCAGCTCCTGCCCTCAAGGGGTTACATTCTCCTGAGGTTATGTAAACATATAGGTAAATACAGATAGGAAGTAAGAGCTCTTACCAAAAAGGAAGGGAGGGGGGGAAAGTGAAAGGAGAAAGGGGAGAGCATTTTTATGATGCCTACTATGTGCCAGACATGGGGCTAAGCACTCCTGCAACAACTGGCTCATTTTCCCCCCCACAGGCGTCTGGAGATTCACACATTTATTCATTCAGCGCGCATTGGTGGCGGCCCTAGCTTATCACCAAAGGGATACAACGCATACACGGAGTCATAAACACAATGATTTGAGAAAACCCAAGAACACTGTCAAGCAGAGGGCACAGGGAATTGGGTCATTGATTCATTCAGGAAACATATATGAAGCACCAGCTAGATGCAAGGCGTGGGAAGCCATTTTTTTTTTCAAGGTGGATAAAATCACTGCCCTTTCCTCCTCCTCCTCCTCCTCCTCCTTCTTCTTCAAGGGTTAAGTGACTTGCCCAGGGTCACACAGCTAGTAAGTGTCAAGTGTCTGAAGCCGAATTTGAACTCAGATACACCTGAATCCAGGGCCAGTGCTTTATCCACTGTGCCACCCAGCTGCCCTGCCCTTTATTTCTGTGATTTGCCTTTACTTCACACATGTAGGAAATCATGAAAAGGAGCCCAAAATGCAAATTCAGTCAATCTTCATTTGTCCACACTCCTGGAAGGTTGGGGGGAGGGCGGGGTATGTTTGTACTTGATGCCCTTGACTGGAGTCATGGAAATTCCCAGTGCTTCCAACCAAATCAAGAAGCCACATTATGAAGGCTTAACCTTGGTGGAACAGGCCAGCTCAGACTCAAGCTATATGCCTCTAAATTCCCCATTGCATGAGGACATCATTGATGGATATCATTGCCCCTCACTCTGAAGCCAGTGAATGGCTCTCTCACTAAGTGGGTTGGTTGTCTGGCTTGCAATTGCTCTGGGAGAGGGGGAAAGTGTGCTCAGTTACTAACCTGGATTAAAAGAAGCACTCCCCCCCACCCCCATAGATCATGGCTTTCCAACTGTGGTATATGTTCCACCCAAGGTTTCAAGTAGCTTATCAAAGGAATATGGAGAATATTAAATAACTGTGCTCTGTTGATGAAAATAATCAGTTTCTTATTTCTTATATACATGTGCATGTTAAATTCTAGAATTCTTGTTTTCTTTCATATTAAATATGAGCTATAAGAAGTTTTGCCAAAGAATAGAAACCAAAAAATAGTTGGGAGCTGCCATTTGTATTATTGTATCTTGGGGTAGGATTGCAAGTTGTAATATGCCCAAAGTCATAACCCAAGGAGAGAAAACACTAATGGCACCAGAAGAGGGAAAACACATCCTTGACCTGAATTCTTGGCATAATCCAATGGGAAAAGTCCTAGATTGGCAGTCAGAATGCCAGCTTCAAAGCCTGGTTCTAACACCATCAGTATGACTGTGGGTGAGTCACCTTTGCTCAGTGGGCCTTAGTTTCCTCATCTTTGACATGAGATCAGACTAGGTGACCTCTAAGTCGTCTCCCCCCCCCCCCCGCCCCCGAACAATTCTCAATCAGTGATCCCATGCACTTCAGCTGTCTGTGCATGAGTGAGAGGTGCCGTGGTCCTGATACAGTCCTGTCTCCTATGTGGAAACTTGACCGTGAAGATTAAATGCTTAGTGACCTGGCACGTTAGATCCAGAAAGGGAAAGCATCCCCATTTTCCATACAAATGAGACACGGACAGCTGCAGATGGGATAAACCATTTAAAGAGGGGACAGCAGCCCTTGCACATGAAAATCTGAGGTTCTCCTGAAGCGTCAACTAGAATCAATTTGGTGAATTCCCATGTTAAGTCTTGTTTCAGGAACCCCTCCCCAAACCCTCTCTCTCCCCACCTAACCCCCATTTATAATGGTTGTTCGGGAGTTTGTTACCATAACGGCTCCATTCCCCTTCAAATGAGGAGTGGGTCTCCAAGGAATGACATCTCAGAGTAACTCTGGCTGCTGCCCCTGATTAAGCTTCTGACCTGGGCCCAGTCTTCAATCTGCCCAGATGGGCATGCAGTGGTATTAAAAACAAATACAGCACCAAAGGACATTGGTGAAGGACGTTGCTCCTCTTTGTGGTTAGCCTCTATTGCACTCACAGGTGGCCCCACCATGGCCCCGTATTCCTTGGTGCCTTTTCAGCACATGGCTTTCATTTGTCTTGTCCCAGAAGTCACCAGTGTGTTATGGGCATCTTCCCCAGGCTGGGGGGACCTAGGAGAACACTCGTATCTATACCATTGGGTCAGCGTTAGTGGGGAGTGGAAAGTTGAATCCTGTGAATTGACTCCCCTTTTGATGCCATGTCTGTTTCTTTTGATGCCGCCAGTCCCGCCTGACGAGCCAGAACGAGGCGATGGCCCTGCAGTCGATACGGAACATCCGAGGGAATTCACAGTGTGTGGACTGTGAGGCTCAAAGTACGTGTGGTTGTTTTCTGCACTTGGCTTTTGATGGCTCCGGAGGCTGGCATGGGGGTGGACGGGCCATTGTGTCTGATCCTGTAAATGGTTCATAGCGAGTTGTCCTGAGCATCACCCTAAGCAATGATCAGTCCTCCAAGAGATCTGATGCAACTTTTCATTTTGTTCTGATGTCCTCGATGTGAGAGGCATCATGGCAGAGTGGACACAGAGCTGGCCTCAGAATCCAGGCAGCCTGCACTTTGAAGTCTGTGACACAAAGTGACTGTGTGACCCTGGACAAGTCCCCTGACTTCTTAGGGCTCTCAGCAGCTCTCTGGGACCACTCTGCCTCAGATGTTTCATCTGCAACATGGGTACAATATCGGTACCGATGCTAAGCACCGCCCTCAGTGAGCTCACATTAGGGCAGGCGTGTAGAAGGAGCCCCCAGTGGGAGTTTCCCATTGACAAAGGCACAAGTCTGGACTAAAAAAGAAATACGCTCATTACTAAATATAATAGAGTCTTTAATGCCTCAGAAAGTACTGCAACTGTGACTGGGCCTCAAGGTCATTATTAATGTTGGCCCTCTGGCATTGTTTTTTGGAAACTGGCTTTAAAAACCACAAATCTTTACTTGATTCCTTTAACATTATTGCCTCTTCTGGATACAAGAGGCCTTTCCTTATCCCTATAGCTAGGTGGGAGTCCTGGCCCTCCCTCACTGCCCACGTTTCCTTCTCACATCCCCAGGTCTGGTGGGGCTGTCTCCACGTTCCTAGAGTGGGCCCAGGCCATCCGTCCACCTCCACAACATCCCACACATCCACTCGCACTGTGAACACCGCCACCACTTCTCCCCCAGACTAGTCCATCGAGTCCTGCCTCTAGGCACCTTCATCACCTATTGACTAGAATACAGGCCTCTGAACCCGGCATTAGGAGCCGTCCAGCTTCACCGTCCTATTCCATAACACATCCGCCATCACACACAACTGAGCTGTCCCATCGTCGCCTGTGTGCCTGACTGGACACCCATGGTCCCCATCCACACCCTGCTTTCTCCTGTGTCTGTGCCTTTGTATAGACACCTCCAGGGCTTGAACCACCTAGCTGCCCTTTATCATTAACATGTAATTTCTTATAAACAGTCTGTGAGCTAGAAGGGCCTGTACTGACCCACAGTGGCCTGTGGCCACTTCCAAAGCCTCCCATTCTCCACTGGACCAGCCACCAGCTATAGGGTGGCAGGGTTCCCTTTCGAGGAGCTGAGGTCTGCCTCTCTGCCCTACCTGCCTGGTGCTCCTCAAATACGGTCTAATGAGCCTGGCGTCGGACAAATCCCCCTCTGGAATCTGCTGCCCTCTGGGCCGAGCAGAGCAAGGCTCAGCCCTCTCCTCCCGTCACAGCCCTTCAGAGACTTAAAGGCAGCCAGCATGTTTCTCCCCATCCCCTCCAAGCCATCCCATCTCTGGGGCATCCTCAGGTCTTTCAGCTGCTGCTCTAGGAAGTCCCATTCCCACCCCCTTCTAGGTCCCGGTGCACCCCACCCAAACAAGTCGGTGAATCTCTCTGAGCCTCAGGCTGTCTTCCTAAATCCTGGGTTTCCTTCGAGGCTCAGCCCAAGGACCACCTTGTCCATGAACTTTTCTCCCACCCCAGCTGCTAGTCCCCTCCTCTAACCCCCACCCCCATTCATTTCCTGTTTTTTGTGCATGTATATATATATGTACATGTTGTCTCCTCCAGGAGAATACAAGTTCACAGGGGGGCAGGGACTGCTTGGTTTTGTGTCTTTGTAGTTCTAGGGCCTGGCCCCATGCCTGGCACAAAATAAGGGCCCTGACTGACTCATGGAAGGATTTGAGGTACAAGAGTTAGGAAATCTGGCTTCCTTTACAGTGATCTCAGATCACTGCGGATCTGCCACATTTTGGACCTCTGATCGTCCAAAGGAAGGAGAGGGAACTTAGGATTTACCAGTCCATCAATAAGCATTTGTAAGTGCCTACTGTGTACCTGGCTAGATCCTGGCAATACAAATACAGTCAATGAAGCCGTCCCTCCTGGGGAGCTTATTGACCAGGAAGCACCTGCTTGGTGCCAAGCCCTGGGGACGGCATAGTCCTTGCCCCCACGGTTTTCCAGTCACCTTATAGTTAGAACCTCCGATAAGTGCTAGCTCTTGGCAGCCTTACCAAATGGGTTTCTATCCCTCTTGACTCTAGACTTGCCTAAGAGAACATGAGACCAGTGTTTTATTGATGCCTGTGATCTCTGTGTCATTGTACAGACCCAAACTGGGCCAGCCTGAACTTGGGTGCTCTCATGTGCATCGAATGCTCAGGGATACACCGGAATCTCGGCACGCACCTTTCCCGTGTCCGGTCGCTAGACCTCGATGACTGGCCCATTGAACTCATCAAGGTCATGTCCTCCATTGGGAACGAGCTGGCCAACAGTGTCTGGGAAGAGAGCTGCCAAGGACACATGAAGCCCTCGCTGGACTCCACCAGGTAAGCTGTGCTGGGAGACTGACAGCCGCTACTTATTTGGGGGGCCCGGAGGGACACCAGGTAATTGGAATCTGCTTCCCTGAAGACCTTGGGGACTTCCGCCTGAAGGCTGGTAAGATAATCCTGGGATTAGGTGCTGGAAAATCGGCCTCCTGTAGAGGTCCTAACGCCTTCATTTTTCAGATTCTGTGTTTAAGATGGGGCGGGGGGGGGGGTGGCTCTCACCCCTTATTTTACATAGTCTGTCCTCCAAATCCTGAATATGTTAGTGAAATGCAGCCTAGGTTTTGAGTGGGCAACATTTGTGAGCCTTTTATGTGACTCAATTAATTCCTGACTTGTTACTTTAACGTCTCATCCTCCCCGTCATCTCTTCGGTTTCTTTTCGAGAATAAATGAATTTATAGCTGCAAAATGTTTTATTTAATCAATTGTACATTTAATCAAGCAGCTCTAGCTTGGCATGTGATAAATCCTCTTCAGGACTGATTATTATCGAGTATGAGAGCAGGCTTTGTTTTTAAGCCACTCATTCCATTTCTTCCTTTTCATTAATGACTGACTATGATAAACCCTTCTCGAGTGGAATTGGTCATAAAGACAGGATGCTTCTAAAAGATGCTACTTCAGGATTGCTGTGAGATGGGCAGTTTCAATGCGTTTGAACCCTCTGGTTTTTCCTTAAATGTTGTCCCCTTCCCACGGACACTTCCAACAGGGAAGCGCTGGGAGTTGGGGGCCCTAAGCCACAGGCAGCAGGGACAAAGAGAATTATGTTTCCTTTCAAGGCCACTATTTTGGATGGGGGGGAGACAAAGGGAGAACATGCTGCCATAAGGTGATATGGGGGACAGGGGATGGAAATCCGCTCGAGCCACTCAGTTCCCCTGGTTTGTTGGTTGATGGCCAGATTTTGCATCTAGCTATGTGGCAAGCCCTGGCCATATCTCCCACGAGGGAGAAGAAAGTGGCATCTCCTGGTGACTGCATCAGGGATCACACAACCAGACAGGGCAGACAGGGCTTCGTCTGCATGAGAAAATGAATTTGTGGTACCAGCTGGTTCGGCTGTAGACACAGTGAGGAGGTTGTTTTGTGGGAATAGCTGGATCTGTTCAGGACAACACACCTTGTGACCTGCTCTTGGGAGGGCAGAAATAAGGGAAGGACAGGGAGACGCGGGGGGCTTGCTGTCAAGATGACCCATGTGGAGATCACAGCCACTGTGGCATTTGGACATCCTGATGACTGGGCCCACCTAGGATTTTTAAAATGTTGGTGACTGTTGGCGTGGGACATCCCTTCACCACTGTAGACTGGCAGCTCTTCTGGGAACTGACTGGTCTGTCTGGAGCCTAGTGGATGTTTTGGGAAGAGATAAATCTGGAAAATGGGAGCCCTCCTTTGTCGCTAATGGGGAGCCACTGAAGATACTTGGTCATGCCTGAGGGATAAGAAGGACAGTCGGGCAGTGGGGTCAAGGATCGGTCAACAGGAGGAGAGACTAGAGATGAGACCACTGTAAAAGCCAGTGCAACGTCACTGTGCCTACGGAGACGAATGAAGCCCCAAATTCTGTCGGGACAGGCTCAGATCTAGCAAGATACTCATCAGCTCCCCTGGATCTTTGTCTCATTAAGATGCATCCACCAGAAAGCTTGGGCTCAGATTTCAGGACAGAATTCTTTTCCTTGACCCTGGGCTTGCTCGAGTCTGAGAATGCTGGGAGAGGCAGCTGTGAGTCGATTTAATTATTGCACTAAAGCCTGCACTGAAAAGGTACTTCGCGGTTTGTGGTCTGCCTCTTGCCCTCTTTCCCAGATGTCCCCCCGGGGAACCCCGCCCATTCCATCTCATTAAGAATTGTGTCTCAGACGAGGTGCCCATTGAGTCTGAATCGGGGCGCAGACAAGGCTCGAAGGGACCAGCCAGACCCCCAGAACCCAAACAGAATCAGGACTGTCCCGTCCAAACCCAAAGAGAAAGCTAAACATCCGGGGGTTCCGAACAGCTGACCCGCCTTCAGACTGTGGACCGCATGGTCCTTGATTAGGTCAGCTTTAGAAAGCTTATAATTGCTTCCAGCGATTATCGGCCGCTGGCGTCCCAACTTGGAGAGTGCTGTGACAAATTAAAGCTGACTGCTGCTGAAGGAGTATTGACTTCCCATTTCGAAACAGGGGAATCATTAGTCAAGAAAAGCATCTTTTAATTACTCCCAGGAAGGGGGGGTGGGGGGGAGGGAGAAAATCTTTGGGCATGGATCTTGTAACAACTGCCATCTCTTTTCATCGCATTCAATATGAAATTTATTGTCTGGGGGGAGGGGGGCCATGCCCTCCATCCCTCCCTTTGTAATGTCAGTTTAATTTGGAGTGAGAAGTCAAATTAGGATAGATCGATGTTACAACAATTAACAGGGTCTGGAGCCAAATCAGAATTTTCCTCTCTAATTGCTATCGATACCATTTAAGCACACACTTAAAATATCGATTTAAGGTGGCGAGGCTAAAGTGGTGTGTGGATAGCAGTGGTGGGCAGAATTGACCGGACTTTCGAGGTAAGAAGAAAGGCATTTTCTATCTTCGGCCTCAGGAAACACTGGCCTTAAACAAGCAAGAGCAGAGAGGAAGGAGAAATTCTTGAGCAGCAGGGCCTAGGTGGAGGAGTTTTGAGCCTCGGAATCCAGAGAGCTGGGTTCGGGTCTCCACTCTTTCATTAGCTGTCACCTTACAGAAGTCAACACAGAGATCAGGTCACCAAGTTAGAGCTAATAAGGACCACACCTTCGAGGTCATTGTATTTATTTGTACATACTTACATTTGTACAGGGGCAGTTAGGTGGCGCAATGGATAGAGCGCCTGGCCTGGGGTCAGGAAGACTCATCCATGTGAGTTGAAATCTGGCCTTAGGTACCCTGGGAAAGTCACTTCACCTTATTGGCCTCAGTTTCCTCACCTGTAAAATGGGCTAGAGAAGGAAATAACAAACCATTCCAGTATCTTTGCCAAGAAAACCCCAAATGGAGTCACAGAGAGTTGGGCATGACCGAAAAATGACTTAACAACAAAAACATTTATATATGTTGTCCCTCCCTAGAGTGGAAACTCCTTGAGGGAGGACAGAAATGCTTTCATTTGTCTTTGTGTCCTGTGTGCATGTAGCAGGCACTTAATAATTGCTAGTTGAGTGATCTGATCAAGCTCAGCCCTCTCACTTTACAGAGGACCAGAATCAGGCCCAGAGAGGGAACGTGAGCCACCCAAGGCAACTCATAAGTTCATAAGCATTGGGGCTGAGCTCACACTTGGACCCTAAACTCCAGACCTGGCACTTTTGACTTGAGGTTCTTGCCAGCCCTGAAGACTAATGAAGACTAATAAAAATATCCCAGCTAGAATCTTCTCATCATAGAATGTTAGCCCTGGAAGGAATCCTTGAGATCATTTGGTCCAATGGTTCTCAAATTGTAGGGTCCCAGAGACCCCTTCAAGGGCTCCATGGGGTCCCAACTAATTTTTAAGTTAAGTGACTTGCCCAGGATCACACAGCTAGTAAGTGTCAAGTGTCTGAGGCCAGATTTGAACTCAGGTCCTCCTGAATCCAGGACAGGTGCTTTATCCACTGCACCACCAGCTGCTCCCCCCAAACTAATTTTATAATAATGCTAAGATGTTTTCCTTTCCAATACAGCCAGTATCCATAGATATAACCCAATTAAAAAAAAAAAAACTCAAGGTAGGGGGTGGGGGAGACTTAATAACCTTGGGGAGGTTGTTTTTGTTTTATTTTTTGTTTTTTGTGGGGGGCAACGGGGGTTAAGTGACTTGCCAGGGTCACACAGCTAGTGAGTGTCAAGTGTCTTAGGCCACATTTGAACTCAAGTCTTCCTGAATCCAGGGCCAGTGATTTATCTACTGCGCCACCTAGTTGCCCCCCTTAATAACTTTTAAGGATGTAAAAGGGTCCTGAGACCAAAAAGCTTGAGAATAGATGCTCTAGTTTAACCCCATTCATTTTTTTGTTTTGTTTTGTTTTTTGTTTTTTTTTTTTTTTTTGCGGGGCAATGGGGGTTAAGTGACTTGCCCAGGGTCACAGAGCTGGTAAGTGTCTGAGGCCGGATTTGAACTCAGGTACTCCTGAATCCAGGGCCGGTGCTTTATCCACTGCGCCACCTAGCCGCCCCCCAACCCCATTCATTTTTCAGTTGAGGAAACTGAAGCCCAGCAAGGGAAAGGAGTCAGTGGCCAAGAGGGTATTCAAATGGGTTATCTGAGGCTAACGCCTATCTTCATTACACTCCACCACGCTGTTTTCTCATCTTTCAAAGGGGACTGGCCCTGCCAAAGCTCCCAGATCAAAACTGCAAAAATGCTTTCATAAACCAGAAGCACTCCAACAAATGCAAAGTCTTACCAGCCCCGACATCTTAAGCATGCTCACAAATGAAGCATCCCAGTTCGGAAATGTTCCATGTCATGTGGATGTGAGCCCCTTCCCTAGCACAGAGCCTGGTACCTGGCAGAGACACTGAATGAATTGTCAGTAAATTGAGTTGGGTCTTTCTTTCTCCCCTTCCCTCTTTGTGACGGGCAAATCACTGAGGCTGTTTGAGGAGCCGGCAGGACTCAGTCTGCTCCCACACCCATATAGCAGTGGAAATTGCTTCCTGACCTCAGGACCAGCAGAGCCCTCTGGTGTAGCTTCCCCTGCACGCTGGCCCTGCCTCTTCCTCTCCATCTCAGCCCAGAGGCACGGAGCCCATATGTAAACCCACATTGGTTTTCCTATGGGGCTTGACACCTTATTTACCTAGCAGTCTCAAGTCTGGTGACTTGTAGGCAAAAATAAGAAAAAGAAAATCAAAGAGAGCTGGCCGAGACCCACCTGTGCTTGCCTCCTAATTGTGTGAAAGGATGCTCTGGACCTTGGGCAGAAGCTCCTTCATCTCTTTGATTCCACTTACAAGTTAAATGACTTGGCTGATTTCTGGGAACCCCCATGTGGCTTCCTTGGTCCATAGAACAAACATCTTTTCCATTTTTAGTGTTTTTCTCTCCATTATTTAAATCCACCCTAGTGCCTATACTCCCCTCTCCTCCAACTATTTAAAAAAAAAAAAGTCTCTCCAGAATGGAAGATTCAGTCCCCTTGCACCAAAAATCTGTGAGGAAGACCAGCAGCCGACTTGCAGATGAAATAAGTTTGTCCTGATGGTGTGACTTCGGCCTCTTTTGATTTCCCAGCCCAACTTTCATCTTATTTATGCACTTGGAGATATTGACGAAGGGGAAATGTATCCAAACTAGAAATAATTGGATCCCTCCTGCCGGCCTCTCTGAGATGTTAACCATGAGAGCCCCTCCACATTTCTTTGTCTTGTTCGGTTTGATCATAAGATGGGGAGGGGGAGCTACATAATCGTCTTCATCTCAAATTCCTGGCATAAGGATGCACTTTTACGAGGATGGCCTGAGGGAACAGCAGTCCCTCTCTGGCCCCAGAATCGTCAGATCTGATGATTTTTCAACGGTTCTTGGCCTGGTGAGGTCAGTGTTTTTGTCTCATTTGAGTGTTCATCAGCACTGGGCATGTTTTACTATTTTCCTTTTTTGGGGGCGGGGGTCCACATAAAGGGGAGAGAAGGAGGTGGGAAGATGACATGGAGGGGAAGAGGGATGGATGGGAATCCAAAAAAAAAAAAAAAAAGGACTGTGCTCTGAAGGGCTGACCAGAACCCATCTGCAATTGGGTGGCATCTGCTCCCCACATGTCACTTCCCTCATTAACAAGCAATTGAATTAATTAAATGCTACTCAGAACACGCATAACAAGCTACCGGCAGTGTCCAAATTAGCGCTGATAATCAAGGATGATTTCCTTTATTATCCTGCTAAGTGGTGTGCAGGCTCTCCTCTCCCTGTCTGCCCTCATCTATTTACATACCCTCCGCTCCTGCCTTTGCAAGCCAGGGTTATCTTACCTAGTTAATTTGCCACGATCACCAAGCATGGCGGATTGATATCCCTGCCTCTGCTGAAGCAAACCCCCCCCCCCCTCCTTTCTTCCCTCCCCCAGCCTGATCCTTTGTAGCTCAAGCTCACTGATAAATTAAAAGCCACCCCTGTGGTCTCTCAAGTGAGTAATAGAGGCAGAAATTTCATTTTGCAACTGGCTGATTTAATGATCCAAAGGGTAATTAATGGCCTGATTATCTTAATGTTAAATATGTCCGGCAGCAATTACTGTGACCTCCCGCTTGTCAAGGTCCGGGCTATGCTCTTCTTTCAATTAAGTTCTCTGGGGTTTAATGGTATGAATAAACTCCTCTGATTCTATCATTCCGGACTTTGAGATTTCAGCAAGCTAGGGGCTCGTTTGGAGTTTTAATCAGCCCGTCTTCTACTTGAGCGATCAGAGTTAACAATTATAACAAGGACAGTTTAACTTTCTTCTCTCTCTACCCCCCCCCATCAGCCCCCCATCCTTTTTACTTCTCTTTTCTTTTTTACTCCTTTCCTCCCCCAGTTTGGTTTGTGTCTGAGTTCTCTGAGGGAGAATTCCATGTTCATTTCTGTCTGTATTAGTTTCGTCTTTCCTGATACAAATTATCATGTGAACACTGCTGTTTTTTTCGATTTGACAGGCTTAATTAATTGGCAGGAGCACCCGAAAATGACGGTGCCACTAATTGCAACTCCAAGTGAATTCCTGTCAGCGGGCATGCCCCAGCCCTTGCTGCGGCCAGCGTCTGTTGACGTTTCCCATTTCAGGTTGTACGTCTCGTCAGGGACTGTGATCCTCGGTGATAGCAATAACAGGCTGCGATGTGCCTTTGGGTTTTCCAGGCATGCCGTTTGTGTGCCAGGATGACATTTACTGCCAATAAAGCTTATACATCTGTGGTTATGCAAACCAAACAGCTGCTAGGGGACTTCAGATTTTACTTAAGATGTTTTATCAACTTCTCTTAGTGGGGAGACACTGAATCAAACTGGGAGAGCCGTAACTCACTTAGCGCCTGTCTCATGACGGAGCATCCTCATTAACGTATCTCTAAATATGCCCGGGTTTACGGGAAGTGGGTGCTGGGCTCAGAAATATTCCCCTATAAATATTCAGCCAGTTAGTAAAATGCACAGATTATGAGTCCATTAACAGGGCCTTAAAGATCACTCCCAGAAATGGCGGGCAAAGGAAGATCTCCATCCCGGAAGCAGATGAGGCATCTGCTCACCCAGTACCAGGTGGTCCTACGATGAAGGGCAAAGCAATGGCTTTTTACCTTTGAAATTCTTTAGGCTCTGCCTGTCTACAAGTGCAGAGAAGCCCATTTCCAGAAGATCCAGCCCATTATGAAACAGCTGAGAGCTGAACTCTTTAAAAAAATATAACAGGATGAACTGACAAAATTTTAAAAATATGTTTCAGTTTGCAGAGGGCTTCACCTCCATCTGCTTTAAAACAACCCCATGAGAGGTCACCAGGGAGGTTTGCCCCCATTTTGTAGATGAGGACATAGCCTCAGAAAGATTATGGCTTGCCCATTGTTACACAGCTCTTAACCAAGAGCTATGATTCAAAATCATGTCTCCTGACTCCAAGCTTATTCTCCCTTTAAAAAGGGGGGGAGTGTTTGGGGGGAGGATGTGGGGAAGAGAGAGGGAGAAAGGGAAGGAAGGAAAGTAAGAAGGGAAGGGGAGAGAGAAAAGAGGAGAGAAGGAAGAAAGGAAAAGGGAGAGAGAAAAAAGAAGGAAGGAGTTAGAGAGAGAGAGAGAGAGAAGAAAGAAAGAAGGAAGGAAATTCTTGTCTTTACATCATGGTTATTGTGTTGAACCCAACATTATAATCAAGTCAGATGGTTAGACAGAAACAATAAACACAGTGACCAAGACTGATAATGTTTGCAACATTGCACACCGCTCTCGCCCTCCATAATCCTCCACTTCTCCACCAAGATGAGGGAATGGACTTCTATCATATCTTCTCTGGGACCAAGGTTGGTCATCATAGTTACTTGGGGTTTGGCTTCTTCCATTTCTGTCGCTGCATCAGTACATGCAGCTCTTCCTGTGTTTCTCTGAACTCTTCCCATGCATCATTTCTTTCTTTCTTTCTCATCTGTTCAGGCATTTCCCGGCTCATGGGGCCCCACAGAAAGAGATTCTAAGGGCTTTTCTCACTCCCCTGACACCAAAGGTCCATATTGCTCTGTGATCATAATTAATAAGCCTGAGCCTAAGGGCTGGCATCCACATACCCTTATAGGGTGTGTAAAGTGCTCTGCAAATGTAATCTCATTGAAGAGCACGAGATTTGGATCAGAGGACAGCTCTGACACTATGTATTTTGGGTTTTCTCCTAAATTCTCCAAGGGGAAAATTTCCTATTTGGTTTATGTCCCCTCAGACAAAGCAGCAAATACCCCTAGGCCCTGGTTTCGTGCCCTAGGAAAGGAGGGACTTGGGAAAAGTGAGCTCCAGACTCTTGGCACTCGCTCTGTGACTTCAGACAAGTCGCTTCCCCCTTCTGGGCCTCAAGTTTCCTCATCTGTAAAACGGGCTAGATGGCCTCTCGTAAACCACCTGACTCTAGGCCTATAACCGATGTTAAGAAAGGCTCACGTACTCCAGTTAATGTAAAAGCAACATTGTCAGGACTTAGTGACGGGCTGAATTTTCAGGCAAAGCAAAGAACGAATCACAAGTGACTTGCAGACCTCAGACCTGGGTAACTGAGAGAAGTGGGTGTGAGTCCTGACTGCAGGCCCCTGGACGCATCTCTCCATCTCATCTGTGAAATGAAAGAATTGGACTTGAATGGTCTCTGAGGGTGTTAGCGATCCCAATATAATGGTCTCTTTTATAACCCTATGTGTTTTATTTTATTCATCTGAAAACATGATTCTGAGGAAAAGTCCCTGGTTCACAGGACTGACCCTAAAAGGGCGAAGAGCCTGGATCTCCGGTCCTGTGAAGTGACGTCATCTCCCGGGTTTCACTTTCCTCACCTGTACAATGAGCAGGTTGGACGGGATGGTCTCTCGATTAGGCTCTATGCACTCTGCCTCTGTGACCTTGGGCGGGTCCCTTCCCTTATCTGAGCCTCAGTTTCAGTAAAATGAGGGAGTGGCACTAGGTGGTCTCTGATGTCCCTTCCAACTCTAGGGCCACGATCCCAATGCTAGTCATGGATAGATGACACTGGATATGCTCTCTCTCTCTCTCTCTCTCTCTCTCTCTCTCTCTCTCTCTCTCTCACACACACACACACACACACACACACACACACACACACACACACATTTGTGCCCATATTTATACGGATGCCTAAAAACATAAATGTGCAGCTACCCTGATCGCCCTCGTCAAAGACAATGGTGTGGATAAATGATTACAAGACGAGTCAGATGGATGGTAGAGACAAGGGCTGGGGCAGAGGCAGAGATAGAGCCGAGGAGACAGGAACGTCCGGGGAGAAGAGGGGTGGGCAGCTGAACAGCCCCCTCTCCCCGGCTGCGTCCTCCTACCCTGTATGATTCCTCCGGATGGGGAGCAGACAGACACACAGACGCTTTTAGGAGCTAATCAGGTTCCGGAGGTTGCAGCATCTCCACACTCGGCTGCTCATCGATCTCTTCTCAGCCTCCCTGAGTGCCCCTAGAAGATTTAGAGTTAATTGGCCTTTACCGCAGGCCTCAGCAGCCACTCAGTATTGGAGCCTGGGCCTAATTGGTAGATTCCTTCCTCTCCCCTGTGCAATCACCTGTGTGAGGAGGCTCCCCTGGGAGCCCAGGATCCCTGGCCAGTGAAAGACGGGAGGAAGCATCAGTCTGGCCCAGGCACGTTGGCCTGATCCTTTCATCAAAGTTTGGTGTTTGGACGTTTGGGGCTCAGCTGGGTCTCTGGCATCTACCCTGTGCTTCCTCTCTCATGATCACCCCACCCCACGCTGGCCCTGACAGTCCCAAGCCCCCAAGGGTGTCTCCCTGGCTCCAGTCTGCCCCTCGCTAGTCCAGGAGGTGCCGAAGCTCACCCCTGTCTGATCCCGTGACCCTCTTTGTCCTAGTGCCAACCTCCAAGGCAAAGAGGAGGGAACAGCCCCTCCCAGCTCTCCCCAACTTCTCATTTGACAGATGCGACTGAGAGGGGCTCCTGACTGACCCCCTGTCCCCAAGCCCAGCTCTCCAGTCACTCTGGTGCTTTTCCTCAGGGTGGCCGTTGGTGTCCGTTGTGCCAGCCCTGCGATTTCATTCACATACTTGCATACATGTGTGTGTGTAAAAAACACAGGCGTGCATATCCATCTATATAACTCCCTCCACGCATGCAGGTCAGCAGCTATTTCACAGAGTCTTAGAGTTTCCTGGGACCCTGACAGGTGACCCTGAACAAGGAACTTGCTTTAACTCAATAGAATGTTCTAGGTTTGAGCATTTTGGGGGGCCTGAACCACGGGGCCGACCTCCTCACGTCATCCACCCTCCCAGACGTGACCCCATCCTGGCTCCAGCCTCCTTATCCTTTCAGATCCTTTAAATAAGTCGCCGGAGAGCAGGGAAAGGCCAATGAAAACCATGAGAAGGATAAACATTTTCAAGCTGATTAATCTCGGTTGTTTTTGGCCAAGCAATCTAGAGTGGAAATGGGCCCCATCGGCCTTACCAGAAAAAAAAAAATCACTTTCTAAATAATAATCACTGAGGTTTAAGGAGCCCTTTGCATCATTTGAGCCTCCCAACAAGTCCTGATAACAAGGGGTTCTCCCTCTGGGACAGGTGGAAGGGGAGCAGGGTGGGGGCTCACACTTCTGATTTCATCAGGGTAGAGAACTCCTGGGATGAAGATTCCCTGCACTCAGACATGTTAGCAACTCTTCTCTAGCTTAGTGTTAGACTAGAACCTGAGAAGGATGAGAGGTTCAATGTCACATAGCTGGGATGTGTCAGAAGCAGGGACCCTCCCAGCCCGGGAGCCCATTCTGAGGCCAGCCCCTTATCCACTTGGCCGCAATGACAGTTGTATGAGTGAGAACAGAAATCTTGGACTTTTTTCGGGGGCTTCATTAATGTAGGAACCCCTCCCTTCCCTCGACTCATGTCTGGGCACCCATTGTTCTCCCCCGGCATCAGAACATGGCTTGCAGAGATCAAGCTTAGCACCGAGTGTTTGTGGGGCCTTCACTGCTATTATCTAGGGAAGCATCCTTTTGTGCATTTTGTGTAAGGGGGAAGCAAGGCCCGAGTTCATGGGCACAAGGATTGATTCCCCTCGTGCTGGAAATTGGTGCCCGGCTAAAATGGATTCTTGACTGCTCCGCCTGAGCTGTGAGTGCGTGTCGTCCTAAGTCCTGTCTGATTTCCAGAACATCTGGGTTACGGTTTCCCTCACTCAGCTGTCTTCAGCCCCATTTATTAGGATGCTTTGAGCCCATGAAGGAGGACAGAGAAGACCTAAATATTTGGGGGTGGTTTCTCCACTCATTTAGAGTGTGTTTGGGTTTGGGGTTTTCTTTTAAGGATTAATGTAGTAAAGGAAGCTACTTAACTACAAGGCTGCTCATAGAAACATGTGATTAACCATTAGATTGTAAGCTCCTTGAGGGCAGGGGCTGGCTTTTTTCTCTCTTCCAGAGCTTAGCCCAGTGCCCGGCACATAGCAGGTGCTTCATAAGTATGGGGGCAGCTAGGTGGCAGCATAATGCAGAGAGCCCAGGCCTCGAGTCAGGAAGACTCACCTCCCTGAGTTCAAATCTGACCTCAGACACTTAGCAGCTGTGTGACCCTGGGCAAGTCACTTCGCCCTGTTTGCCTCAGTTTCCTTATCTGTCAAACGAGCTGGAGAAGGAAGTGCCGACCACTCCAGTACCTCCGCTGAGAAAACCCCAAGTGTGGTAACAGAGTCAGCGACCAGATAGAGCTATTGCCCCAACACATTGGGTGAGGTGGCCACCAAGGTCCCTCCCAGTTGTCAGGTTTAGCAGTTCTTCATCAAGGAGTGAGAACAATTCTTCAAGGCTTCTCTCCAGAAAGCCGGACCCACCATGAAGGCCACAAGAATATGATGGTCTTAACTGAGCATTGGGAGGGTAAAAGGAAAAAAAAAAAAAAAAAAACGATGGTGGCTTGTTCCCCAGTAGTCTTAGAAGCTCCAGGTCAGGGGAATTGAATCACTTGCTCCTGCCTCAGGGAAGGATCAGCTTGGCTTTGAGTTAAGAGTGTGGGCCCTAGTCTCCCTGACTCCTCGCGTCTTGCCCATTGTCGGCAATGGCACGCTACTCCCCGAATCCGATGGGATGCATTTTTTTCTCCTTTAGGTAATGATGGTAGGTGGGGAACTTCTGAAACCAATTCCGACTGCAGCTGTTTTTCATCTGGTTGTGAAGCTGCTATCAAAGGATGCTCCCCCTAAACTCTCCGTTCCCATCCCGGCCTTCACAGGATAACCTTGAAACCCCGGCTGACACATTTCTCACACTAGCCACAGTCCTCCAGGCGAATTGGGATGGCATTAAACAGTCCTGCTTGTTGTTGAAAGGGCCAGAGTCTGGAGCACACAGAGAAAGGAAAGGATCTTTTTTTAAAATGCATAATTTCCCAACAAAATTCAGCTTTCTGTAGCCAGGTGACGAAATCTCACCATTGCTGAAAATGTTGGTCAGGATCCGTCAGTTCTTATACAACAGGGATCTAGCACTTGATTGGCGAGGGGCCGCCAGTGAGCTTGTGTGAAGCCACTCCTATGCTCTAAGAACTGTGCTTTGGAGACAAATGGATTTAGCTCCATTGAATCAGCACTTATCAAGCACTTAGTATTTGTCCCGCACTGTGCTCGGGGAAAGTGAAAACCATCCCTGGCCTCCAGTAGTTTACACTCTCTACCTGTCACTTTGTACCATAGCAGGTGTTTTCCTGGCTCAGTAGGCCCAACCCCGGGGACTGATGCCCAGGCCTGAAGCCTTCCCGGCTTGCTTGGGCCCACCTCCAAAGCTTGTGTGCCTCGGGAATTGTGTCCCACGAGGGTGGCACCTTGGGAAGCGTGGGTCAGTCTCCTGACTGTTGGCTTCCACTGGGCACATCAGACCTTGATGTAACCTGGATGATGTGACTAAATCAAAGGCACGAGGATGACGGACTTTATTCCAGGAGAAGCATGGTGGGCGTGGCCTGGGAGGCTCTAGTCCCCGCTCTCCCAGAACCTCTCAGCCATGCCCCAGAACCCTGTCTACTCTGGAAGCTCACTCTTCCCTGGACACCTCCTCCGAAGTCCCCCACCCCACCCTTCTCCCTCTCGTTGGCAGGTGCTTCCCAAGACCTCCATCTGCAGGAGAATTCCCTGGGCCAGCTATGTCTTCCTCCTGCTCCGTGCTGTGTTCCTGACTCCCCTCCAGACTTCCTGGACAGCCCCCTCACGGGGGCACCTTCACCTGTGCTTCCCTTCCCCGCTTCCAGCTTCTTGTGTTTTATCTTCCCCCAGTAGAACATAAACCCCAGGCGGTGTCTGTCTTCGTCCTTGTATTCCCAGGCCTCCGACCAAGGCAGCCCTGAGCCAAGGGTGGCCTGGGAGTAAGCTCTACCTCTGACACCTGCTGGCTCATTGCCCTGGAAGACGCCTACTGGAGGTCAATAGAGAGATTTTATTTGTTGGTTTTTTAAAGAAGGAATGAAGAGGGGCAGCTAGGTGGCGCAGTGGATAGAGCACCGGCCCTGGATTCAGGAGTACCTGAGTTCAAATCCGGCCTCAGACACTTGACACTTACTAGCTGTGTGACCCTGGGCAAGTCACTTAAACCCTATTGCCCCGAAAAAAAAACCAAAACACACTTAGAAGGAATGAAGAGAGGACAGGGGAAGGAGGGAAAGATGGTGTGTAAGAAGGGCTTTGGGATCCCTCTCGAATTCAGCTCCAGATTTCAAATCCTTCTCACTCCAGTGTGCTCCCTCCATCACAGAATCTCATACCCAGAAGGAACCTCATGGGCTCTCTGGTCCAACCTTTGCCCTCAGGAGCAGCAGCTGGACAAGAGCTCATCTGGATGCTCTAGAAAGAGCTGAGTTCAGAGATGCGACAGCCCGACTCTGAAATCATGCGCAGTCACTACAGACTAGGCTTTCTTTGTCCACAGAAGCCAGGGCTACTTGTGAGAAGAATTCTCCCTCCTAACAGGCATCCCTGGCTGGCTTCCAAAGCCCTTATAAGAGAAAACCAACTTTCAAAAGCCAAAACAGAGAGAGAAGGAGAGAGAGACAGAGAGAAAGAGACATAGACTGAGAGAGTAAAGGACAGAGACAGAGACAGAAGGAGAAAGAGAGAATGTGAGTGTGTGTACATTAGTGTAGGTCTGGGTGTGGGTGTGTGGTCAGACAGAAGGGAAAGTTCCCTACCTGAGAGCAACAGCTTTATAAACAAAAAAACAACCATCACTGTTATCATTTGATTTTTTTTTTTTTTTGCACAAGGCAATGGGGGTTAAGTGACTTGCCCAGGGTCACACAGCTAGTGTCAAGTATCTGAGGTCAGATTTGAACCCAGGTCCTCCTGAATCCAGGACCAGTGCTTTATCTATCATTTGAATCTTAAACCAAACCTGTGTTGGCCGTGTGACCTTGGGCAAGTCGTTTACCTTGCCTGAGCCTCGGCTTATTTATCTGTAAAACAGGTCAGGTCACACTTGCTGTTCCCTATGTCACAAGGATATTGTAAAGCACTTGACAAACATATCCAAATGAACGCTTATTGTCAGTGAATTGATGTCCTCCTAGAGCAGTCTGAGAACGGTTTCCAATAGTAAGTCAGACCTGATTAAAATGGGTTCTGCAGAAGACTTATGCAATAGATTCATTTGGAAAGGTAGAAACAGTCCTTGGGCTTCCCTGAGCTCGGTTCTATCATCCAGCACAACCTCATGGAGCATCATATGGCCCATGATGGGCTCGATCTCAGGAAGACCTGGGTTCGAATCTCCCCTCTGACCTGCCCTAGCTTGGGCACCTTTGACTAAGCCCCTTATGTTCCCTGAGCTTCATTTTCTTCATCTGTAAATAAGGAAGAGTGATTGCTCATGTGTCACAGGCACGAGGGCCATAGCCTGAGCTAAACTCTAAATGGTAGGGGGCTTATGGGATTCCATTGGCTTAGGAACCCCCTGTGAGAAAATGGCCTCATTTTCTGCCACGTGAAGCCTTAAATGTCTGGAGGCTCTGAAGGCTCAGGTAACTTGCTCAGGGTCACTCCGTCAGGAGGTGCCAGAACAACTTGAACCCCACTCTTCCTGACCATCACCCCACTGCACCAAGCAGGCTCTCTGCTCCTCATTGTCCTAGTGGCTGCCTACTTTCCGCATCTGCTTGAGAGGGTGAGAAGAATAACCGGGTAATGCCCATTCTCCAGGGGATGTTGGAAGGCCCACATTGGCACTGATGGGAGCCTTTGGGCACCCCAGGCAGGGCTCAATAAACACGTTGAACCCCTCTGCACAAGTGGGCGTTTTGCTGATGGGGCCTGGGGTCCCTGTGTGCCAGGGGGAGGACCCCAAGCCATGCCAGTGCTACGTGGCCCCGGCCCAGGTTTGCTGATCAGTTTGCCCCAATACCACCCAAGTGCTGTGGTTTGCTTTTGACTGTCAGAAGGGAGCGGGCCCGGCTCCATGGAAAACTTCCTGCTAATTCCTTGTGCTCAGCTCGCCCTAAGAGACCGGCTGCACTCAGCAAGAACGTTCCTGGCTCACCCAGGAATGGAAGGTCCATGATTCTTGACTTGCAGACAACCCTCCCTCTCATTAAAGATCCCATGACAGTTTTCATTAGAGGTTTGCCCTCACGTCCTTGCTACAAATCCCTTTCCCGGCTACTACTCAGCATACCAACCGGCTGGAGGACAAGGCATCACGGCAGCCTGGGATGGGAAGGCTGTGTAAGAGCCTTCTTTTCTCCTCCCACTTCTGCTGTTGATTCACTGTGTGACCTTGGGCAAGGCACCCGACCACTCTGGGGCAGAGTCCTCTTTGTCAGGGGGAAAAAGGTGGGGGTGAGGGAGTGTACTGTGTGATTTCTAAGGTGCCCTCTCATAAGCCTGCATTCTAAGGGATCCGAGATTTAGAGATGGAAGAGGCATCAGGGACTAGATAGCACAGCCCTTTCGTTTTACAGAGGAGGAAACTGAGGCAGAGAAGTGATTAGCCTAAGATCATTGGATCATAGATGCAGAGCTGGAAAGAATCTTAGAGTCCAAGGAATCCTACACTTTTTGCAAGGAGATTCAGAGAGCGTAAAACATTTCCTTGTCTGGGGGCACATAGCTAGTAACTGTCAGAGTTCAGATTTGAACCCAGATCTTCCTGAATGTAAGCCTGTCTCTGCCTTCTAGGATGGAAAAATAATGTAGAGAATCGTGCCCAGGAAAAGAAAAAGACTTAGCTTGTCCATGTAAGACATACTAATCGCTTCCACAGGCAAATTAGGGTTTATCATTTGTGTCCATGTCTAATTGAGAGATGCTGCTAGGCTAATTCAGGGTCTGCACATTAGAAAGTAACGATGGGTTTTTACAGTGCAGAAGAGATGTGCTTAGTTCTCCAAAGTTAATAAACAGGCCCATTTCGAGTTCATTTGCCAATACCAGAAGACTCCATTTGGGTTTCCTCGGTATCTGGGCTGAATCTGAGATTTCAGCAGTGGGGGTCATGCCCTGGTCCATGCACATCACACCTTCCCACTCAGCATGACCCTTGTCTTCATCTTCCTGGGACTCCTCCGTATCCACCCTGGCCTCTGGAGACCTTTCTCTGGTCCCCCTAATGTCTGCAGGGAAGCAGTGCTTACTATCCATAGGAACCACTTGGGTGAGCCGTGTGCCTCTCTCCTGGTCACACGTGTGCTCTCTACTTCCCACACCAATCACCATCTTCAGCCGGCCACCACCTCCTTAGCCCCACCCCAGGCCCTGGTTGGTAGCATTGGGAGTCTGAGGGACCTAGACCAGAATCCTTGGTCTGCCGCCGCCTGCCTCAGTGAGCTTGGGAAAGTCTCATGACCAGCCCAGCTTTCCCAGTCTTCCTCGACACTGGCGCTTTCCTTCCATCCAATTTATCCTGTGTCAATCATCCAGTTTGTCATGGATTACTCCCCTTGGATTGTCAGCTTCCTGAGGGCAGGGGCTGGTTTGGGGATCTCCTGGTGTCCCCAACACTTTTTTGGTGCCTGGCAAATGCTGGGCCCTTAGTAAGTGCTTGTTGACTGACTGACTTGACATTTCTGGGTCTCCATTTCCTCATCTGTAAAATGAAGCTGTTGGACCAGAGCAGGGCTTCTTAAACCTTCTGCACTCTTGACCCCTTTTCACCCAAGAAATGTTTACATGCCCCCGGGTACATAGGTATATAACAAAGCTTCTTAGGCTTTTGCTGTTGCCAGATTTTTCATGGCTCCCACATTCAGTTACGCGACCCCATGTGGGGTCATGACCCACAGTTTAATAAACTGGGAACCAGATGACCACCGTGGTACCTTCTAGCTCTACTAATATACGTCACTGGGCCTCAGTTTCTTCATCTGTAAAATGGGGTGGCGGGTATTGAACTAGAATGGCTTCTAGCTGTAAGTCTATGATTCTTATGAGATTGTGGTTTTCCATCATTTCCCATGCATTTCATACCACCAGCAACTTCCTGGTGTTAGAGATAGCTTTCTGCAGCAGTGGACGGTGTGGTACCATTGAATGTATTACAGTTTTCCAAATTTGATCCAGCTTGATCACTTATACCTATTCAGTTGATACCCTTTCTCTCTGCCCATCTTCCATGGTTGTTCCTGTAACTTAAATGTGTAAACTCAGTGGAATGCCCTCTGTCTACCTGCCCTAGCATGGACTGGGCAATATGAATTCTTCATCTGTTTTGTTTTTCCAGTATAGATGAGATTGGATGGATGGATGGATGGACGGACGGACAGACATAGAGACTGGTAGATTGACAGAAAGATGAGAGCGTGTATTAAGTGCTCACTGCAGTATGTATGCCCACTGAGGGTACAAACAGAAACAAGCAAGACGGTCCCTCCCCTCGAGGAGCTCTTTCATGCACTTGATGTAATTGACTGCAACATAGTAGGCACTTATACCCCATGTCCGGTGAGTTTCCAAGGCTGCATTCTGTTTTCATGAGCTGAATGGCTGACACGGTGGAATCTTACATGGCACAGTATGATTCAGAGAGCGCTAGATTGGAGATCAGGGTTCAGATCCAGCTGTGCTCCCAATTATATCAGAGACCTTAAGCTGCCACTTCTCCTCTTTGGCTCTCAGCGACTATCTGTGAAATGGAGAGGGCAGGAGAGCTGGAGGATCCCTAAGATTCCTCCCAATGCAGCCATTCAGCGTCTGGCTGTGAGAGGGCAAAGGAGGCGTCTGCTTGGTCCTTTCACAGTCTGTTGGGTTTGGGGTTTCACAAGGAGACGCTTGAGAGGTGAGCTTAGGTCATTTCCCTAAAGAGTTTATAAGAAGAGAGAGCAGATGATCGGCGGGTTCATCATTGTTTCGTCCTCTTGGTTGTGGGGTTTTTGTTGTCTCACTTTTCGGGAGAGCGGCCTGTGATTGTGAGCAGAACGGAAGCCCCTTGAGAGCAGGACTGGCCCACTCTGGAGTCTGTGTCCTCAGGCCCTGCAGAACACATGGGAGGCTGGTGATGGCATCGTCTGGGGCCTTCCTCTGAATGGCAGGGGAAGCTGAGCCCTCTCGGGCCCTTTTTCTGACATCATCTCTGAGGAAATGGAAACGGACCGGGGTCACTTTGTTTTATGATTCACTTTCTTCTAGACTGAGTAGTAATCTAAAATAATCTGGTTGGAAGAAAATGGGAATCGATTCCCTTCAGTGTGTGCTCCAGAAAGCCTTCTTTAAACCCAAATCAAGCCAAAAAGAATAAATAGCAGCAGGAATCAGTGCAAGTGTCTTAAGTGTCTACTATGTGCCACTCACCGGCCAAAGGCTGGGGAATATAAAAAGGCAAAAGACACTCCCTGCCCTCAAGGAAGTTACAATCTTATGCATACAAATATACACAGGATTGTCATCAATTGGCTAAAGAAAAATGGAGCAAAGCCAGCAAGGGGAGGTTGAGTGGTGAGGAGGTCTTGAGAGAGTAAGTCATGGGACTCAAGTTCAAATTCCGGGTCTGTAAGTGGGACCTCAGAATGGGACAACATCCTCCATCATAAAGAGGAGCGCACTTACCCAGGGTCCCACACCCAGGATGGGTCAATATGGAGTCAGGAGATGGATTGGTTCCAAGCCCAATGCCCACAGTCTGGGCACGGGCCATCATTTAGGCTGAGAAGTGCATGACCCAGGAGCATAGCCCCGCCTTCCCAGGTTTGCCCCGGGCCTTGACCTACCCCCCCCCCCCAACCCCCTTTCCTCATCTGCCAAATGAAGGGATTGGAATGGATAGTCTCTAAGGGTGCTCCCTGCTCCAGGGCGTGTGTCCCCTGCACACTGGGACATCATCACAGATGGTAGAGCTCACCCAGAGGCATCAGATCTTCAGAAAAACCAAGATGGTGGAAGTGATCTTTACCCTACTCCACACCATGGCCTCAAATGCAGAACGCTCTAGCTCAGTCGATGGCAAAATAGTCCTGTTCTGAATGGGGTCTTGTTGTAGATTTGCAGATGATGAGAACCAGCACAACCTGATCCTGTAATTTTATAAATAAGGAAACTGAGGCCCACGGGGCGACATAGCCCAGACCAAAACATTGAGTTACAGAGTTGGGAGGGGCCTCAGAACAAGACTCCCCACTATCTCATTCCTGACCGGTGAGCATCCAGGCTCGGCCAGAAAACTTCCAACGAGGGGAAGCTGCCACCTCTTCAGGCAGTCCACTGGACCTGGAGACGGCTTTGGCTGTTCAGAAGTACTTCCAGTGTCTGGGGCCAAGCACATTCTGTCATCCTTCCTTCAGGTACCAAAGGATGCATCCCCATCTCTCTCTCTGTCTCTCTGTCTCTGTCTCTGTCTCTGTCTCTGTCTCTGTCTCTCTCTCTCTCTCTCTCTCTCTCTCTCTCTCTCGCTGTCTCTCTCTCTCCTACCAACCCTAAATTCTGAGCACCATGGCGCGATTGGTCCTGGGAAAGCTAGCTCTGGGTCAGGATGGATCTTCTTCACTCACGGCTTTGCTCCCTTGTGAGATCTTCCTTAAAATGGGCAGGGACAAACCCTTTCCCATTTCCCCACAAATGTTCCAAATGGATGTTTCGTTTGCATTTCTCTCTTAAAGTGCCCCTTTCTTAACGAGCCGGCTCTATCTGAGTGAGGGGGGAGGCCACCCAGAGCCTAGAATGGATCTCAGGGACATGAGTCTGCTCCACAGGCCAGATGGATGCCAGAACAGACGACCCTCAATTCTGCTGTTGGCCTTTTATTCTAAATAAACAGTCACTAAATGTGCACGTGCTGGAAGAACCCCAAAACTGAGCCCTTCCTGCACAGCAGGCTTTCTGTCATTGGAGGAAGCCTCATGGCTTTGTTTTGGGGGTTGGTTTTGACTTTAATCTAGCCCACCAGAGAGGCAGCCAATCCGTTACACCAATAATAAATGGGGACCTGGGATGAGGAAGACCTGAATTCATATCTTGCTTCTGACATATATAGGCTCGGTGACCCTGGCCAAGTCCCTTCACTCTTCAATGCACTAAGCAACTCTGCAAGACTATAGCTTATTGAGATGGTGCTGACCTGCAGTGCTTCACCTGGCAATTGCCTAGATTAATGAAATCAAAGTCCAATCTTCATTCTTATCCCTAGTCTAATCCACCACCTTGAACAAGAGCATCCCAGACTCAAAGCAGATCCTTGAGACCACCCCCCAGTTAAGCAAGGCATGAATTCAGTCCAGCAAAAATAACCACAAAATAACAATAATGTAGGGGAATATGAAGAATTCAGAGAAATGTGAGAAGACTCCTATGCACTAATGCAGAGCAAAGTAAGAATAATGACCAAGGTACACACTTTTGTGGAAACAAAAATAAAGCAAGACTCAATTTCTGCATGTAAAATGACCCCAAATTTGGACTTGAGAAAGAATTGAGGAAAACTCCTTCCTTGGTGGCAGGGGACTGTTTGTATGGCATATCATCTGTACTGTCAGCTGGGGTCTATTAGTCTCGACTCAGTGCTTTCCTTTGAGAGTCACTTGATTCACAGTTGCCCCTCAGTTCAAATTCTGGAACTCTTTTCTGCCCCCTCTGAACACTCTCCTTTCCTCAGGGCCCAGCTCACAGTCTTTCTCTTCTCTCTACTCCCTGCCTTCATACAAGGAGACTTGAGCATATACATTGATATGTCCGCAAATGCCCTAACTTCCCGACCTGCTCATTCCCCATGACCCCCTCCTGCACCCCACCTCAGTGACACACAGAAATGGCCATGCCCTCAATCCTGCCATCACCCACAATGCAGCACCTCCATGTTTGTGCCTCCCCCCCAAACAAAGCCAGTTCTTCATCCTCACTGTGACCTCTAACCCCAGCACCCCTCAGTTCATTCCCAAACCATCCCACTCTCACTGGTTACTCCCTCCTCCCTCTCTCATCTTGACCCCTCAGGGAACTAGTTCAACTCTACACCATCCTCTTTTCTCAAGTCCCTTGTCTAGGCACTGATTTTGTCCTGCCAAACCTCAGCCTTTGATTACTCCCACTATCCACTGATTTGGTGCCCAGTTACGTGCTGCTGGAGAAAGCTAGAGAAAGTCATGAAACTGTGCCGAGGGGGGTCAGTTGCTTTCAGTCCTATCTGACTATTTGTGACCCCATGGGGGGGTTTTCTTGGCCATTTCCTTCTCCAGCTCATTTTACAGATGAGGAACTGAGTTAAGTGACTTGCCCAGGGTCACACAGCTAGTAAGAGTCTGAAGCCAGATTTGAATACATGAGTCTTCCTGACTCCAGGCCCAGTGCTCTTACCTACTGTGCCACATGGCTGCCCCATACATAATCTCATCAGGCCCTGATTATCACAAGGCAAGCCTTTTACATGTTCCTAATTAATCCACCAGTCCACTCCCCACAGTGGTTTCTCCAAGTCTCCCTACACCTCATATGTCAATGAAAAAATAGAGATGACTACCGGTGGGCTCCCTCTTCTCTCACCCTCCTTGTTCCCCATTCGTCATCATTCCTCCTGCCACCATCTTCTCCTTCCTCGTATCTCACATGAAGAGATGGTCCTTCTCTTGCCAAGGACAGCCCATCCATATGTACGGTGATTCCATTCCATCTGTCTTCTCCTCTGTCATCCTTGCTCTCTCATTCTCTCTCTGTCTCTTACTGGCGCCTTCCTTTTTGCCCACAAATATGGCCACGTTTCTCCCATCCTCAGAAATGCTCACTGGCTCCACCCATCTCTGTGAGCTCTTGTCCCATCTCTCTCCTCCCTTTCACAGCTAAATTCCTTGAGATCACCTACAATCAATGCCTCCCCTTCCTTTTCTCTCCATCGTAACTTACTACCCTCTGATTTCCATCCTCATCACTCAGCTCAAACTGTTCTCTCCAAAGTTATCAACAATCCCCCAGCTGCCAAGTCTAATGGCCTTTGCTCAGTCCTCATCCTTCTTGACCTCCCTACAGCCTTTGCAACTGTCGGTCACCCTCTTCTCCCGGATCCTTTCTCCTCTCCGGGTTTTTGTGACACTGCTTTCTCCTGGTTCCCCAGCCCATCTGACCATTCCTTCTCAGTCTCCATCATTAGCTCTTCATCCAGGTGCAGCCTGCTGATGGTGGGCGTCCCCCAAGCTTCTGTCCTAGGCGATCTTCTCCCTCGGTGACCTCATTGTCTCCCATGGTCTAACTACTATTTCTGTGCTCCTCTTTCAATCTACTCATCCGGCCCTAAGCTCTCTGCTGACCTCCCCTCTTGCATCTTCCTGGTTGCTTTCAAATCTCAGCTAGAATCCCACCTGCTACAAGAAGCCGCTCCCAAAGCCCTTCATGCTGGGTGTCCTCTTACTGTTGCTTAGCTGCAAAGTAGCCTGTCTTTGTAATACCCATGTAGTGACATGTGTGCATAGTGGGTCCGTGCGTTGCCTCCCCTCGCATTAAGCTCTGAGACCCTCAAGAGCAATGACTGTTTCTTTAGCTCCAGGACTTTGTATGGTGCCTGGCGTATAGTAGGCACTTGATAAACTCTTGTCCTGGCTTTGCTTGAAGTAACTTTTGCTGAACTGTGGATTTTTTTCCTTTTTTAAGCTCTATTGCAAGGAAAGTTTCTCTGGGTTTGAGGGAATTGTACGTTTGATGATGTTTTATCATTTTATCATTTTTCAGTGTAACTAGATTTGGTGATGTGACCCTCAGCTTCTGCTGTGTTTCTCACTTCCAAGTGACCTCACGAGATCACTGTGTACTTGTGCTGCCTTCTGGACAATTGTAAGGGAACTTCATCTGAGAGCTCTCTAGTTCAGTGTGGGACTTTCTCAGAAGGATTTCTGAGCTTCTTGTACAAAACCACACATTCACGAGGCTCTCAGTTGGTCCATGTACATTACAGTTGAATACTCCTCTCTTCCTTTGCTCTTTCACAAATATAGAGTGGGGTGCTGGGGAGGGGGGTGTGGTGTAGGGGAGATGGCTAAACAACTTTTCATCTGAAAAAGATCTGGGGGTTTTAGTGGACCACAGACTTAATATGTGTCAGTACTATTATTTGGGGTGAGGGCAGGATCTGGTCTTGTGAAGCCACTGGTCAAGGGAATTCCTGTTGTACAAACTCCCTCCCTTGGTGCAGAGCTATAACTCAGAGTCTTAGAGAAGAGTACCCTGGGACACTGAAGGGTTGGTGACTTGCCCAGAGACACACAAGCCAGGATGTGGCAGAAGCCAGCTCTCCTGAGCTACCCCTTCACAGTATGAAATAGCAGCCCCCAAAGCTGTTGTGATGCTAGGTTGCATGAAGGGAAGGGCAGTGTTAGTCCCCATGTTCTCTGCCCTGGTGAGACCACACTGGCAGAGTGCACTGGCCGCCAGGTTCTAGGCAGGCCTCGGACAGGCCCAGAGGAGGACAATCAGGATAGGGCAGGGCCCCTGAGATCACAGCCCAGAAAGAACCTGGGCTCCTTTAGCCTAATGAAGGGAAGACTTGGGGCCGGTATAAGAGCTGCCCTCAAGTAGTGGAAGGGCTATGAGGGGGCAGAGCCGAACCCCAGAGACAAGACCAAGGAGCTGAAGAGAAAGGTGCAAAGAGGATGGAAGAGCCGGTCTGGGGCGGGGCATCAATCTGTCTGGCACGATCACCAATCAAGCAGCACTTATGAAGCGCCTGCGGGGGTCCAGGCTCCACACGGGGCACTGGGCTGCAGAGTCAGACCGTCTCACAAGAAGCTTGTGTTCTCAGAGGAGGCAACACCGATGTCCCTGAGTGTGTGCAGGATGAACAGGGAGAGAATGAAGACAATCCAACATAAGGAAAGGCACCACTCCCTGGAGGATGTCCCCAGAGAACAGGAGAGTCTGCGCCTGGAGGGATTCTGGCTCAGGTTTGACTGGGCCAGGGATTTTAAGAGGCAGAGGGAAGGGTGGTTGGGGGTGTAAGGGAGGCTCCATTCTCGGTTCAGGTGCGGGAGCCCAGGCACAGGAGCGACGGGATCATAGGTTGGGAATTAGAAGGGACCTGAGAGGTCTCTCCCCAGCGCCAGGCCAGGTGGCTCTCCCTCTGACACACGGTCCTGACAGAACTAAAAGAATGATTTTTCTTGGAAACCACCTAGTTCGTGACATGTTCTCAGAACTCTTCAGGGCCTCATAATTACCTCTTGAATCAAATTAAAACTCTCCTTCCTGAAGCTTGAAGAGCCTCCCCTGACAGGCCCCTTCTGACCTCACCTCGCCACTCTCCTCTCCCACTCCTCCAAGACGGGTCTGTCTCCTCCAGTGCAGCAGAGCTGTCTCTGAGGCAGACTTGGCCTTCTTCTGCAGTGGAGGCAGCTGCGCGAGCCTCAGGCCTACTCTGAAGCCTCCAGAGGCTGACTGTAATCATCCCACTGTAGTTCTCCCCACTGCAAATAGGTCTCCAGGGATAGCACCTTCTGAATGGACAGCTCACATCCCAGAATCTGAGTCAGAAGGAAACTCAATGGTCATCTCATCCAGCCCATACCCAAACAAGAGTTACTGTTTGGTCGTCTGGCCTCGCAGGCAACTCCCTCCCTCCCAACATGGCCCATCCTGCTTTTCTGTCGTCACTGTTCATTTGTTTCAGTCGTGTCCAACTCTCTGTGACCCCATCTGGGGTTCACTTGGCTAAGAGGCTGGAGTGGTGTGTCATTTCCTTCCCCAGCTCATTTTACAGATGAGAAAAGTGAGACCAGCAGGGTGAAATGACTTGCCCGGGATCACACAGCTACTAAGAGTCTGAGACCAGATCTAAACTCAGGTCTTCCTGACTCCAGGACCTCACTCTCTATCCTCTGCCCCATATTAACACTGCCTCACCTCCTTTTTCTTTTACCTTAGTATGACTCCCCAGTAAGTACAGCCGCGCTAAACAAAGCATCATTTAGCATGCACCATTTTGTGCCAGGGATAGGTAGGACTCACCCTATGACACCATCTCCCATGGTGTCCCGTGGAACACTGCATCGATCACTGAAATCTTTTCCATGATTGTGCTCATTGTGTGAGGTATTCGAGTAATTCCAGGTTTGTCTGAATTCCTCACACTCACCATTTCTTTGGGCACAGTAGCATTGTGTTCTCTCCACAGGCCACATGGTTGGTTCATCAGTTTCTGGGTGATGGGCACCCACTCTTCTCATTCTTTGTTAAGAAGTTTCTTTTTACATGAACAGGGAGACTTAAGAACATACCTTTCCACAACGCTTTGGAACATACTCAGGAAAGGACATTTTATCAGGAAAATATCTTCTCACCAGCCTTCATCCAATTTACCCCATGCCAGTCCGAGAACCAATGATTTCCCTACCTTGATCTGTGATGGTTCAGAAACCTAAGTACCGTTCTTAGCACCATCTTCTTAATCAGTGTTCTTCACAGCCGGCTTTAGGGAAGGGAAGGGAAGGGAGCAGCTTTTATTAAGTACCTACTAAGTGCTTTACAGATATGATCTCATGTAATTTCCCTCCATCGGAAGAGACTCAACTCCAACTTTCCGGGGGTCCTTCTTCCCTTCCTTTAGCTGTTAACATGACCTAGGTTCGGATCGCCTCTTTTCTCCCTAGATTCTCTTTCCTCTCCCAATCTTTAGCAGATTTCCTTTGTGTGATCACCCAGAGAATAGCACAACATTGCTTCAATTCTTTCATTTCCTTCCTTAGCAAGGAGACTAACTTGCATTTTGAGGACATAGGACTATTACTTTGTACCATTCAACTAGATATGTGCATGAAGATGTCTGTGTGTGTCTGTATATGTATATGTATGTGTGTGTATATATACACACATATATATGTGTACACATTTATACACACACACATACTGGACAATTCCTTTGGCCTCAAAGGAAGCGGAGGAGTGAACACCTCCATTTTCTAGCACCCCTCCCCCCGCTAGTTCTCTGGGCTAATTCTCATTGTTCTGCTCAACCTTTCTTGCCTCTCTCTGGTTCTTCTCCCACCTCTTCTCTGAACATGGATGGTCTCTTCCCAGCCATCTTTGGTTGTTAACTAGAAGATTCCTGCCACATCCTACCTTCAGCTGTTGTCTGCACAGTCCTTTGTAGCCTCTCCCTGGTGGGCATGTCCCCCTTTCCTTTCTCAGCTCTCCTTTCTCTCTAAGGTCTGAACTCCAGACACCATCTACACCCGCCTTGACTCCTGGCTTGTTGTCCTCATGACTGTGGGGATGATGATGAGTTTTATTGGCATCCAGGGGGATCCAAAGATGCCAGCAATCCTAAGTGCCCACAACAGGTGCATAGCGTGCCAGGACTGGCCAGGTACCCCCTTCTCTTTGCCTCTCTGAGCTCCGCTTTCTATATGCTGAGATACTTGGTACTTAGATGGATGTCTCTGTTGTAGGGTAAAATTAGTGTTATCCTCTGAGTAGGCAAGGACCTAGATTTAAATCCCTCTTCATCTAAGCAATGCAACTAACTATGTGACCTTGGGCACGTCATTTAAGTGCTCTCACCTACCACACCATGTTATTGCAAGGATCAAATGAGATAACATTTGCAACGCATTTTGCAAACCTTAAAGCACTACTTATAGAACTGCTATCTTGTACTATTATTCTTGCGGGCTATGTGACCTTGGGCAAGTCCCTTGTCCCCTAGGAGCTTCAGAAGTAGCATTTATTCAGATCTCTGAGGCTTATGGAGTGCTTTAGAAACATCTCACTTGATCCCTCTAATTCACACTGTTGCCCATGGCCCTTTTTCAATAAATGGGTGGCTCTGCAAGAACCTGGGTTTGAATACTGCCACTGCTGCTGCCACTTCATATGTTGAAGAGGTCACTTACCTCAACCTCAGTTTCCCCATCTGTAAAATGAGGGGCTTTGACTTGATGGCCAGTTTCAGATCTATGATTTTCTTGTACATCTGGTATTGTTCAGAAAGTAAATAGTTTCTTGCAGGTCAGGAAAGGCCAACAGGCAGATTCCCTTTATTTCTGTTATTCTCTTCATTGAGCCAGTGACATGGCTGAGACGAGAGTCTCCTTATTGTGAAGAAGTCCTTTGGGGGCTGAGCCTCAGTGCTGCATTGTGAAGAGGGGGCCCAGGACCCAACTGGGTCTATGGACTTGGAAGAAACTATCTTAACCAAGGAACCCTGAATCTAGGCACGGACAGACTGTTTATCTCACACAATCGAATAGCGACTTGCCAATGCCGTCATTTTTCTTAAAACCATCAGATCATTAAAACCAAGACCAAGACAATGGAGTGGGGTCAAGGCAGGGGAGGGGAAGAGCCCCCTCGGAATTGAGAGCCAATAGGCCCGTCCTGTCTTACACGGAGCTTCCTCCCTTTGCCTCATCATTCTCTTGGATGCTCTTCTCCCCAATGGCTCAAGCTAGATGTCCATTCCAGCAAGTTTTCCCTTTAGAACAAACCTATCATTTTTCACCACGGGATATTTACAGCTTCAATCAGGGCCAAATTCAATTGGCTTCTGATCTCCTGGCTGGAAGTTCGAGATGCAGATATTATTTGCACGGCGGTTAATTACGGAGCACTCCAACTTTGGCTTTTCCACTGTAATTTCCTCTGCCAGCTAATTTAATTAATCACCCCCAGCTCAGCTCTTCCAGCTGCGACCAGCAGGGTCATTAATTAGGCATGTGGCTGGCGGGAGCTCACAGACCAGTTCCTGGGAAGGGGGCCACTGCCCACTTGGTCTCTGAGGGAGTGAGAGTTTGTCCAGAGGATGCATCATACACGAGGCGAGGGGGGAGGCGGGATCCATGACTTCAGCTTCTCTAGGATGCGAGGTCACCCCTGAAGGGGATGATGGGAGCAAATGGTTCACCTGGGATGACTTCTTGGCAGTCAAGAAAAGGAGGCTCTCCCCTTAGGTAATGCTGTCTTAGGGAGGGACTACAGGAGAATCTATACCCCCACACCTCCCCCCACCCACACAGAGTATTAAGGCCCTGGTTTCTAGCTTTCCAGTCCAGCCTATCTGTCTCCAAGTAACACAGACATCTAGGTAAAAAGGCCATTTAAAAATATTTAAATTGTTTTATTTTGAGATCTTCACATTTTGGAAAGACAATTTAGAGTAGGCGAGGGCCAGCCTTGAAGTCAGAAAGGCATGAATTCAAATCTTGCCTCTGACTTTGGCCTGTGTGACCATAAACAAGTTACTGGAACCTTTCTCTGAGAAGAAGCTATCAGATCATTTGCTGAAAACCATTCGAATCATCGATGAGATCATGTATTTAGAACAGAGTGGGGGTACCTGGGAGGCTGTCTAGTCCAGCCGCCAGTGGTCCACGTTGGTGAGAGGGCAGGCTCCGGATCCTGTAGCCAGATAGTATCAGAGCTTCAATTTGAATCCGGGTCACCAGGAACTCTCTCTGTGGATGGAATCCCAGTTGCTATGACACTGGGAGCTGCCTTCATCTCTCAGCCAGTGAGTTTTCCCCCTGATTTTCCTTGGGGCCAAAATTTGAAAATGGGACCCGAACAGGTCAAAGTGGTTCTGCAGGTGTGTGTCCTGATGAGGAGTTCTTCCTTCCAAGGGCTAGGGGCCCCACTGTGGAAGGACAGGCGTTGGGATCTACCTCTGATACTTCCTGGCTCTAGGACCACAGCCAGGTCCCTTGACCTGCACCAGCCTTGCTTTCTGCATCTGTAGAATGGGGTGGTGATGCTGGTAGCTGCCTGCCTTACAGGGTAACTGGGAAAGTGAATCATTGAATTTGGAGTCAGGAAACCAGGGTTCAAATCCTTCCTGACTCTAGTGCTTGCTGCACAAGTAAATGTGAGTGAGGCATTTCTTCTCTCTGTGCCTCAGTTTCCTTATCTGTAAAAAGTAGGGATTGAACCAGATGACCTCTTGGTTCCCTCCCAGCTCTGAAGCCACAATGAGGCAGCCTTTGCTGCTTGACAAACTATAAATGTCAGCTCTTATGAGTGTGCCGTATATTTTCATAGCAAAGCCATCCTCCTTAGTCATAGACGGGATCATATCTGGAGAAGTCATCTAGGCTAACCTCCTCTTTTTACAGGGGAGAAACTAAGGCCCAGAGATGAAAAATTATTTGTGAGTAGCTAGGGATCCAAGCAGGACTGGATTAGAACCCATAGCCCTTGACTAGAGCCAGCATCCTTTCCTCTGTGCCCCGCTGAGCAAGGCACAGCTGTTTAGAGAAAAGATTCCCTATCGCTCAGAGTTTGTAAAGAAGAATCCACTTCAATCTAGTAAGTCAGCAAGCAAGCATTTATTAAGGGCCTACTATGCGCCAGGCATTGTGCTGAGCTCAGGAGATCCACAGAAAGGCAAAAGACAGCTCCTGCCTTGAAGACTTGTCCCCTACTTAGGGAGTTAATTCTCCTATGGTATTTGTGAAGATATGATTTCAAAGGAAGCATGGAACAGTGGTTAGAGAGGCAGCCTCAGAGTACAGATGAGCTGCGTTCGAGTTTGACCGGCTGGGAGATCCTGGACAAATCTCCCCCCACCCCACCCCAGCAGCCTTTGTGCTTATAAAGTGCAGCACGCCTGCTGGCTTGCATGACTAGAGAGGGCTTCTTTCCCTAGAATTCCCTCAGTTGCTGAAATTCGATCCAGACCCCAAAGACGGAAAGCAAACTTCCAAACAAGTGAAGTTTTCCCAGTCGATCGGTTTGCATCCGAAGATTTCCAAGCACTCTCTAAAAGGCCATTGTCCAGCACTACTTGAGACCAGGGTGAGCCTGTGTCTTTAAAGGACTTGGTGGCTCTTCTGAGAACCGACAATGCTTCTCCCCTTCCCGGCGTCCTGCCCATGACTAAAAGGAGACAAATGGGACGGAGAGAGAGAAAAAAAGTGTGGCTTGTTGTTGGGGTCATCAGCCAGGCCCCAAAGTGATCAAAGGGCCTAATGAGGGTCTGGGGAGGATTGGAGCCAGATGGGGAGCAGGGACCCAGGGAGGGGGGCGGGGACAGAGCTTCGGGGGCTGAAAATGTGTGGGGATGGACAGGAAGTGCCCGGCCTGCCATAAAATTCAGAGGGCCTGTAAACCCCGCCAGCCCCGCCTGTGCCTGCCCAGCGGGGCTCGAGGTCCCTGCAGTGGTTAACGGCTCTGAGGGATTGTTTGTTACTTGGAGCTGTTGGCTCTTTGCAAAGAAAGGAAAGGAAAGACTCTTACAGCTCATACTGGGGGTCTCCACGGCAAGAACCGGCCCCAGGGAATAATAATCATGATGGTGAATCATCACAATCGGTCCAGCAACAATAACAGCAGGTAACACGTGTGCAGTTTGTGGAGATTGACAAAGCACTTTGTGTCTGCCCATGATCTCATTGGAGCTCTACAACCACCCTGGGAGGGAGATGCTGTGAATAACCCCATTTTACAGGTGCTAACGTTGCTATGTTGCCGACTGTGCACCGGGCACTGTGCCAGGCTCTATAGTTACGATCTCATTTGATCCTCACGACAAGCCTTATTATCCCCATTTCATAGATGAAGAAACTGAGGCTCAGGGGGCACATCATGGTCTCCTACTCAATTCAGAGAACACTGGAAAACCACAGGCGCTGGAGCCGCGTCAAACCAAGGAGCGTTTGTGCTCAGTCAGCTGCTCCAGGGACAGGGGATCTGGGGAGGGGGGCACGGGGTGGGGGGGCCTGGAGAGACCCACAGAAAAAAAAAAAACAGCCCCTGCCTGCAAGGAGCTTCCATTCTGTCACCTTAACTGTCATACCGCCTGATGGCCTCCATTTCAGAGAAGGAAAAGCTATGGATTTAGTGTCAAGAACCCAATTCTCTTGGCTCCCGGTTCAGTCAATTAGCGAGCGTTTATTAGGTGTGGGAGCTGTGCGAGGCCCTGGGCACAGCGAGGACAGAACCTGAGGAGTCCCAGCCCTGGGGGAGTTCACAGTCCAACAGAGTAAACAATGACAACACATCCTGAATGTAAATACTCAGTGATCTCTGAATGAGGCAAGGCATTCTGGGAGAGAAGAGACAGTGCATTCTGGGCTTGGGGTCAGCTTGTTGTGGATCAGAACGACCAGCTCAGCTAGAACAGAGAGTTCAGCTGGGAGAGCAACAGTGAAGCTCTTTCTGTTCTCCAAATAGCCCGGCTTCCCTTCCACAATGGATTCTGCACATCCTGGGGGAAGAGGGAACTCGGAGGGTTCAAGAGGGCCCCCCCCCCCCAGAAGGCCATGGGTCATCTTCCCGATGGTCTGTGGACATAGTCTGTATTTGGTCATGTCGCCCTATTGCCCCAGATGATGGTCCCAGACCTGCATGTGGCTGGATCTTGGGGGGGACCAGTCAAGGCTCTAGGCTGCAGACAATGACCGTCAGTTCCCAAAATAACAAATCTAGGCCTCAGGACCAATATCAAGTCGCGTATCACCCAGTGGAATGAAATTATTGGCTCAGGGATGGCTGGGCTCTGTTTGATCAGGAGGAAGGGTTGATTGCAGCTGTCAGCCCTCAGCTGCTCCCAGTCTTGCTACCCAAGATGAGTCCACCTTGTCCAGTGCATTTTAAAAAGGTCCCCCCCCCCCACAATCTGCCGCTTTTCTCCTCCCCCTGCTTAAAAAACACAGACCCTGACAGTCCGAATGTTGGAAATAATTGGATTCTAAATTCTAATTCATCTGTAAAGTATTCGTTGATTAAATTAGCCTAATAGATATTATTTCTTACATGACTGCGTAATTTCATCCTGATTGGATCTCTGTGGCACTAACGAGTCCCCCAATTTACTATTGACTGGAGACTCGAACAAGGCAGAGAGCTAACTAGCCTCTTGCTTCATTCTTTTTTCCCAGGCTAAAAGTTAAACTGATTTATACTTAAAGTGCATTCCGGTAACTCTCATGGGTAGCAAGCTGGGATATTTTATCTGGCAAGGCAGGCATCAGAGAGGAGGGAAAAAAACAATGTTTTATGGCATCAGAAGCCCAAAGGCTGGGCAAGCACCTGAATGCTTCAGGGACTGAATTTGCTAGAGGTGGTTTTATTGCAAAAAATATGTTTATGTATGGGCACATGTGTGTGTGTGTGTGTGTGTGCGCGCGCGCGCGCACATGCATCTGTGTGTTCAGGTATATACAGATGTGAAGAGCTGCACTGGGGGAGGTAGATAAAATGCCATGTATGGATGCTAATTTCCATTCATTAGGATTCATTGATTTGGTTGTTTATTTTACATCCTCTGATGTATCCTGGGTGTGTGACCAGAGACAAGTCCTTTAACTTAACATCTCTGGAGGGAGTTTCCTCACCGGGGAATTCTCTAGACCAATGACCCCGACTCCCAAGATACAGACATGCAGACAAACAGAAGCTTACGTTCATACATAGATAGCTTTCTTTCTCCATACCCATTATTCAGAATAAAAGGAAATAAATTCTGGGTACATAAGAAATAATGGGAAAAGATTAAGTTTTCCTCTCCAAGTATGCCACACAAACCTTGTAAATTCATTGATGGGAAATTGTTTTGGCCTTTCTGGACTCTTTCAATGATCTAATAATAGTGACAGCTTGGATTTCCATAGTGCTTCAAGGTTTACAAAGGGCTATATGGCCGCTGTCATGTTGGCGGGGAGGGCTTCACAATAGCTCTGGGAGGTAAGGGCTATTACTTTGTTTTTAACTTGTTTTTTCCAAATGAAATCTGTTTTCTCTCCCTCCCGCCTTAGAGAAAACAAGAAAAATCAGCCTGTACATTCTAAGAAAACAAATTCCCTCACTGGCCATGTCTAAATGTAGGTGTGTTTTTATACATGCACACGCATCTATCTTAAATATGTATGTATGTGTATATGTATATGCATGTCTATTGTGTACATGCATTGTGAAAGTATTCATTTATTTGAAATGTAGCTATAAAATATGCTATAAATATATATTAATAATATAAAGTATAATGCAAAATATAAGTGTATTAGTATAAATGTGGAGATACATATGTGTGTGTTTACATACATAGTGTGTATATTATATATATATATATATACATATTCCCCCCGTCTGCCTTTTGAGTTGTTCCCTTCTCTGTCTAGATGCAGCTTAGCTTGGTTCAGGATGAGCCCCGTGCAATTCCAGTTGCTCGTTTTGTTGATCTGAGTTCCTAAAACTTACAAAGTTGTAATGTTATTGTAGACATGCTTCTCTTAGTTCTTCTCTTTTCACTCTGCATCACTTATCCAAGTCTTTTTTTTTGGGGGGGGGCAGGGCAGTGAGGGTTAAGTGACTTGCCCAGGGTCACACAGCTAGTAAGTGCCAAGTGTTTGAGGCCAGATTTGAATTCAGGTCCTCCTGAATCCCGGGCCGGTGCTTTATCCACTGCACCACCTCGCTGCCCTCAGTTATCCAAGTCTTCCCAGGCTTTTCTGAAGTCATCCCCTTCATCATTTCTTAGATGAATAGCATTCCTTCACACTCACATAGTGTAACTGTTCCCTGATAGATGAGTAGTACCTCCTTAGTTTCCAGTTCTTCATCATTGTAAAAAGAAGTACTAGAAATGTTTTTGTACATAGTGGTCCTCTTTTTCTTTCTTGGATCTCTTTGGGGTATAAGCCTAGTAACAGAATCGCTATGTCAAAGGGTATGCACAGTTTAATACTCTTTTTGTGCAGGGGGTATTATCCCCATTCTACAGGTGAAGAAACTGAGACTGAAAAAGGTGACTTGCCCAAAGCCATACAGCTAAGAAGTGCTTGAGGCTAGATTAGAACTCAGGCCTTCCACCTTGTACAATGGGGAGCTGGTGGGGGGGGGTGGTTCCTAGTTGGAACCCCCTGACCCATCAGTGAAGCATCAGACTCCAGCTTTTCCAAAAATTCAGGACCCCAAACATATGGGAAGCGTTCCCATGTTTATGGACGTGGGGATTGACCTAAGTAGTCAACAAGCGTTTATTAAGTGCCTGCTGTGTGCCGTGCGTTAAGCCAGGTGCTGGGACTCCAAAGATGAAAATGAGACAGTGCTTACGGGGGGGGGGGGGGGGACTTCTAGCATCGGGTGCCCTCCCACTTCCTGGGCCTTAATGTCCTTTGCTTGATTGAAGGGGCTTAACCCAGGAGTCTCTAAAGCTTCCACCAGCTCGAGAGCTCCACACGTCTGGTCCCCATCAGTACATACAGGATGAAGATAAAAAATGGTCACAGTCAGGAAGGAAAAGGAAAACCAGGCCCACGTCTACGCTTACTGCCTAGGATTGTGCTGGTCCAGGGAACTCCTGTGCCAGGAAACTCCCTCCACCAATGCAGGTTGACACTCTCTCAGCAACTTCAATCCCTCGAGAACTGCCAGGATCACCCAGTGAGGGAGACTTGAATCCTGGCTTCCTGGTGTGGAGGGAGGCCTGCTCTCAGGTCCAGTGTCCCCCTGCCTTTACAGAGATGAAAGGATGTGCAGACACACATGAGTCTCTCTCTCTCTCTCTCTCTCTCTCTCTCTCTCTCTCTCTCTCTCTCTCTCACACTCACACACACACACACACACACACACACACACAGATGTGTGATCATCCCCATGTATTTCCTAAAATAGATTCCCATTCTCTAATCATAACGGATTTCTTTCAAAATCAAAATCAAACCCCCATGAGAGCCTCATCTCCATTCTGGGACCCCCGGGGCTGCGGGGAGCGGATGTTGTCTCCAAACCAGTACTTAACCTGGGCTGGATGTGAAGCTTGCTAAGAGGGAGGGGCCAGAGCAGGAAGACAAATGGAGGCTGAATCTGGCCAGGGCAGCGTTGGGGGAGGGGGGGGGGGCAGTTCTGCCAAACTTTCCTCGCAGGCAGACGTTGCTGCTGCTTTTGTCTTGGCTTCCCCAACACCCAGCCCAGGGCTGAAGAGATCATGGGTGCTTGATAAACACTTGTGGGGCTGGATTGGCTCATCAGATAGCCATCATTTCGCATTTGGTTGCACGAATTTAATACACGCATGCACACGCCCACACACACACACACACACTCCACAAATAAAAGTCCCTTCTCCCTGCTTCAGTAGCTGGAAACAGCTGTGGGGTTTTGTGTAGGGCCAGTGACCTGAGGGGTGGGGGTGGGGGGGCTGCAGGGGCCGGAGGGGGGTCGACCAAGTTTCAGCAAACACGCAGGAAACAACTCTGGACGGAGGAGGCAGGAGAACTCAGGAAACTGTTGTCATGAGTCAACCAAGGAAACAAAGGCCGCCCAGCAGGACCAGAAGGGACACACACTCCCTCTGAATAGCTCCCCAAAAACCAAGCTGAAAAGGGCGAGGGCCCATTTGCTACTTCTGGGAATCCAATAAATTGTTTCAGGAAGTGAAAGTCTGTCCAGGCTAATGGAGCGGTGATTGACAGTTGGTTCTCATTACAGTGCCCATCAGGGGACAGAGTGCATTCCAATGTTATTTAGAGGGTTAAGTGGGAATAAGACGGAGGTGACAGCCCAAGTTTGTGTCCCTCTGGGACATCTGCTGGGGGGCAGGGGGGAGGGGAGGCTAGGAGGGCTTCAGGAGGTGTAGATGTGTAGAGGTATATGCATATGTTTGTGTGTGTGTGTGTGTGTGTGTGTGTGTGTGTGTATGTGTATGAATGTTTGGATGTTCAGATACAATGGGATGGCTGCCACCACCACCCCCTGCCAAGGAAAGCCCCCACACTCAGGTAGTGTTTTCCATTATATCATTTGAGATTCTTTGTCACTTCCAATGACTCAAACAGATTCATCTTCCTTCTGCCATCCTTGCTGCCTTTGGTATCTTGTGGGTTCCCCATACATATTCATGGGATCGGGAAGCGTACGGATGCTGGGTGGGCGTCCTCACCCACTTGGTGTTTTTCCATTTACGAGTCTGACCCAGGAGGAAGAGCCCCAGATGAGCCTTGGCATTCTTCTGACATTTGAAGATTCACAAAGCGCTCGGCCCCTGTTGTGGTCTGAGCTTCACACACACATACCCTGTGAGATGTTGTCATTCCCACTTTACAGATGATGAAACTAAAGTCAAAAGACGTCCCCTTAGGACCTCAGCTTGGGAGGGAGCTGGTAGAGATCTCAGAGGCCCTTTGGTGTTCATGTTACAAAGGAGGAAACTGAGGTCTGAGGAGCAGAAACGACCGGCCCAAGGCCACAAAGGTCATAAGCATAAGAGAGGGGGTGACTCAAGAGCCACCATGTTTTTCTTTTGCCTTTAGTTGAGGCACAGGGCTGGACCAGTAGATCTGCTGGAGTCCTGTCTAGCCTAGACTAACAATCACAGCTCAGAAGTTGAGAGTCAGAGGGGACTTTCACAACCCATATTCCCCAAAAGCAGCCCCCCCTGCCCCCCGACAACTCGGTGAGTGAGGGGTCATCCAGCCACTGCCCTATGCCCTCCACCCATGACATTGTCACATTTTATTGTCATGTGACTTGCTTGCCCAGGGTCATGTCACCGCCATGTCAATCAATTAATCCACAAGCATTTATTGAGTCAAACTAATGCAACATCCGCTCAAATACCGGAAGTGAGCTCTCCTGCCCCTCTGAGCCTCTCAAGCTAAACACCGCCAGTTCTGCCAGATAACCCTCAGGTAGACTGGACTCAAGGCCCGTAGGTGGGATTCACCGTAGGTGGGAAGCAAGCCCACCTTTGAGGGCATCGGTGAGGACTGAGGCATGAGTGTGAAAAAGGCAGGGGAGGCATCTGCCAACGTTGAGCACAGCTGCCTAGCCCAGGGGCGCTACCAGAGGGAGCATGAGAAAAATTCAGTCCCCAAGCGGCATGTGGGTCTCCTAAGACCCAAGGGTGCCAGGCAGCTGTGAGGTTGCTCTGTTTGTTTTATTCTGGGCTGAAAATGGGCCCTCCATCAGGTGATTGTAGATAGACATTTATGTAGATAAATATTTACAGCCATAGATGGACAGGCAGACAGGTAACTGGAGCCCTCCACCTCATGGCATCTGTGGGAAAGGCAGCTCCCTCGCTCCAGCTCCTAGAGACACTGGGCCATGTGTTCCTCTCACCCCAAAATCCTACTGGGATTAAACAGCAGTTTCCCTTGTGAACGGAAAACCCACCACACAAAACCTTCAGTGGCTTCCCCAGGGGCCTGGTCTGTGTATTTACATTTAAATCAATGAGTGAAGTCTGAATGCAGCCCTTGACAGGTTCCCTGTAGGAGCTTCCCAGGATCCACCTCCCTGGGAGCCAGGAAGCAGAAAGATTCCAAAGCTCACTTGCTCAGCTCTGGTCCTCTTACCTAAAAGAGGAGTGAAGGCCAAGGCCTGGACTTAACTGATTGCTCCTACTGCTAAGACATTGGATATGCCCCCAGGTCACCTGAAATACCCATGGAAATGTGAAAAATAATAGGATCATAGGCTCCTTCATCTGGAGCTAGAAGGGACCCCCAAGTCCACCCCCCACCCCTGCTTTTTCAGATTAGGGAACTGATCCATAGAGGGGAAGTCACTTCCTCATGGTCATAAGATGAGGCCGTCTAGTCCACCCCCACCCCTCTCAATTTTTACCTGGGAATAATCTGGGGACCAGAGGGGAGAAGTCATTAGTCCAAGGTCACGATAATTGGAAGAACCAGGTTCAACTCCAGCTCCTGTAATGACGAACTCATGGCTTGCTCCTGTGGTCAGAATGCTGTATGGAACGTAACCCTCCCCCCAACAATTCCTCACTTAAGGTGTTTTGCCAGGATGTTGGTGGATGGCTTCTGGGTGGGGGTTGGAGTTTCTAAGAAGTCTTTATCACTACCACCCCCATTTTAGCCCAGCACATCTCCTGTCTAGGGGAGGGTGAAGGGTATAGGCAGAGAGCACCGGGTTGCCCATTTCCCAAATAGATGCTTCTTCAGCATTAATGTCCTACTTTTCAAAACCAGAAATGGGAATTGAATTGTGGGCCTCTCAGCTCTAAAGAGTCCATTTGTGGAATGAGCACCGATTGGCGGCTCTGCTTTTTGAATGGCTGAAGAGGCCTAATTGGCATATAACGCACTATAAATTTATTAGTGCGCCCAGCATTCCCATTGGTGGACAGGACACTGTTAACCACCAAGAAATTACCAATTTTCAGGAGCTAGTCACTCAAGTCACACTCTATCTAGGTTTAAAAAAAAAAACCAACGTTGCTCCCATTATAAATCATAGTTAAACCTTGGACATGAATGGGCCGGGTGCAAAGGACTCACTGGATTGGGAGAGTGTTTCCAGAGAGCCAAGTCTCTGAGGGGATCGGGGGCTTTAGCAAGGAGACTCCTCTGTCTTCTTGACCCCCCCCCTTCCTTATTCCTCCCCTAGTTCTGCACAAAGCCCATTAGGAGCTCACTAATCAGTTTGCCAGCCCCTGGGCGCCAGCTGCCAGGAACCATGGTACCAAATTACAATTTGGTGGCAGTTCATGGGGGGGGGGGGAGCTTTGAGGTACTTATTGCTCCATTCAGCCCTGGGGCAGCTCTTACACAGAGGATGGTCCCACCCTCTTATTTCAAGAGCATAATAGAAAGATTCAGGAGCCAACGCAATTATTTCAATTATTTCTCTCAGCTTTGAGACACACACTCAAGAGTCACAAATTAGAAAATAATATTCACATGTTTCTTCTAATTGGTAACAGATTAGAGGCATTTTATCTTTAAAAAAATAACAATAATTCCACGTGTGCTTGAAAGAGTTTGCAGGAGAAGGTGATACAGATAACCAGTGTTTTGTCAAGTGAGTGATTGTTGGGGGATCAGTCAGAAATCTGTGCCGGGAATGTTGGGTTTGGGGGAGGGCTTTGTTTTTATTGAGATATTTATCTCATCTTCGCTGTCCTTTCTTTAGCACAAAGGTTCTTGACATTTGTGTGTGTTTGTCAGACCCTGGTAAAGCATAGGGGCACCTCACAATATTGTTTTTAAAGCCACAAAATAAAATACATTGAATTCCAAAGGAAACTGATCACAGTGAAATACGTTTATCAACGTAGTTTTTTAAACAATTTGTGGACTCTAGACTACAAATCTTTGCTTTACCAAATCCTTTACAAATAGCCTTTCATTGGATTTTCCCATTCCCATGAGGCAAGCACCACCATTCTCCCAGTTTTAGAGACTGCTAAGACCTGAGGCTCAGAGAAGAGCACTTGCCTGCTGTCCCAGAAGGAAGTGTTGGAGCCAGGATTTGAAGCCAGGTATTCCTGAGTCCGTGGCCACTGTCCTTTCTGCTGTGTCAGGCTGGCTCGTGTTCTCTGACCTTTGGTTTGTGTTTGTGTCTTGAGGGTGGGATTCTTGTTGGGGAAAGATTGAAAGCATGCCTTTTAAATCATTAGGTTGTCACCCCCCCCCCCTACACCCCATGTTCCATGATAAGGATATTCATTCTCTTCTTTGACAACAGCCAACTGTTTCCTTGGCCATGTCTCCCCAGCTTGGGAATCTGCCCATAGAAAATCTGTGGTCTCAGGAGTATTGACCTCAGGCTGGGAGGGACTTCAGAGGCCAGCTCTCCTGAGCCAGAGGTTGGGTGTTTATCAAAAGTCAGTCAAACCGGGCAGCTGGTGGCACAGTGGATAGAGCACCAGCCCTGGAGTCAGGAGGACCTGAGTTCAAATCCGGCCTCAGACACTTAACACTTAGTAGCTGTGTGACCCTGGGCAAGTCACTTAACCCCAATTGCCTCACTTTAAAAAAAGAAAAAAAAAGTCAGTCAAACACTGCATTGCTCTGAGGCACCAGGCACTGTGCTAGGCACAGAGGCTCCATAGATGAGACACCTGGAAAATGAGAGGGTTGGACCCAGAGGATCAGGGACACTTGAAGACAAATCCCTCTTCCAAGTGCTAGAAGCCAGCTCAGACTCCTTCCCCCCCTGCCCCGCCCCAGCTCCACAACCATAGCTCTTCATTGCTTTTTATCACCCCATTCTCTATAAGCAATTCTCTAAAGGACACAGGGCCAGGCTGTTAGATTTGGAATCACAGAAAATGGGGGAGGAATGGGAAGGGAGAAAGATGGGAGAGGGGGAGAGAAGAAAAAGGGAGAGAGAGAAAGGAAAGGGGGGGAGGAAGAGAGGAAAGGAAGGAGGAAGAGGGGGGAGAGAAAGATAGAGAGGAAGTGGGAAGTTGGGAGGGAACCGGTGGGAAAGGAGGAAGAGGGAGAGGGAGAGAGGGAAAGGTGGGAGTAAGAGGAAAGAAGAGACACACAGAGAAGAGGGAGGGAGGGAGAGACCCTCTCATGTTACTAACTACAAAAATGCTCAGTTGAACTTCTAAAGAGGAAGGGCCGATTATGGGCAGGTTTGAAAATCAGATAAGGATTTTATGAGGGAGGGAAGTCAGGGTGATTTTTTTTTTCTTTTTGGTAAATGAATCTGAAATTGTGCTTGAATTGGTTGACATGAAATTCCCCAGGGCATCTGCTTGGCATCTCTGGGCGCTTTACTTAGGATGGGGCTGGGCTGGGCTGGGCTGGGCTGGGCTGGGCTGGCTGAACCAGGCCTGGGGTACCCCACCTCTCCTAAGCCCTCATTCGCCCAGCCTCTAAGCTGCCTGCATGTGGATCTGACTGCCAACAAGGCCCAGAAGCCTCTAGCCGCCAGCAGCAGCCTCTTCTGGCTGATAGGTATTTCTTGGAAACAAGATAAAGCCCATATTGGCTGTAAACATCCCCCCTTCCACGCCACCCCCCATATCTGCAGTGGAGGCTCTCTCCTTTTTCATAGTTATCCTCACCCTTGTTTTCTTGCTTCCTTGTGAGGTCGGTCATGCATTTTAGTTATTATTTCCTCCCTCACCACCCACAAATTAAAAAGTAAAATGAAATATAAGTGGAAGAAATGAGATGATGCTATTGGAAAGGGCACTAGGTGCAAAGCCCCAGGCTCTGGGTTCGAATCTCCACTCTGCCATTCACTTCTGTAGCCTCGATCGGGTCATTACCCTTCTCTGGGCCACAGGTACAGTGAAGGCTGTCCGCTGCATGATCTCTTCAGGTCTTTTCCAGCCCTAAATAACCACGAGAGCAGACACTTTATCTGTGGTTTTAAGGACAACAAAGCACCGCGTATACATTATCCCCTGGAGCCTCCCCATAAGTTAGGTTGGTCCTATTATTATCCCCATTTTATAGATGAACAACAAAGGCTCACAGACCCTAGGGTCGTCCAGCCAAGAAGTAGCAGATCTCCTTGTCCTCGGGCATGATCTGCGCCTTTAAAATTGCTCAGCTCCATCCCAAACCTAAGGTCATGGTTTCAGAGCTGAAAGGGACCCCAGAGGTGGTGGAGTCCAGCCACGCCAGAGACCTCCCGAGGCCCCTCCCAGCTGTCAGCCCAAGAGCCAGGACTTCAGGTCAAGCTGTGTCTTGTGGCTCCCCCAGGAGAATATAAGCTCGTCGAGGGCAGGAACTGTGCATAGCAGGTGCTTAATTATTGCTTGTTGGTGGAATGATTAATCAGTCACTTTAGGTCCCAATAAAACCTTCAGGGAGTCCCCTCTCCCACTATCTTGTTCCCAGAAGGTGTTGTTGGCTCTGCAGGGTTTGGGGGTTGGGTTGTTCCTTCTCCTGACTATTGGAAGGGCACTAAGACATTCCCAGCCCCCACTCTGAGCCCCACCTAGGGTTGGCCCCCTCTCGTTCCTCTTATCTGTTTTTGATGTTCCAAAGTGGATCACATCAGCCACTGCGATGGTGCCCCTAATTCAGTGTGAGGATACCCCTAATTCAGTGTGATGGTGCCCCTAATTCAGTATGCGGATGCCCCTAATTCAGGGCAATGGCACCCCTAGTTCAGTGTGAAGATGCCCCCAAATTCAGGGAGATGATGCCCCATAGTAGGGATGCCCAGGGAGAGCGCCACTGGCATATGCCCGCGTTACGTGCCACATTACACTGAATCTAGGAACCCTCCATTTCAGTACCTCTGCCTTTCTATCATGCCCTGCAGATTTATTGAGATTTATGCATGAAAAGATTTCACTGAGCACCTTCTAATGCTGAAATATAGACGCCACAGAGAGATGTGACTGGTGGGATTTGATAATGCTCTCCAACTTTAAAAAATAATACAGGGCAGCTAGGTGGTACAGTAGATAAAGCACCGGCCCTGGAATCAGGAGGTCCTGAGTTCAAGTCTGGCTCAGACACTTGATACTTAATAGCTGTGTGACCTTGGGCAAGTCACTTTAATCCCAATTACCTCACCAAAAAAAAAAGAAAGAAAGAAAGAAAGAAAGAAAGAAAGAAAGAAAGAAAGAAAGAAAGAAAGAAAGAAAAAGAAATAACGCATGGGGGGCAGCTAAGTGGTACAGTGGATAGAGCACCGGCCCTGGAGTCAGGAGGACCTGAGTTCAAATCTGGCCTCAGACACTTGACACTTACTAGCTGTGTGACCCTGGGCAAGTCACTTAACCCTCATTGCCCCACAAAAAGAAAAAAAATAAGAATGCATTACAAACAGGTCTGAAAATTTAAAACCATCCTTGGGAGCCGATGAGGATGTGGGGTCCAAGGCTGCCAGGAGGGACAGAGTAGATATTTCCACATCTGACCCTCAAAAGTGAAGCAGCCCCTGCCTTCAAGGACCTCCTGGTCCATCAGTTATACAGATTAGGAAACTGAGGCTCACAATAGCAGCATCCCTTGCCCTTAGTTACCCAGCAACTGAAAGTCAAGAGATGGGATTTGAACTCTCTGCAGCAAACCCTCCCAGCACGCCAGACTGTCTGCCTCTCGCCCTTCTGTGCTCTTGGGTCATGGCAGCAGAATCCACTGTCTCTAGTCATAATGCCCTTTAAAAGTCTGGCTGACAATAATGCTCCTATAATTGAATACAAAGAATACAAATTATATAGGATAAGTATTATTCATACCTATATCTACCTCTCAGCTGGGAAATTAGGTAAGGAGCTACAGGGCAATATGCTGACCACACTTCTGGTGCGGTCACTGTCATCAGTTATTTTTGCTGAATTGCACTTTATTACAAGGGGTAGCTCCATCCCCTAGTGAAGAGAGGAGTTGGGGTTTTTTTTTTTGGGGGGGTGAAAGGAAATCCTAAGATGACCAGCATGTGAAAACATAAGGCATCAAATAGCATGCTTTTAAAAAATAAATACATAACCGAAAGTCTCCCTGCCTAGGGAAGCCTTCTCTTTAGAATGCAAAAGGCATTTTTTAAATAAATGTACGTCTGCCTCTGGAATACCGAATTCTCCACCCCGCAGAACAGAATGACTTTGGTCTTAGACACGGTATTGGTCAATTTCCCTGGCTGCTAGCCTGAAAGTCCCTTTGACATTCAAAAGCTACCAGCCTTATCTCTGTCCTCTGAGCCCTGCTGGAAAAGGACACGCAGATCCAGAGCAGCTGAGGCAGGAGGAGAGTTCTCAGGAATGTGACCCCACCCCGGTGCATCAGGTGCCCCACAAAGCTGAGTTCTCCTCGTGAGCCTGGGAAAGCCCTAACACCCCTACTCTCTGTACAATCCTCAGATCTAACTGAGCACTCCCTGCTAACCTTAGTGTCATCTCCTATCTCCATTCCTTGGCATGAGCAGCATCTACTGCACCCGGAGTGCCCAGCTCCCTCCCTGCCACCTCTAGTATGGGGGCCTTTCCTGATTCCCCTCCCCCCAAGCCAGGAAATGAAATGACTTTTCCTGATTATTGTTTGTGTCACCAGCCCCTCTTTCCCCAACACTTTGTATCTATCCTCCATTTATTTATCTGTGAACATGATATAGTCTCCCTCCCCCCAGTGGTGTGTAAACTCTGTGTGTTCAGGGTCCGGCTTGCTTTTATATTGCTATCTCTGGGACCTAGCACAGGCCCTAGGACACAGTCAGTGAGCCATAGATTGTTGACTGATTATTTTGGTTCTATAGTCTATTAACTCATCTGTGTTTACGGTGTTTCCTGCTGTAGATTGTAAGCTTCCTGAGAGCAGAGATTGGTTTTGGTTTTGTCTTTCTACCAATTAGCACCTAGCCCTGTGCTAAGGCAGATAGAGGCACTGAATAATTGAAATGGGAAGTTTCTTCATGGAAAGTGAGTTCCCCGTCACTGGAAGTATCCTAGTGGAAGCTCAGTGTTGACCTACCTGGTAGAGGGGACTCAGTCATTGGATGGGAAGTTTGACAAGATGGACTCTGAGGAAGGACCCTGTTTGGTGCTTAGGTTGTCATGACTTCTCAGCAGTGTCTCCAGATGCGGCTCTGCTCTTCTCTGTGGACGTGCCCTGGGCCACCTGGCCTGATTGGGACAGGAGGTTCAAGCTCAGATCCCAGCTGGGCTGCCCACTGCCTGTGAGTACCAGAGCCCAAAGGGACTGTCCGAGACATCCCACCCAGCTCCCTCACCTTTCCAGGGAGGAAACAGAACACGCCCGTTTGGAACACACTGGTCCAAGGTCACGCAGGCAAATCTACATTGTAGGTAGCACTTGAGCCCAGAGTTTCTCGGCTCTGTCCATCACTCCCCTCACTACCACCTGCCTCTCAGTAACCCCCGCTTCAGCTCAAGGTCCTACCATCTTAAGACTTCTACGTGAGAGGGCAAACTTGTGGCTTCTGTGGGTCCCCTGCTCGGCAGGAAGAAACTCAGTGGCCTTGAGCCCTTCCCCATGACAGCAAATGCTGTCGTGGGATCCGACTTGCTGTAGGATTGATTGTGATGGGATTCTACTCAAACAAAATAGAGAAGCAACTTGGTATAGTGGGTGGATTGCCAGCTGGGAGGTCTGGAGTTCAAGTCCTATAAGCAAGAACATGCCAGTCTGTGCTGTGGCCTTTCCTCCTCTGGGTGTTCCCTAGAACAGTGAAATAAGAGGTCTAGACCCTCTCCCTGCCCTAAAGCGTAGACACCCCACAAGAGCTCTGTTGTGGCTCTTCAGGCACTGGGCATGGAGTCCAGGAGGCTGGGCTCGTGTGCCAGCCGATGCTGACATCCCTGAGTGACTCGGAGCCGTTTTCTCAGTTGTCAAGTGAAGCTGATGGTGGAAGCACCATCCATCTGGAAGGTTGTGGTGAGGAACCCACTGCATTGACTTCCAAGTGAGTGGGAATCATGTTCTCACCTGGGAACAGAAGCTCCCCAGAGGCAGGGAGCACCCGGGCCTCCCTTGGCCTTTGGCGAGCACAGCAGGGATCATCTACTGGTCTCAATGAAAACTCAGGCAGTGTCTGGAAAGATTCAGGGAGAGGTGGGAAGGGCTTCTCATTTTACAGATCAGGAAACTGAGGCTGGAAGGGTAGGGTGACATGGCCAATAATCCACAGTGAAGAAATGGCAGAGCTGGAGTTCTGGCCCGGAGCCTCTACTCCCAAATCCAGTCTTCTTGCCACTGTGTGGCTCCCCTTAGTTCTGCCTGATTGGTATCTAAGGAGCATTTGGTTCCCCAGATTGTGTCCTGGGTCTTGGGGATTTGTTTGTCCACATGATGCAGGGGATCTGAATGCACGTTTTGGTCGGCACCGCTGAGTCGAACCAGAATCGAAATTCATCTTCACCCCCACTCTGTGTTCCTGCCAGACTGGCCCACTCGGTGTGCTCAGTGACCATGTTCCATCTCCTGTCTCCGGGCCTTTGCCCAGGCTGTGCCCCCTGCCTAGGATGCACTCCCTCCTCCTCTCTACCTCATGGGGTCTCTTTGTCCACCCCAGCCCCAAACTTCAAGAAAACAACCCAAGGAGGGTGGTGCGTTTACTCTGCCTCTATTTTTTGGACTCTTTGTTTCCTTTCATTGGCATGCCAGCTCATCTGGGCAGGACTCTACCTCACCCCACCTCCACCCCTGTGCCTTGCACATAGTCAGAGCTTTGTAAACATCTGGTGAGTTAAACTGAGCCGAGTTCTATGATTTCACTGTTTGGTGATTCAGCGTTTGTTCTGAACTTGTCCCTCTGAGCACTCAGGAGGGGTCCCGTTTAGGATAAAAGCTATGACAACGCGCTTTTCTTACGATGGACTCATGAAGCAGGTAGTTCAAGGAGTGTCACCCATGTCCAACAAACAGGTAAACGGAGCCTCAGGGTGGTCCCAGAGCAAACAGCAGAGACAAGGCTTGAACCCAGGATGCCAGACTCCTGCTTTGTCCCCTGGCGCTGTAGACTATGCCGCCTCAGACCAAGGACAGAGCGCATGTTGGCCTCCTTGTGCCTATGCCCACCATCTATCCCCTCCCGTGGCCCGGCTGTTAGTGCTGTTAGAGCTGGTCAGCAGCTGGGCTCAGCCCTTGGAGCTGAAAGTCCATTAACCAGGAAGGAGCCCAGAAAGGCCCCATCCTGGATTCTGGCCTGAACTCTCATGAGAACCTTGGGATGGAACGAAGCGGCCGATCACACAGTCACTGAGCCCCGTCCTTGTCCAAATAACTTCTGGGGAGCCAAAGACACAAAGAAAGCAGAAAGGAGGAGGAAGAAAAAGAAACCCCCACTTAGGGAGGTTCCTGAAGCTTGGAGGCACCTGAACACATAGATCTCGTGGCTGGGGCACATTGGCTGTACTGTGTTCACTCCCCATGTGGACGCCGTGTCCAGCCCGCCCCACGCCAGCTGCTTGGCCACACCTCCTCGCCAGGACTCAGGATAAGTAATAAGCCTAATAGGTCAGCTTTATTTAATTAATTACAATCCTTACTCTCCCCCACCACCACCACCACTTCAGTGCCCATAAAGCATCCCACAGGTTGGCCCAACACTCATGGTATCGATCAACAGCCAGGACGGTATTTATTTCTTCTTTGCCCCACAACTATAAATCCTTGTCTTCTCGCCTCCTTTAGTCGGCATGTGGGATTTACAGTGACCCATTCCTTGGGAGAAGCTCTGAGTAATTAGGGAATAAATATCCATGGTCATTGTTTGCTGTGCTCAGCCGGTTGTTTGTCCGACCGCTAGCTATCCCTAGTGGGCCTCGCCCCTTAGCAACGCAGCCTAGGAGAGAAGGCATGCATGTGAGCGAGCACCTCCCTCTGCAATAGAGCCAGGCCTTCTCCTGCAGAGAGAGGAAGCCCCCTCTGTTTTCTCAGCATATTGTTCCGGCCTCTTCTCCCATACCTCTCCTCCCAGTTCCTGTTTGGCTGGAGGCAGGAAGACGCTCTGGAAATTCCTTGCTGCTAGCTCTTTCTTCTGCCCCCTTCTCCCTTTCCCTCTCCCTCTGCCTTCCCCACTCCTTTCCTGTCACAATTTAAAAAATGGTGACTCTTTGGCCATGTCCACCCCCACCCAGCCTGGCCCGGCAATAGCCCGCTTTGCTCCAGCGCTTCTTGGGCCCTGACACATTTTCAAAGCTGCCAGAAATGGTGGCCCAGGTCCTGAGCCAAGAGGGAGCCCAGCTAGCGGGGAACATGTTTGTTGTGGTTTCTTGGGAGAGTGACCCCCGTGAATGCCCGAGGCAGTAAAATGTGACAATGTCATGGGAGGGGGCTCAGGGCCGGATGTGGACTAAAAGCCCGGTGGGTTGGAAGGTCAAAAGGTGAAGTTGGCATACCCAAATTACACTTCCGTAGTCCTGGATGCTTGAAAGGGACCCAAGGGGAGAACACGTCGATGTGGAGCCAGGAGAGACCTCCGAAGTCATTGAACCCAACTCCCTCCAGCTCCCCCATCTTACAGAGGAGGAAACTGAGGACCAGGGAAGGAAGAGGCTTAAAATCACCGGCTTAGAGGCGGAGGTGAAGGAGCCTAAGGGGTCCCCAAGTCCATCCTGTCACTTTGTCAGTGAGGACCCTGCGGCCTATAATGCAGAAGGGAGTTGTCCAAAGTCACACGGGGTGTGAGGCACCAAGGAGGGATTGGAATCCCAGTTCTTTGGAATCCCAGTGCAGGACTCTTCACATAAAATGCACCAGCTCTGATCTCATGGTGAATGGCAGGGTTGTCCTGTTAGCCACATGATCAAAGTGTCATAAAGCTACACGCTCTTTGGGTCCTGAATTTAGAGTGGACCTTGGCAGCCATCGGATCTGTTCCGCATTTTCTCTAAAGGGGGCATCTGAAGCATCGAAAATGCAGTGATTCACTCAGCTCATGGGATCCCGGGATCCCGGGATCCCGGGATCCCGGCATCATAGCCCTGGAGCTGCAAGGTACCTCAGAGGCCTGCAGAAAGTAAATGACTTGTCACTGCTCTAATGTTCCAACTCAGGTTCTCTGACTAAATCTGTGCCTCTTTCTAGACCCCACCGCCTCTTTATAAAGGGACCCCCAAAGCCAAGGGAGAATTCGATGTCCCCAACTTGAAGATTTCTTTTTGGTTCTTTGAAACTTTCTTTTCTGGGAAACAGCCTTGGGACCCCGACATGAACCCCTTGTCTGCTTATCCCTGGATGCCTGGAAGGATTTCTCCATCTGTCCCTGCCACTCCCCTAGCTAACCCCCAGGCTGTGGAGCCACAAGAAGGTCCTTTGTACCCCCAGCACCGAAAGCACTAGACTTGGGATCTCAATGGTCTATGTTCAAAGTCTGTCCTTGACATAATCCCTGTAACATTAAGCAAGTCACTCAACTCCCCTGGGCTCCTCCATTAAATGAGAGAACGAAAAATAATAATAATAACAATAATAATACAAGAACCTTGGACTCAGGGGCTGCTGGGCTCTTTCCAGCCTCTAAGTCTCTGACCTGCCTTCCTGGGCAGCCATGGGTGAGTCACTTCTTTCTAAGCCTCAGTTTCCTCATCTATAAGTAGGGATAATAGCAGCAGTCAGGTGAGGTGGTGAGGTGGTAGGTGGAAATCTCTCTGCAGACCTCAAAGCATGTGCATGCAGGCTTACAACTGGGATGATTAGCAAAATCTCTGGACTTTATGAAGTCATTTCTCCTACTCTTCCTACACTTTGTTTCTGACAGACAGAAAGTTTGCATCATTAGCCGCCATTGCTCTCAGGCAGGTGATCAGAAAATAGTCATCATCATTCTGGAAAGTGAGCTGGAAACTTTAACCTGAGGAAGCAAAAGGAGCCAGCTCATGGGGTTCACCAAGATGCAGTGGGATGGGATTTCAGGGTAGATGTGGACAGTGGAAGCATCTACCGTGTTCAGCACCGAGCACACAGAAGGCACCTAATAAGAGCTCTTTGACCAAAAGGAGACAGATGTAACAGAGAAGATGAAGTCAATAAACATTTATCCAGCATCTACTGGGTGCCAAACACTGGGAATGGTACAAAGAAAGGCAGAAATAAGCATGCTCTCGAGCTAATAGGGGAAAGATGACATACAAATGACTTGGTACAAATAAAACATATACAGAATGAAGTAGAGGTGACCTCGAGGGGAAGGCACAACATGAGAAAGGACCAAGCAAGGCTTCTTTCTTTCAGAAGGTGGGATTTTAGCCGGCACTTGAAGGAAGCCGGGAGAGAGAGCGTTCCAGGTGGGAGGGAGGGATGGGCAGAATCTGGGTGGGAAACAGAAAGGGTCCAGTGTCCATGGATCAAAGAGCACAGAGAGGCAGTCAGGTAGAAGAAAAATGGAAAGGGAAAGAGGGGCCAGGCTATGAGGACAGAAGATTCGATACTGGAAGCAATAAGGAACTGCTAGAGTTGACTAAATAAGGGTGATACGTTTCGCATCAACCACCACTGAAATTCTAGAGTGTTTTTTCTAAAGCATGTGGTTTGTAAGTTCTTAGAGAGAAAAAAAAATGTCACTTACTAGGAGCCAGTATGGGTTCACTTAGCAGAAAGAGTGCTGAGTAAAGTGATTTCTTTTTTTTTTTTAAAGAATTACTCATTTGTTAGATCAAAGGAATCCTGGAGACATATTGTATCTTGACTTGGCAAAGACTCCCCTATCCTTGGGGACGAGATGTTGAAATGTGGGCTAGACTACAGAGGCAGAAGGATTTATAGCTAGTTGAGCCACCGTACCCAAAGAGTGTGGACTAGTGATTAATGTTGCAGGGCCATCCTGAAGGGAAGTTTCTAATGGAGCAGCCGAGGACTCTGTCCTTGGGATTATCCTATCCAATATTTTTATCAGTGACTTAGATGAACTCTTAGGAAGCTGCTTATCAAGCTGACACAAAGCTCAGCAGGAAGAAATAGTGAATATGAAAAATGACAAGCAATATTCAAAACAATAAAACATTTGGCTGACACTAAAAGAGTGAAATTTCACAAGGATTAACAAAGGGTTTTTTTTCTCAAGTTTTATCTACCACTTTTGCTTTTTTTGTACCACAATCACCTCAATGCATGCCCCAGCACCTCCACAGAACACTTCCCTTATCTCAAAAGAAAACTGGCCAGAACCACATCTGATGGTGTGTGCAACATGCATGTTATCATTCTTCAGCTGTTCTTTAAGGCCAAGATTGGCTATTGCAACTAATTGGGGTTTGACTTTTTCATCTGTGTTATTATAATCATTGTGTAAATTGTCCTATTGCCTCTGAATATTGGTTCCTACCAGGCTTCCCATTGAGATTGTTGTTGTTCTTCCTTCATTTTTCCAAGAGGACCAGTGATATCACAGGTGATGTCTTGCTGAGTGAATTGGATTTAAATGAGGCTGAGTTACACAAAATCATCCTATAAATACAGAGTCAAAGATATTGGTCTTATGAGCACAGGAAAGAACACTCCTGATGGAGGATGGGATCATGGGAGGTGGGCAGTGAGAAAGATCCATGTCTTTTATTAAAATCATAATTCTTAGAGCTAGTCTAATGATCTGCTAAAGCTTTCCCAAAAGGCCAAGGAGGAAGCAGGGGCAGGATTCATCTGTAAGTCCCAAAAACTTACCCTTACCTGGTAAAACTATCAAAAAAGAGAGAGAGAAAATTTCTTTTTCCAAATTCCAAAAAAATGGGGGCTTTTGTTGGAGCCTATGACTGACCACGTTGTTTCCCTGTCCAAGAAAATTATGTGGTTTTTCTTGCCTTTGGGGTAAGATACAAACTACTCTATCTGGCCCTTCACAATCTAGCTCCAGGCTACCTTTCTAACTCTCCATCCCAAGCTCAACACTCCAACCTGAGTCCTCTTCTTTTTTTTAGTGAGGCAATTGGGGTAAAGTGACTTGCCTAGGGTCACACAGCTAGTAAGTGTTAAGTGTCTGAGGCCGGATTTGAACTCAGGTCCTCCTGAATACAGGGCCGGTGCTCTTATCCACTGCGCCACCTAGCTGCCCTCCATCCTCTTCTTGATAAGATGCCTTTTGCCTGGAGCCCCTCCCCCTCACCTCTGCCTCTTGTAGCACTTACCTCCCTTTAAAAGCTAAGTGTAAGTGCCATCTCCTTCAAGAAGCCTTTTGTGATTTCCCGGGTTTTTGGTGTCTCCATCATTATCCTTTATTGCCCTAAGGGCAAGGACTGTTTTGTTCTTGCCTTTGTGTTCCCTCCGCGCACTTGGGGCTGCCGAAGAAATGCTCAGTTGGTTGACTGAGTTTTTTGGCTCTGAGCACAAGGTTGACGGCAGGTCAGTGAATTTGAAGGCCAAAGAGACTCTGAACCTGCTTCTATCAGAGGTGTAGAGGGAACAAAATGATGAGGCTTTGAATCCTGCAGGTCCAGGCCCCAGCCCCTGCCACCTGCCCCTGAGTTCTCACCTCTGGGTATGACAGTGTCCTCTGAGTTCCCAACCAGACCTCAAGTGTTCTCATCAGTAATTATCAGTAATAATTGTTTGGCGGATTCTCGCTCTCATTGGCCAGGAGAAATAAATGCTCACTCACAGTAGCCAAAAAGAACACCGTGTCAAGTTTATTGTTACCTGTTTTAGTCCAGGATTATTCGCTTTCGAGCCACTAGCTTGCCATTCATTCCATCTTGGCAGGCTCAGAACCTACCAGTTGTTAAATAAAATATTTTGGCGGGACTTGATGGGGTGGGGTGGGGTGTAAAGGGTGACATTAGTAGCAAGGTCAAGCACTGCAGGAAGGCTTTGCCCTAGAACCGAGGGCTCCCACTACCCGGCCCCCACACTGTGTGAGCTCCAAGGGGATTTTTGCCCATTCTCCAGATGCCAGAAAAAACCACATTTATACATCTGGCCATCCCTGTAAAAATATTGCTGTCCCACAAGCTCAGTTTGGGGGGCTTTCCCCCCAGAACAAAAGAAGACATTGGCCCTGGCTGGGATGTTATTCGGAAAGAAGAGAAAATATTTACTGACAGTCCTTCGGCTGTACCTTTGCCTTTGATTTTTTAGGGAGCGGGTCCGTGTCTTCCCCCTGATTAGTGGCCCTCACTCTCATTTCCGCTGCCTCTTATTCAGCTGATTTATTTAAAGGTATGTCAGCACAGGGCTGAAATGAAGCACTGAGCCTCCTCTTTCTGCTCCTTGCTGACCGCTCCAATAATTCATTTTTTAGCTCATTAGCTAACGGGGGATATGAGCAGTGGTCCTTCAGGGGATTGGAACGAGGAGAGGTGATCTACTGCTGACAAGTCTGCTCTTGGACTGGCCTTCCTCTGGGAACATGGGAGGCTCAACCAAGACAAGCTGTGGATCCCTGAAGTCAAAGTGGGCCGTGGGGGCAACAATTATGGTATTTATGTCTTTGGAACAATTTCTAGGGTGAAGAGATGTAGCCAAAGCAGAGAGGAAAGAGACAGAGACAGAGACTGACTTTTGACTTTGGTATTAGCCATCCCCATAAAAGTTGAAGGGGCAAGGTTATAAATTGGGACAGTGGATAGAACCCTGGATCTGGAGTCAGAAAGGCCTGAGTTCAAATTCTGCCTCAGATACTTAGTAGCTGTGTGATCCTGGACAAGTCACCCTCTACCTTAGTTTCCTTGTAAAATGGAGATAATAATAGCAGGGTTGTTGGAGAGATCAACTGAGATAATAACTGTAAAGTGCTGAGCACAGTTCCTGGCACATAGTGCTATATAAATGCTAGCTATTATTTATTTGGGGGGGGGGCATGGCAATGAGAGTTAAGTGACTTGCCCAGGGTCACACAGCTAGTAAGTGTCAAGTGTCTGAGGTCAGATTTGAACTCAGGTCCTTCTGAATCCAGGGCCAGTGCTTTATCCACTGTGCCAGCTAGCTGCCCCCAATGCTAGCTATTATCATCATCACCATTAATATTGTTATTATTATTATAAGTTAAGGGAGGCCATGCTAGAGAGATGTCTTAAGGCCAGAAATCTCTATGAACACTATTGACAAAAGGGAAGAGGTGAGTGTTTGGGAAGGGGAGTAAGGTAGACTTAACTTTGGTTGTGACTGAGAACGCGCCAGACTAGATATTATGCTGAAAAGAGAGATCCTATACTGTGTGTACCTCTGTCAGGGCCACCACAGCCCAGTCAGAAGCTGCTCCGGTCAGGTGCTGTCCCATTCCAAATGATGACAGAATGACACATTCTTAAAAACAAACATGCCACTCCACAGAAGAAAGGAGGGAGAGAGGAAGGGAGGGAGGGAGGAAGGAAGGAAGGAAGGAAGGAAGGAAGGAAGGAAGGAAGGAAGGAAGGAAGGAAGGAAGGAAGGAAGGAAGGAAGGAAGGAAGGAATTGACTTAGTTTCCAATTATGTGATTTTTTACCCAATTGTTTGCTTTGTAAACCAAAATATTGAGGAGGTTGGGATTTCTCCTCCTTCCTTGGAGCCAAGCTCCCAGGCCCTGGATCACAGCATTATAGTTTTTTTTTTTTTTAATCTGGAAGATACTGTGGACATCATCGGTTCCAAATCCCTCATTTTACAGATGAGGGGCCTGAGGCCCGGGAAGGTGAGTGGAGCGGGGAGCACTGAAGGCACTTGTCTGAGTTGTGTCCAGGCTGCGGCCTCCTATGTTTGGCTCAGCTCCTGATTTAGACAGAGGCACCTCCCGTCCCTGGGAAACCTCATAGTTCTACTTAACCCTCTGCCCCTCTTCCCCCTCCCTCTGAAAATGACGAAAACATGATTGAATGGTGAATAAAAGAGAAGTGTTAGTTTAGAGCCTCGATTTCCTCCCAGCAGCCCCCTCGTGGTTACCTTGGACATAAAGGATGCCACAGCTTGTGTGCAAAGCCATGGGCGGGATCTTGTTGCCAGGCCAAGAGGGACAAAGGAGGGAGGGATGCACAGTCTCCTTTGGCCTCTTATATCTTCTTTGTAAACTTCTGGTGTGGAAAGATGCTGCTTTGGGGCCAAAAACTGTCAGACCAGAAATCTCAAACTAAAGGAGACTTTGCAGGTGTCATCTCTTCCCCAAACCCCAGAGAAATGAAGCAACCTGCGCAATGTCAAGGATCTCCTCATCTTACAGACACAGCAAAGGAGAAGATCTGAGTTCAAATTCTACCTCAGACCCACTTTTAACCCTTTCTGTGCTTCACTTTCCTGATGTGAAATGAGGTAGTTGGAGTCCATAGTCTCTAAGGTGCTCTAATCTAGATCCTAGGATCCTAGAATCTGGATCTACAAGAGCCCTCAAAGCACCTAGTCCAAATCCTTCATTTTACAGATTGGGAAACTGAGGCCCAGAGAGATTGTAATTTGCCTATGGTCCTACAGGTGGGTCACTTATGATATAGAGCCGGAAGGAATGTCAGAGATTATTGCTTTACAGAAGAGGAAACTGAGGCCCAGGGAGGACCTTTCATGGTCACACATTTATTAGTTTGTGTCAGGGGCAGGATTTGAACTGGTCTCAGACTCGACTTCACCACAGTGCTCTGAGCCTCTCAGTTTACTCATATATGAAAGGAGGTGATTGGAGTCCATGGTCTCTGAGGGACCTCAGAGGGCATCTAGTCCATCCCCCTCATGTTACAGAGGAGGAAACTAAGTTCTAGAGAGGTGGAATGATTTTACCCAAGGTCACGCACAGCCAATAAGTAGATCCCAGATTCAAACTTAAACTTCCATTCAATCAAGTGAGCCGAGTTCCTGGTCAAGTAAAGGAAGTTGAGCTGCAACCTGGTTAAACATTCGGGTGGGTCGTTTCTGTTCTGTGTTTGGGTGGGTTGGTGGATTGAAGGGAAGGGAAGAACTGAGCACCAACGGCCACATTTAAAAGGCATTAAGAGTTCATGTTCACTGTGGACATATTGATGTATGGAAAGAGAAGAGCAGTGCTATGTAATTATAATTGCTCTCTTGCTAAGGGATTTTGAAATATAAAGAGAAAATTCCATCACTGCAGTGAGTGTTATAACCCCTGTGATAAGTTCTGGCTTTATCACTTGTGATGATTTTGCAATAACTATTAAAAAGCAACTGGAAGGATATTAAATTGTTCAGGGAAATGATGCCCATGGAGAAAGACAAATGGCAGCGGGCTTTAAACATCCCCATGTCAATTTCACTTCTCTGCTCAGTTGGTCAATTTCACCTTTGCTCTGTTCCTCCAAGATCCTTCATGTAAACTTTGCCATTGTCCTCTCTGGGGACCGCTTTCAGACAAGACAAGTTAAGAAGCTTTTTGGGCGACTCTGTTTGAAATGATGATTAAAAAAATAGCAGACTTTGGTTTGGTTTGCTTTGGTTTTCCCCCTCCCCCCTACACACACACACATTGAGGCATTGTTTTCCTATGCTTTGGCATTGTATTTCTTGTTCATCGGGAATTTTGACTTGGCTGTCCATCCGCATAGGGGATAATGAGGGATGTCCTGCTCAGCTACAGGGAAATGCTTGTCCTAGAAATCTAGGGATGAAAGGAGTCAGAGGGGTGACTCTGAGGTCACTCCACTTGGACCAGGAAGTGATGCAAAACTAATCCACATTTACTGGGGAAGAATTTGTTTGCCTAAGTATTTAAAAACAGATTAGGGCTAACCTGACACTAGATTACCAGGAGTAATGTCAACAGGGTTGAAAGGTGTAAACAGTGCCTTTCTTTGGGGACTCTGGGCAGAAAATGGCCCGGGTAATGAGTTTTCTTCCTAGGGCTCCTTCTTTGCGGGGCTTGGCTGGACACACTGATTACCATGTGGAGATCCGGGATTTGAAGCCAGAGAGCCTCCAGGATTTAGTGTGCTGTCCCAATTCTGCTAGAAGTGGTTGCTGCCATTTTTAAAATACAAGAATTTTTTTTCTTCCTTCCTGGGCATCATCATGAAATAGTTATTGAATTCCTAATTGCTGGGGGTGGGGTGAGGGGGGGGGGTTGGACTTTGCCAGATACTGTTCTTCCAGGTTTCCAATTTGAAGGGCCACTTGAAAAGGCCATCCCTGTTCTTTGAAAAATGCTGACATTCTTTGTCTAGAAGAGTGATACTGTAGAGTTCCCCTTCACAAGTGTGAGCTTTGCTGTTTGAAGTCAGACTTTCTTCCCTGCCCCCTCCTTTGAGGAGCCAAAATGAACAGAATTACTCAGTGTGCATTGGACAGTGTATTGGCCCAAGAGAGGCAGCAGCAGACCAGCTCCACTGCTTCCTATAGGGGAGACCCTACGCCAAGTCACCAGCCTTTTCTCAACCCCAGTTTCCCCATCCGTAAAATGAGAGAGGCAGGCTAGATAATGTGCAAGCCTCCTTCCAGCACTCACCAAAGTAATTCTGGGATCCCCGTAGTCATTATGAGCTCAAGTGGTCCTCAGTGTTGCATCCCTGGCTTTCCCCCTTCCAAAGCTTAGCCCAGGGGATGAGAGTCTACACCTGAACACACAACTTTAAGCCCCGCTGCTCTCTAGCCTCTTCTGAATGCTACCGCTCCCATTGCTTTGACCAAACCTTTTTCTTTAGCAAGGTCACCAGCATTTTAAGACCTTACAGCCTACACCCCCATCCCAGGAATTGTCTCCAATACTAAGAAAGGAGGCTATTTTTGCTACTGCCTGGGCTGAAGGAGAGAGATGCACTCCGAGAGTCCTGGAGTTGAACTCGACTTTGGCAATTGACTGAGTACCCTATCACCACAGATTTAGAGCCAGGCAAGGTGCTGCAGGTCACCTCGACCCCCTCCCTCTTCTCATTTCAGGATTAAAGTGTCTCAGGGGAAATTCAGGGGAAAAGGAGGGTGCCACATCTTATATCAACTTCTCTCAACTCCATTCAGTAAACATACATTAAGCACCTATGGTGTATGATTCAATTCAATTTGAACTGGGGATACCCCAAAAAATGATTCTTTGCCCTGAAGAAGACTGTATTTAATCCTGACATGGACCATTTCTGCCACTTACAGAAACTCTCATTTGGTTCTATAGATGGACAGCCACAAATCCTGGGGAGATGGTGGCACATTCGGGGAGCCTACCTTAACCTGCCTGAAACATGCTGAGGCCTCCCCAAGGCAGGGAAGAGATTCTAAAATAAGCAAGGAGTCAACCAATGGACTTCCCTGGCCACATTCTCCCGTGCTCTGGGAAGGATAAATAGAGTTGGAGGGGACTGGGAACAGTCTCCCCTGGGTGAAGATTCTAATTGGCCATCTGGACTAGGAAAAATTGTCCTACCGATGGTGGTTTGTTGCTTTACTAGAATGTAAGCTTCTTGGGGGCAGACTGTCTCTTGTGCCTGGCTCCTAACACTGTAACTGGCATATAGTAGCTTAATAAATGCTTTCTTTTTTTTAATTATGAACTTGATAAGCATCAACAAAAATTAGGAACCCAATTCTCAGTTTCATTGGTGTAGGGATCTCCCAGGTAAGGAAGCTCCTCCCAATTCAGGCTGGCACCTTGTCGTCGGCTTTAAGAGCATTGCCTGGTGAGGTGAAAAGACTCACAAACCAAGTCTTCAAGTCTCTGAGGTCGGCTGGTTATTTTCACATTCAAAGAAGAACAGAAAAAGAGGACTGTACAAGACAGTGCGACTCCCTATGACATTTCTAGAGCCTGTTTTTTTAACTCTGTACTACATCCATTAGGGTAGTAGTGACACTGCTTGTCTGGGTCACCTCCTGAGCTGCATCAGATGGTTTTTCGTTTAGTTATTAATATACAAACAAAGGAAATGCCTCTTCTCATACTTAATATTTTCCCTCCCTCTGACCTCCTGGGTGGAAGAGGGAGCTTTCTTAGCCTTCCCTTGCAGTTGCTAACCTGGAATCTGCTCTCTCACCAACTGTTCTTCCAGGGAAGAAAAGGAACGGTGGATACGAGCTAAGTACGAGCAAAAGCTCTTCCTGGCTCCTCTCCCATGCATGGAGCTCTCTCTGGGCCAGCACCTGCTGAGGGCCACGGCAGATGAGGACCTGCGGACTGTCATCCTGCTCCTGGCCCATGGGTCCCGGGAAGAAGTCAATGAGACCTGCGGGGAGGGGGACGGACGCACAGCTCTCCACCTGGCCTGTCGGAAGGGGAACGTGGTTCTGGCACAACTCTTGATCTGGGTGAGTTTCCAGCTTTGGGAAGAGGAGGAATCCAGCCACTTGCCTGGATTGGGGAAAAGGTCCTTGAAGTTCAGGAAACATTCTAGACTCTCTCCTTGCTTCTTCATGCACTGATCTCTCACTTTCCACCTAAGTGACTCTGAGAGGATCACATCCACTCTGGGCCTCAGTTTCCTCCTCTGTTAAATTATTGGGTTGGACTAGGTGACCTTAAGCTTCGTTCCAACTCTGCATCTATGATTCTGTGAAATAAGCACAGTCCTCCTCTCTCCCTTCTGTAATTACTAATTCCCTGTTCTGGGAGAAATCAGCTTATCAACTGGCATTGCTCTGACATGTTGTGGTTGACAAGATATCTTTTCCACAATGACCTTTGTACGTTGATCACACACAAGTCATATTATCTCCATTTTACAGATGAGGAACAAAGGCTCAAAGGGAGGAGTGACTCACCCAGAATTCACAGCTGATCAGGGTTAGAATGGAAACCTCAGCTCTTTTCACTTCCCAATCCAGCCCTTCCTGGCTCTCTGTCATTACGGGCATCCTCATTGTCATAGAAATATCCATTGCATTGCACAGTCTTCTCTCTGCCTGGGGCCTGGAGTACAGGCCCAGCACACACACCACCTCCTACAGGAAGCCAGCCTTGAACCTCTCAGGTGTTAGGACTTTCTCTTCCTTCCATTTGTCGCACATATACTTCATAAATTCATTTCACCCAATTCACATTATCACATGCCTACAGAGACAGAAGCAAAGTGATATATGCCCTCCATGAGCTTACATCTACTGGGGGGAGGAGGCCTGACATGAACACAAATAAGTTTATCTCTATGTCCTGTACTGTGCTAGTAAAACGTAAGGTCCCCTTGAAGCTAGGGGCTCTTTTTCCTTCTGCCCTTGTGTCCCTAGTGACTGGCATAGTGCTTTCAATAGAGATGCTTAATAAATGCTTATTGGTATGGGTTGAGTTGGGTTGTATTGAGATGGGTTGGACCGGATGGGAATGAACTGATGAAAGTATCGCTCTGACCATAAGATGGCAGACATGTGAGGATCCCAAAGGAAAGAAGTGGCAACAGTGAGGTGTCCCATAGGTAAACATTCCAAAGCTGTTCTCCTGGGAGTTCTGTTTGCTAACAATCTTTTGATCTTAGACTAAATCTTTCCATGCTTGACTTCAGAGCAGAGACCTTGCCCAGATCAGAGGCTGATTTTTTGCTGTTATTCTCTTTCTCTTTTCCTTCCTTCCTTTTTGCCTCACTAAAAATACGAACAGCAAATTCATTTCTACAGGATTAAAGTGTCTTTCCCTTCTCATTCCTAAAATGCAAACATCCCCGATTGGTGGCAAACCTCTTTTCTAAGGGTCCCTGCTTTCCTACCTTTTGGGTTCTCATTCACTTAAAGGAGAGCCATGGTAAAAATCATATTGATGCATTGGCCAAGAGTGCTACTCAGATGAAAGACATGTTCATTCATTCCCTGGGGAACACCACCCCGCCCCACCCTCTCCCCAGGCACCAGGCAGGAATTGCCCAAATTGTTTCTTCATTGTGCTTAAAGATGTTCCACAAAATTCAACTCGACAAACTTTTATTAAATGTGTAGAGTCCCATGTCTGGTGATAGAGGGATTGGGTGAGGCGGGTGCTCCTGCCCTCATAATTTTCAGCTTCCAGGAGGTAAGGACAAGCCACAGATACCCACAGTACAGGAGAGGAAGGAGGTCAGAGAGGCACAAAGCAGCCAGTGATGTCGGCCTGGAGGCAGAAGGCACTGCCTCCCTGAGGAGCTGCGTGACACTTGTCTTGGATCTCCTTAAGGGGATTCTTTCCTGATCAGAAGTCAGAGAGTTAAAATGGAATTGGCCTTGGGGCTCATCTCCACCAACCCCTTGTTTTACAGAGGAGGAAACTGAGTCTGGGAAACACTAAATGGCTATATGTCAAAGGTCAGAGATTTAGAGCTGAAAGGAGGTCATCCTGTCTGACCTCATTCTACAGATAAGGAAAAGGAGGCCCAGGGAGGTCAAGCGATCTGCCCAGAGTCACCTGGATAATATGTCTCTGATAAGGCAAGATTTGTGCCCAAGTCATCTTAACTTTTACACCACCCACCCTGGCCCTTTGAGCTTCTTAATAATAATAATAACAATAACAATAATAAAATGTGGAGTGCACTTTAAGGTTAGCAAAGTGTTTTACAAATATGATCTCATTGGATCCTCACAACAACCCTGGGAGGTGGGTGCTATTATTATCCCCATTTTACAGATGAAGAAACTGAGTCAGAGACAGGTGAAGCAGCTGCCCTTGATCACACAGGGCTAGATTCAAACTAACCTCTTTCTCTCAAGAAGAAGAAATGATTCCTGATTTGAGCAATCAATCAGTCCCCAGCAGTGGCAGAGTTCCAAAGACCTGGGTTCAGGCCCCACCTGGGACCCACATTGGCTATGTGGCCTTGGGCAAGTCATCTGCCCCTCAGTGCTCCAGGTGCCAGTCTGCCTTTGATCAGGGAGTTTTCTAATTGGACATTTCCTTATACACTCCCCCCGCCCCCCACCAAAAATTAAGTCAATTAAATTGAGGTGACAAGTTCTAAATCAAAATGGAAATCCATGTTATAAGCTTTTGTATTTTTCAGATACATAACATATTGAATGAAAGAATGTGGGGATGTGGTCCAGTTATCCAGGTTCTGAAAGCTAGGGAGCCTGGCATCTTCTGACTCGATATTCAATTACTAAAACATTGCTGAAGCACTTGTTTCACAACAGCCCTGGGATAGAAAAAACAAAAACCAGCATTTATTAAGCACCTACTATGTGCCATGCACAGAACTAAGTCCTAGGGACACAAAGGAAGGTGAAAACAGTCCCTGCCCTCAAGGGGTTTATAATCTGATGAGGAGCTTTCAAGCCACTTATCCCTGAAGGGCACAGAAAGTGTTTTCTCCCTAACATTTACATTCCCTCTCTCAAAGTTTCTTCATCTGGAAAATGAGGGGATTTCATTAGTCTGACTGATCCAGCATAGCGGAGGTGGGGAGGGCAGGGTTAAAATGTGTGTGTCTGTGTCTGTCTGTCCTGGACCTCTTGGGCAGAAGTCTGGTGGAACCTTTCTGAAAGTAATTCTTTTAAATGCATAAAATGAAATATATGGAATTTTTAAAAATACAGAAATATAATTATCATTTTTTTAAATGGTTACCCTGATTCAGTCACATGCATGAAGGAACAAGTTCATCCACCCCCCAGCCCACCTCCCTCATGCTTTAAAATGGGATTTCTTGTCTCCACAGTATGGTGTGGATGTCATGGCTCGAGATGCCCATGGAAACACGGCTCTGGCGTATGCCCGGCAAGCCCCGAGCCAAGAGTGCATTGACATTCTCCTGCAGTACGGCTGTCCTGACGAGCGCTTTGTCCTCATGGCTACCCCCAACCTGTCCCGGAAAAACAACAATCGGAACAACAGCAGCGGCCGGATGCCCACCATCCTCTGAGTTGTGAGTGCGGCTCTGTCGGCACCCCAAGAGCAGCAGCCCTCGTTGTACCCTTTCTCCTCCAAATTACAACCTGTGAGTGTCGTGAGGTCCCACCTCCCACCTTCCCCAGGGATGGCGGCCTTCCTCCCTGACCACCTGGCCTCCATCCTAGCCCAGCCCACCCCCCTAAAAAATCAGAAATCTGGACAAACACGAGGAGAAGGAAAGAGGACCACAGAATGAACGATCCTCCTTAAAGATCTTAATGATGAACATAGAAAGAGGGAGGAAGAAACCCAGCGTGGCCCTGGTCCTTTGATCATGCTTAACACTCGGCATGGGACCGACCATTTTACGGGTTGTCCGCAGACTGTCTCGGCAAGTGATGGGGGGGAGGGAGGAAGAGGAGGCAGAAGGAAGAAGGAACGGTAACTTTCCTTAGCTGCCAGTTAAGCACATCAGTACTTTTCCCCGCTCCCAAACAGAACCCCTGGATTTCATTCTCTTTGCCGAGGAGCTTGACGACATAAATCAGAAGCAAGCACAGAGTTTGTCAGGTTGGAAGCCCCTATGATGGTGTGTGTCAAATCAGTTGTAGCTAATCTGTCCAGGGAGAATACTGGCTTCATTACACTTGTATAGTTGAGCTCTTCCAGCATTACCGCTGTTTAATAGGACATGATTAGTCATCACGGAGAAAAAAGCATATTAGCTGAGAAGGTAGTTACTCGGCACGCATCGGCGATTGCCTGGATGTGATTGCAATATTCTTCCGAGCATCATATTATCTCAGACATGTTCTTCGGAGCCCTTGGAGTCCTCCTTTCTAAATTCACTGTCATAATTTAGGATCTGTTTAATTTTTCAGCCCAAAGAGAGAAAAGCAGTTGCCGAGTATTATTTGACTGTAGTCTCCTTGGTGTTAACAACAAAATGGGAAAAAATAAATAAGAGTAACGATGAAATCCAGAAAGAAATTGTGAACCCTGCTAACAATCACATTTCAAGTACGTTTAGTCAACTCAATAGACGAGTCCACAGTGATTTTTTTTCTTTCCAGCCGAGAGAGAGAGAGAGAGAGAGAGAGAGAGAGAGAGAGAGAGAGAGAGAGAGAGGGAGAAAGAGAGCGAGAGAGAAAGAGAGAGGGAGGGAGGGAGAGGGAGGTTTGGGGTTTTTTTTTCTGTCCTTTGGCCAAGGTGGATGTGTCAAATTCAGGGGTCCCTCTCATGCTGTGTTGCCTAAGTTATACAGATTTTTGTACTGTGTCTTTAGATGAGTGTAAAATCTATTTGAATAAAAAAAAAACTTCACAAAGATGGCACCTCCACTGATTTGGAAATTGACCTACATGTGAAAACATCATGGAGCAACTTGAGGGGATGGGAGGGTTACGGGTCATTGACACAGAAAGGGTCCCGACAGCGGGCACTTCCCATCTATTTTTGTATATTCTTAAAGAACACTTTAGGATGAGATGGCGGCCCATTTTATTGATTTTGTAAAAGGTGATACTGAATCTTGTTAGAAAGCAAAGGAGAGGGGAGGGTGGTTTTCATCTGGGGAAACAATGTAAATGTCGTAACCCTTTTGCAGATGGAGACAAAGGGCTGTGTCTCTAGGGAAGAGCCGACTTGTGTAATAAAACCCAAAAGCTCGGGCTGGGGGCCCATGAAGAGTATCCCTTCTCACTTCCTCCTCTGGCTGTTCTTGGGGGGAAACAAATGAAAACTCCCTCCCCCCCAGTTGCCCATGGTGATACATATCTTGCTGTTTGGTTATTGCTACACTAGGCTATTCCGGACCCCACCAACTTCAGACATGGTGAAACAAACAGGACTGTTTCCAAGGCAGAGGAGCTGGGATTCTTATGAGGCCACTGGGAGTAGGAAGGTGGAGAGAAAGGTCTGAGACCCTGGAAGGGGAAATCTGGCCTGAATTAGACAGTGCTGGACAGTGTTTCCAGCCCCACCCAGATAAATATTCAAAACCCCCTAATTCAGGTTTTTCATGTGTCATCTATGTTTCAAATGGCTTGAGAGGTTCATTGGTTTGTTCAGGTTTTTTTCTTTTCCTTAAAAAAAAAAGAAGTTTGAGCAAAACACCAAGCACAGAGTGGAATGTATATGTGAACAAAATGTTCAAAATCAGTTTCTCATCTGAATTAAACTCTCTGGAATGTCGGTTCCTAAGAATGGGAGAGGGAGGGTGTGTGATATTGAGTGTGATACCAAGAATGCTACCCAGATTTCATTCCAGTGTGCCTGCCTCTGCCGATGTTTCTCCCCACCTCCCCCCTTCTTCCTCCTCCTCTCTTTCTTCCTCTCCCTGCCTCCTACCACAGAAGCCCATCAGTTATAGTTACATCTCCCAAGAGCAGGAAGTGCATTTAACATGTTGTTGATGTTGCAGGAAGAAGTCTACACTCCTGAGCCCAAGTTTGGGCAACAAAAGGTTTCAAAAGGAGGAGGTGGGGTGTTTTTTTGGGGGGGGGTGGAGCGAGCTAAATGAGGGTCTTGTTTTGTTGGTGAGTCTGCCTTTGTGCCAAAAGCACCTTCCTTATTCCCAAAGCCCACCCTCCCAGTTTAATGTCTTGCTAACACAAAGACAATAAAAGGCCTGTCCTAGAGATGGCAGCTGGCAGGGAGCAAAGGATAAAGTTTAAAATATTTATTTCCATCGCTGATATGAGCTACGAAGAAATGGTGGATGAGACGAAACCATTTGAGTTTTTTGGTTTGGATTTGTTTGGTTTTTAATAAAAATGACTAAAAAAGGGATGGCCAAAGATTAGTAGAAGGATGGAGAATATGATGGGGGGAGAGAAGACCAAAAAGATGACAGACAGAATGATGCCATCATCCCCTACAGAAGGACAATTGCTGGGATTTTCTATCCAAGAAAACCTTCCTCCCTTCAATCAGGAGAATCATTTGGCTGAGCAGCTGCTAAAATGGCTGAGTGTTTCTCACCAATCTAGGTAGGTCGAGAGAAAAGTAAAGACCTGCTAGAAACAGGATTCCTTACTGAGAGATCTGACCCAGATCTCTGACCAAGGGGCCTGGAGCCCCTTGGTTGGAGCTTCCCTTGGGGGTATTCAGCTTTTCCCTAACTTGACCTGATGCTCACGCTCCCAGAGATGAGCAGCCCTGGAAAATGAGTGAATTAATGAATTAATTAGAAGGAATTAATGAATCTCCTGGCCTATGAACAGATCTAGTTAATGTCTCTCAGCAAGTTCACGTCCACATTTACGTGTTCCAGAAGGGCATGGTGATGTTTACCACTAAGACTGCTGATCAAGATTATCAGACTATGCAAGTATAATGAGCTCTGGCTAGTGGAAAATTCAGTCCTGGCTCTTAAGTACTTTGGTCATTGGTTACAATATATTCCACAGAAGGAGTTTGTCCCCATTTGAGAGGGATTGGGGAGGTGGGGACAGGGGGTGGTTCTTTTTTTTTTCTGGGCCTTCAGGATGTTGGCCTGACACCCCCCCCCCAAAAAAAAGGCCTAGAGGTTAGCATTTTCCTTGCAAAGGTTTACATTCAAAAAGTTCCAAGGGGCCCCTGCTATTCTCATTCACCAATTTCTTTGGGCAGTGAGGAAGGGAAAAATCAGAAAACCTGGATTCCCATCCAGGAAGGATGGAATGACCCAGCTGCAAGTTATACCAACTGAACATTAAGGATGAAAAGGAAGACTTTGCTGAGGATGCAAGAATCATGTGACCATAGATCTAGAGTTAGAAGGGACCTAAGAGGCCACGGAGTTCAACTGCCTCATTTTACATATAAGGAAACAGCCTGGGAGAGGTTGGGTGACTTTCCCAAGGTGACATAGGCAGTAAGTGTCAGAGACAGAAATTGAACCCAGCTCTTGTAGAGGATTGTAAAGCCCATGATCTTTCTATGGTGCCATACTGCCCCAGTGGTCATTATAGGTCTAACTGTATACAGGGGAGAAATCACGTCTCACCCACTCAATGAACTCTTAACCTCTCTCTGTGTTCTTGCTTTTGGCCCCTCTTGAATTGGCTTTCTCTAGAACCCATGCTTGTGCACACCCCACAAGCATGTTATGAGCAAATGAAAAATAAATGTTCAAGCAGTCAGGAGGAAATGCCCATAGAAATGCATGGAAGACATGAGTGTTTGCTTGATTTGTAAAATGCAACCTTTATTTCCACAACCCCCTTGGCTGTCTTACTTTGCCAAGGCTCACCTCTCAAAGCTTATTTATCATTTGAAAAACATGAAAGGTTACTAAGAACTTTGAGATCCTGGATATAGATGACCATCAATGTTCCCTAATTTGGCCTGGGGTCTTTCCTTTTCTATGAGCCACAAAGCCCGTTGGGGCCACCCAGTCCAAGGATGACTTTTCAACACTCCTTTTCTGAGAAGCAAGGTGAGGGGTCTAGGGTTTGTTCACCACACCATCACTGGTGCTATCATGGGGCACAGAAAGCATGACCTGCCAGACACATCTCTTTACTTAGACATCATTGTCTTGTCTTTTAAGGTACTAAATTACATGACTGTGTAGCCCAGGACCCATGATTTGTATGCCATGTTAAAAATGAGGGGACGTGGTGACTGAGGCTAGATGGGGCTGCCCACCAAGGGAAAACACACAGATCTTGGTTTCTGTCATTGGCCTCTCAAAGCCTCAGTGTTCACATCTGTAAAACAAATGGGTTAAACAAGACTCACTCAGCATCCAATAGCTAAGATCAGGGACCAAACCTTGAATTGTTCATCCCTATTTCCAGAAGGTAAAATATCACAATCAAATTGTGTGTGTTGATTTCCTCCTTGGAGACTCAAGAGCATCCTAAAGAGAGACGAGGAATGACCTTTCTCTTCAACCTTTTGGAACCCCCAATGCTCTTCACATGAGTATCCCCTCCCCACCTCCAAGAAGAATTAAACTTTGGCTGAGTCCCAGAGGACAGAACTGGGAATGATCAATGGAAGCTGGAAAGGGGAACACAGCAATGTCCTGATACTTAGAGCTGTCACAAGCAGAATGGGATGACCCAGGCAGGGTTGGGCTCCCCTCAGTCCTCAAACAGAGACTGGATGGCCACTTGTTCAGGATGCTAGAGAGAGCAAACTCTTGTCTGAGCCCCAACTGGAGGCTCACAGGGATCCTGTCCAACTTTGAGAATCAGTTTACTTTTCATGTTAGGTCAAATAAAGAGGTGATTTTTTTATCTCTAAGTTATTTTAAGACAATTCTTTTGATCAAAAATTTTTTAAACTTTTTAAAATCAAGAACTCTGACTTGGAAAATATTAGGGATTTCAGCAATTTTATCTCCAGATGCCCATACCAAGTATGTTCATGTGTCCACAAATACACAGGAAGTGTGAAGGGCCAAATCTCAGGTCATTCCTCTGTGTCTTCAGTAAAATATAAGCCCCTTGAGGGCAGAAACTTTCATTTTTTGTTTCTCCAATGCCAGCAGAGTGCAGGGTACATAGTAGGTACTTTAATCAAAGTTTGTTTGTTGGTACTTCATCAAACACCCCGACTGTGTGTAGGGCACTGTCCTAGGTGCTGAGTGAGATACAAAGCCCTCTGCCTTCACAAAGTTCATAATCAGAAGAAGCCATTGAAAAAAATATTTTGCTGTGAGACCACAGATCTGGAATTGGAAAGAACCTTAAAGGTAATTTAGTTCCGGGGCAGCTAGATGGCGCAGTGGATAGAGCACCAGCCCTGGAGTCAGGAGTACCTGAGTTCAAATCCAGTCTCAGACAGTTAACACTTAATGGCTGTGTGACCCTAGGCAAGTCACTTAACCCCAATTGCCTCACACACACACACACACACACACACACACACACACACACACACACACACACAAAAAGGTAATTTAGTTCCTTCCTCAGGCCCACTTCATAGATGAGCAGCCTGAGACCCAGAGATGTGAAATGACTAGATCAGAGAGCAAGGGCAGAGTCTAGATGGAAATCCAAGCCTTTTGATTACAAATTCAAAGCTCTTTCCACTGGACCACACTGCCCACAATATAATGCTTAAAAACTACAGAACTTTATGGTTAAAAGGTACTCTCCACTCCATAATTTCATTTGAGGCTACCAAACCCCAGTAACATAGGGTGCACATTATTGTACACATTTTTACAGATGAAAGTGAATTGACTTGTCCAAGCTCCATTTAGAAGTGGTAGTCAGAACTTGAACCCAGATCTTCTGAGTCCAAGCCCAGTGCTTCCACTGTATCTGCACTGAACTGCTCTCCAAGATGCTCTCAGCAAACATACCTATAGCAAATACATAGAGTGAAAGGTCCAGGAGAGCAGGACTATTGGTTTTTGACTTTTTATGCCTAACATCTACCTTAGTGCCTGGAGCACAGTAGATGTTAATAACTGCTTTGGGGGTAGTTGAATATTGTGACAGCAATCACAGAGAGCCAGTATCTAACTCGGATTTCAAGGGAAGGTCTTGTTTAGATTTGGACAGAAAGCTAAAAAAAAATCCTTAGATATCTATACTTCAAAATAAAAATGAGAAGTTGAATTAGTCATAAAAAACCAAATCCTGCCAAGGTTGCACTTATCAAATGAAGGAATCTTGGTTTTGGTTGAGGAAGATTTCAGACTTTACTGCCACTTGTATATGCCTGTATATAGAAACCTTCAGAAATACCATTTGGCCCGTGATGTGTTACAATTCCTGAGTGACATCTGGGCTCCTTGTGGCTCAGACCTCACAACTGCCTGCCTCCCTTCTGACATTCCCAGAAGTTCCAAATATGGGTCACGTGCATTCTTGGGATACACTGGAGAACATAGGAATGAATACAATGAGTCACTGAGAGGGGAACAGTCTAGAAATATTATCCCTCATTGCTTATGCAAATGCAAGCTTGTTTTCTGTGATCACAAACTTTATTATGAGTGTAGAGGGATATTGAAGGAAGACCCTTGAGAAAGGAATAGTGTGGGTTATTTGGTGGAGTAGTTAAAAAAAAATACTTTCAGAAATTAGGGCTGTTCAAAAGGGGTGGGGGTGGGGGATTTATCTGGAATGTGTAAAATAAAACAGTCATCAAGAAACACAAATATTTCAATATCAATGGAAGAACCCAAAAAAGGATGATATGTGAGACTGTGAACTTGTTCTGTAAAATTTGAGTTTTTAAGTGTATATTCATATAAAAGATAGTAACAAAATTGCTGTCTCCTATCTAAAGTAAGTTTTCCTCACAGATTTGAAAAATATCCCCCAGTGCTTGCTCCCAGTTTGTGTTGAAGGCATGTGCAAGTTGGACATCTTTTACCTTTCTGTGACTATTGGTGGGGTCCTTCCCTAAGCCACAGAGAACCCACAGCAAATTTTCTCTGTGGAAAGTGAGCACTCCATGAAAAGTCAAGTAATGGGTCAAGGTTAATCAGGCATCCCCTTTCTTGGTCCAAAGCTCCAGCTGAGATGCACTGGGTCCTGCAAAGGAAAAAAAAAATCTATATCCTTTCCATGGGCATGTGAATCCCACTGATAGAGGTAGGAAGCACTGGATGTAGGTGAGGGAGGGGATTCTACACTGGGGGCATTCTGATTAACTTTGGAAGGAATGTTCTGAATATTCTTCATTTGGTGCAGCCAGGCCCTGCGTGTTTTAAAGAGATCCACCCATTCCATCCCGAGGGTCATTGGCTTCCAGGGAATTAGTTTCCCTTTGGGTGCTTGACTCTCTTCACAGGGAGCACCCCTCTGGCTGTCTTCTCATAGCCATCCCTAGTTATCCAACCACCCTCTTTACTTTTCATGTTTTCAGCGTGCGTGCCTGCATGTGCGTTCGTGTGTGTGTGTGTGTGTGTGTGTGTGTGTGTGTGTGTGTGTGTGTTTCTTAAAAGGGGCAGGGGAGCAAGTCAAAGACTACATCTGAAAGGTCTCTCTCAGGTCTAGCACAGGGCAGATGTTAAACGCACGGTTATTTTTTTTGTTTCTGTTTCTGTAAATAGCAATGTACAAATGATGAAAAAAGCAGTGTGGAATTAATGAAGAGATGCGCTTTTGGGTTGTTTTTATATTACCTCATTCAGCAAGTTTGTTTTACAATGATGATTCAACAACGCTTAATTTATATTGTTTGTACTGTAATTAAAACCATTGACAGACATTTCACCTTGCTTGTTATTTCATACTATCTTGATTTGATTAAATATGCCAGTTTGTATTATGTTTTTCTCCCTCCCATGGGATTTCTTTGTGTGTGTGTCATCTGTACAGTATTCTGAATGAAAAATGAAAAAAAGAAAGAGAAAAGGTGTAAAGTATTGCCTAGAGAGAATGAGAGAGAGAGGCTGCTAATAAAGAAAAAAAAACCATGTCACAAGGCCTCTGTGAATATCTTCTGGTCTTGGTGGTCTTGGGGTGTGGTTTGGTTTGGGTCTTTACAAGTGGGCTGGTTTCCATTCTTCAGGAAAAGAGTTTATTGACAAGGAGAAGGATTCTGAGCTCTCATTATCTAAAGCATTCAATATGTGCATAGTTAACATGATGGCCCCATCAAGTTAGCCAATTTAGGCTGATTTGGGCAAATCTTTAGGCTGGCCTAGACCACTCAACAGTAGGTTTGAAAAAAAAATTCCATAAATGACTTTAATGGAGATTTCTCTTCTTTGAAGGAGAACACATCCAGATGGATGGAGGGGTCATCAAAATGTCACAGGCTCTTTGGTACTTCATGGTATTTCAAAGGATCTGTGAACTCAAAAATGTGAACATTCCATCCACTGATATAGATTGCAAGGCATCCACAGCTTTGTATTAGATGTAACTGTTGTCCAGGGTCTCCCATAGAAGCTCCACAGAAGACCCACCCAATGTACTGGAGGCTTCCTTCAGGGACTTTAGTCCATGGTCCATTGATCCATTCTCTCACTACTTGATCATGCCCTGACTTTGGCTCATACATTTCCTAGGTGACATCCCAAATCAGAAAAGGATGTCATGGGAGGTGGTGAATTCTTCTTCCATTCGAGATCATCAGGAAAAGCCAGTAACCACTTATTGGGTATGTTAGAACAGGAATTCCTTTCAGGTATAAGTTCAACTAGGTGGCCATTGAGGTTCCTTTCACCCTTGAAATCTGGGGTCCCTTAGGAAGTGTGGGTAGGGGTCTTGAACTTTGGAGTCCAAGGAAGACATGAGTTCAAGTCTAACCTCTCACACTTAGTAAATGTGTAACTATGGGTGAGCCACTTACACTCCACAAGCCTCGCACAACTCTCTAAGGACATATCTACTGAGCAGTAAATAGGTTAGTGATAGAGGAAGTCCCCACACCGGTGGAGTTGCAGGTGTTTGATGATGTTTCCCACCCATTATGCCACTGATTAGGTAAGTCATTAGTTGAAGTGGGTTGGCCTCATGTGTCTTTCCATTAAACTTTGAGTCACCCTCAATTTCCCATGTCCAAGTAAAAGTAAGTTTTGATCCTTCATTAGACTCTTTGCAAAGAACAATATTCCCTTCAAAAAAGTCATAAAGATCTCACTTTACAGAGGCAGAAACTGAGGCCCAAAGTCACAAAGTAGTAAAATGACTTCCCCAAGGTCAAACAACTAGCTGGTGGCAGAGAATGGAAGCCAAGCCTTGTGATTCTCAGTTCTGTGTGCTTTCCAGTTCCAGCATGATCCAAATGAAAGTATTCAAACTTAAACATCTGGAAGAGTCACTGACATGGAAAACTTCATTCATCTAAGGTTCCAAATAAGAAAAGATATGAAAATAGAAGTCATAAGGGGCAGCTAGGTGGCACAGTGGATGGAGCACCAGCCCTGGATTCAGGAGGACCTGAGTTCAAATCCGGCCTCAGACACTTAACATTTACTGGCTGTGTGACCCTGGGCAAGTCACTTAACCCCAATTGCCTCACCAAAAAAAGAAAAGAAAAGAAAATAGAAAGCATTGTTTCAAATTAGAGATTGGGCTTTAAGGGGCAGCTAGGTGGCGCAGTGGATAAAGCACTGGCCCTGGATTCAGGAGTCCCTGAGTTCAAATCCGGCCTCAGACACTTGACACTTACTGGCTGTGTGGCCCTGGGCAAGTCACTTAACCCCCATTGCCCTGCAAAATTTTTTTTAAAAAAATAATAATAATAAATAGAGCTTGGGCTTTAATACTAGCTGTATGGGCCTCAGCTCCCTCACCTATGAAGTGAGGGGTTTGAACTAGATTTCTTTCTTTTTTTTTTTACTAGGTTTCTAAGGTCCATCCAACTCTACATCTGTGATCACCCACATGGACATAGTGTATTTCAAGGTTTTCTTTCAGGTCCTCCCTGCAGGGTCACCTCCATGCCATGGGGAGGCATTAGAAGACTGGATTGGGGAATATATGAATGGAAGACTTTGCTGTCTGGTGATGCTGACTGATGAGAATTCGAGATGATTCACTTAGTTCATACAGAAGCATTAAAGCCACACATGTAGACATACCTGCATTCATATCCACATGAGACCATGTGTTATGGGATCTAGAAGGCTCCCCTGGGGGGCATTTCAAGTCTTAGAGGTATTCACCAAAGCCCATTCAATACATACTGCTAGGTATGTGCTGGACCTTCAAGAAACATGAAATAGGCTCTCAAAGAGCTAACAATTTAAAGGGAAGATAAGATGTGAACATATCCAAAGGAGAATATGCTAAGAGCATAAAAGAAAGCATGATAAGAATTTGGAGAAGCAAGAGCTCATTTCTGGTGAAGAAACCAGCTTCAGAAAAGGTTTATGCACTGATTGGCTTTAAGCCTTTAAAGATGGAAAGATTTCAATTTGCAAAGATGGGGAGGGGAGGGACAAGGGTGTTCCTGGTAGAAGGAACAGCCTAAGCAAAGGCATGGAGGAGGGAAAATGGAGAACATGTCACAAAAGTGGTGAGTAGTCCAGTTTTGCTGGAGCTAGTACAGGAAGTTTTAAAAAGTGGGTGGAATTTATAAAGAGACAATTTTAAGCTAGATGTGAGGAAAAACTGTGAAAATGAGACCTAGGCAGCCTCCAGAGGTTGTGGGCTGCTCTCTTACCAGTCCTCAAGCAGAGGCTGAAAAACCTCTTGTCAGAGGGGTGCTACTGGTGAGATTCCTGCTCATATGTGGGAGGTCCCTCTAGCTCTGACATTTGGGGTCTTTGGGATGGTAGACCCCAACCATCAAGGAGCTCCTGGTACTCTGATCTGTGCATCCAAGAAAATTAGGTGAGGGATGGGTGGAATTAGAGTTAACAAGTGGGGCCATGGGTTATAGTGCTATTTCAATGGGCCAGGTGAGAATTTAATGGGACCGGAACTGGAGTGTAATAATCAGGAATGAAAAGAAGGAATAGATGAGTTGCAGGTGTTGGGAATGGATTAGATGGGCAGATGAGGATGAGGAGAGCAGAGATGAATAAAGTGGGGCAGAGTAGAAAGATTGTGGATTTGGAATCAGAAGATGTGGGTTCAAATTCTAGCCCGGAATCTATGAATCTGAATCTTTCAGTTGTGTGACCTTGGATAAGTCACTATAACCTTTCTGTGCCTCAATTTCCTTTTCAGTGAAATGGTGGTGGTGGTGATGGTGATGATGACGATGATGATGGTGGTGATGATATAGGATTGTACTGGTAAGGAACCTTCCAGATTTTAATCTATGATCCTAGGAGCTGTAGGAAATTGAGGATTAGGGCCTGGGTGACTGGCAATATAATGGTGCCATAAACAGAAACAAAGTGATAAGGAGATATAGATTTGAAGGAAGAAAATGATTTGAGGAAGTGTGGTATAGTAAATAGAGAGCCAGTCTTGGAATCAGGAAATACCCGAGTGGGACTCCCAACAAAAACACTTAAAAGTTCTAAGACCCTGGTTGAGCCACAAAGGGGGTTAGCTTCAGTGCCCCAAAGGTCTCTTCCAGTTTGAAATTCATGATGTAATGATTTAGGAGTTACATATAGTTAGTTTGCTCTGTTGGCAGAATGTTCCAAAGGCGATGCCCACTAGAGAGGTAATTTGGCATAGTGGCTAGAGAGCCAGCTTTGGAGTCAAGAAAAGTTGAGTTCAAGTCCTGACTCTTGAACCTACTAACTGTGTGACCCTGGCCAAGTTATATCACCCCTCAGTCCCCCTCCCCCACAAACAATTACTCCTCTAAGTTGAAGAGCAGCTGCCCACCTATATGAGTAAGGAGATATTCCTTGCCAGGAGTGCCCAACATTGATGAAATCATGGGTCCAAGTCAAAACAAGCCCCCCCAAATCCTGTCAACTTAAAATGTAGGGTGCTAGAAGGCTTCAAGAGCTGACACTGAGCCTAAAACACCAGGGAGAGGCAGCCCGATGCAAGAAAAAAGCCTTGGCTTTGGAATCAGAGGACCTGGGTTTTAATCTCCATTGTCTTTGACTAGCTATGTGATATTGGCCAGGTCTCTTCCTTCTCTGGACCTCAGTTTCCTCATTTGTAAAATGAGGGAGTTAGATGAGATGGTCTCTAAGCCTTCTCCTTCTAGTTCCAAACCTGTGGCCTCATGGTTCTAACGTCTATGAGTAACCTTGAAGGATCCTTGCAATACTGGTCCTTTTGTAGATTTCGCAGCTGAAGTGCATTGAGATTACTAAGTACTTACAAAATGCTTTGAGATCCTTGATGAAAGGTACAGGACATGTGAATAGAGAAGACTTTGTGTGGGGGAAGAAGATCTAAAAGGTTTAGTGCCTGCTATAAATGGGGTGTCACATGAGCCCCAAAAGGCTATGCTATGTTGAGCTGCACTAAGAGATGCTTGAAGTAAGGGCCAGGATGTCAGGGAGTGATCGGCTTCACTAGATTCTGTCCTGGTCAGAACACACTAGGAGCACCGCATTCATTTCTGGGCATCCCATTTAAGCAATAGCTGATGTTTCTATAGTTCTCTAAGCTTTACAAAACACTTTAATTTTTGAAAAGCATTTTATTGATGCCTTTTTGTTCTGGTATTGGCTGTTTCTTGAAAATATTTCTTCTCCCCCTCCTTCCATGGTAGAAGTCACTGTGCCACTTGCCTGCTCAAGAAGCATCACTGGTTCCCAATTGCCTCTAAGATAGAATCCAAATTCCTCAGGCAGTAAAAGTGCTTCATACAATGGCACCGATCTCTCTCTCCTTGCTAATGAATATGATTTCCCCTCACACACTCTCCTCTCCAACCAAACTGACCTGTTTACTGTATACACTATGGGACATTCTACATTGCATCTCTAGACCTTTGCATTGGCTGACTCCCTTTCCTGGCTTGCTCTCTCATCTCACACCTGCCTCTTGGAATTCCTAATTCCCTTCAAGACTCAACTCAGGAGCCAACTCCTACAATTCACTTTTCTTGATCTCCCCTCCCAAGAGCATACCCTCCCCAGCTGAAATAATTGGGTATTTACTTCATATAGCATGTGTATACCTATAGGTGTATATGTCGTTTCCCCTAATAGAATACATCAGTCAATTAACAAGTGTTTATCAAGTGCCTATTATGCACCAGACACTGTGCTAGGCACTGGGGAGACAAGTACAGAGAATGAAACAATACCTACACACTTAGAGCTTACATTCTAATGAGGGAGATTCCACATACATATAACCATATACGCAGCATGAATACAAAGATGTTAAACACAAATATATGTATATGTGTGTATGTATATACATGCGTATATATGTATAAATGGATAGACAGACATGTAATTAAATACAAAGTAGTTTAGTAGGGAGATCAAGAAAGGCTCCATGCAGAAGATGGTGCCTGGACTGCATCTTTCAAAAAGAGAAAGGAGGAACTCTATGAGGAAGTAGAGGGAGCAGAGGAAAGGTAGTGTTAACCAATGAGACAGAAAAATGGCTGGTGGATGAGTTGTGAAGGGTTTTTAAAGCTAAACAGAGCATATGTTTTCTCCTAGAAGCAATGGGGAGCCATGGGCAATTGAGCACTTCGGGGAGACATATATTTAGATCTGTACTTAAGTAAAACCAGTTTGGTAGCAGTGTGTTGGATAGACTGGAGTGGGGAGAGACTTGAGGCAGGGAGAACAATGAGAAGACTTCTGTATATTAACCTAGGCAAGAGGTGATTAGGACCTGAACTGACCCAATAGGTATGTGAGTGGAGAGAAAAGATTTGGATACAAAAGTTGTTGTGAAGGTAGAAATAACAAGATTTGGGAACTGAGTGGATGTGGGGGGGCGGTGAGGAGTCAGGGCTAATGCTGAATCAGATTGTGTGCCTGGGAAATTGGCAGGAGGGTGCTGTTTTTGACTGAAATAGGAAAGTTTGGGGGTGAGGGGGTTTGCAGGGAAAGATGAGTTCAATTCTAGACATATTGAGTAGAAATATCCCCCAAACCTCCAACTTGAGGCATCTAACAGAAAACTCATTATAAGGGTCTGAAGCTCAGGGGAGAAACTGTTGCTGGATATATGTGGAACTGGGAATCATCTACATAGAGACGACAGTTAAACTCATGGGAGTTAATGAAAGAGAGCATGGGGGGAAGAGAAGAGGAGCCAGGACAGTCACTTAAGTAACACCCATATTTAAGGGGCAAGATGTATCTCTAAGCTCTTAGAAGACACATTGATTCAATTTTGTCTTTGCAAAGCTAGCACCTAGGACAGCAACTGACATATTAGAAGATCCTCAATAAATGTTGGTGGTTAATTGATTTATTCAAGCCAGTAATGATTTTTGGTTAGGGCTATCTGTCGTAGCACTGCCTACATTGAGACTTAGACAACATCTTTGCTGTTTGGGGTGCTTATCTGGGCAGGCATAATTCTAGAGACCCACTAAATGTGAATTGTGAGTGAACATAAGCACCAAGGTAGGCATAAGCTTGGAGTGAATCAGAAAACTGAATGTTATTGTGTATTTGAAGACAGATCATCATGCCTGCCAAGTCATGGTGTGCTCTCTACACCCTTGGATTTGGTCTCTAAAAGGGGTCTAAATATAGACTAGAAACAGCTGGATATAAAGGAGTTTAGACAGAAAGGAAAGGAGAGTTGTGCCAAGACAGACTCAGTTTCCTGGAGAAAGGCTTATACAACTATGAAACCCTGAAACCCCAGGGATGGCAGCAATTAGAGGCAATGGTGAGGAGTGCACAGGCTAAACCAAAAACTATAGGAGTATGGACCGTCAGACCAAGAGAGGATTTTGTGGGCCAAGACAAGGACCCAGTCCAAACCAGGAGTTGCAGCAGCTGGAAACAAGTAGCAATGAGGCACAAATCTACACTCCAGATGAATGAATCCAGAGCTTGCCCTTCACTAGTACTGTGAGTCATGTGGACTTTGTAGGTTTATGGAAGAAATATCAATTCTCTAGTGATTCTGAGTCCGGGGCCAAGGGAAATGGAGCTATGACTGTCAACAACAGTCTGATCTCCTTGGAGGTGGTGGATATCCTGAAAGCTGCTGCTATTGAACTAACAACTCTACATTCCTTCCCCATTAGGAGGGGGCCCCACCCATAGTAATATCTCTGGAGAGGATGGAAGCCTACTGGAGAGGGAAAGGTAATTTTCTTGACAGTTATGGGCCCGAGCGCTATACCTCAACCTACAAACATTCAAGAGCACTCCCCTTTCATCTCCACTCCTCAGTAGAATCCATTTACATTTTTGTGGGGTTAAATAAAATTTGCCTTAGAGTCAATGTCTTGTTAACCTGTGTGTCTGCCTTAAGAACTTCACACTTTTCTCTCTTTTCCTGTTTTCTTTCCTTTTTTATTTTCCCCAAATCTAGACACAAACCAAATCCTCATGTTACCCAAAGAGACCTTGGGTGGCAGAGTGAGACAAAGAGAGTTACTTCCTGAGAAGCCTCCCAAATCGGAACTATGGCTCTGGTCCTTGGGCTACATTTGGGGGCTGGTTCTACCACACTAGAAAGACTATTATTATTATTATTATTATTATTATTATTATTATTATTATTATTACAATGGGTGGGGTATGTCTCCTTATGGTATCTTATTTTTCACCTTTGGTGATGACAATTGGTGACCTTGCTTCCCACAATTAATATGCTGCTTACCTCAGGGAATATATAGCATTTCTTTAGCTAAGATGCTTTCACCAACTTCATTTTTTTCTTGGCGTCTGCCACTCAGTGATCTATTTCATATATCCATATGCAAGCTGTAATGTCACATGACCCTCATCTCTGGAAGCCCTCCTTCCATCCCATCTATTTAACTGTCTCAGTCACCCAAGCCTTATGCTTTTCTCCATCATCCCTCAGACTAGATATGAGCCATCCATACTGTATTTCTCCCCACTCTTCTCCCACTCACCACCCCCCCACACCACAGTTTGCTGTCCTGTGACAGGTCCATGATCCTTTTCTCCCAGTCTATCTCTCTTAGACTTACTAGCCAGAAGGATATAAACAGTCATTTGGTTTTGCTTGATTATTGTACTTGCTACAAGGGAAGGTCATCAGATTCAATTCAATTCAACAAGCATTTCATAAGCTATGAGCCAGGAACCAGGAATATAAAATAGAGACAGGAACTAGACCTGCGATTTCATTATCAAAGGGAACTCCAGGGTGAAGAAACTCTCTCTACAAATTCAGATTGGAACCATCTCTACAACATATGGTCTTAAAGAATCATCTAGGGGCAGCTAGGTGGCGAAGTGGATAGAGCACTGGCCCTGGAGTCAGGAGGACCTGAGTTCAAATCTGATCTCAGACACTTGACACTTACTAGCTATGTGACCCTGGGAAAGTCACTTAACCTCAATTGTCTCACACACACAGAAAAAAGAATCATCTCGAGCTCTGAGAGGTGGAGTGACTTACCCAGGGAATAATACAAAGACAAACATAAAGCAGCATTGCCTTCAAGACTTTTCTGGAGGAAGAGAGGTGGGGGTGTATAGATACAACACCTTGTAGATGACTAAATCCAAAATACCCACAAACTCAATGCAAAACCATTTGATTTCAATAGTAGCAATAGGGAAAATGATGGGAGGAGTTGGCACTTAAAAAAAATTGAGGATTCAGAAGATGAGGTGGGGAGATAGAGAGAAGAACATTACAGATATTGGGGACACTGAATGTAAAGACAAAGAGACAGGAGGCACATGGATGGGGAATAATAAGTAAACCACTTTGGATAGAGAGCAGACTTCATGAATGATGCTCATTGGCAAGCAAAGAGAGGATATAGCCTGATGGTGATGGGATTTATGTGTCAAATGGAAGAGTCTGTAGTTTTCCTAGAGACAAATAGGGAGCCGGTGATCAATCATTCTTTTTTTTTTTTTGGCGGGGCAATGAGGGTTAAGTGACCTGTCTAGGGTCACACAGCTAGTAAGTGTCAAGTGTCTGAGACTGGATTTGAACTCAGGTACTCCTGAATCCAAGGCAAGTGCTTTATCCACTGCGCCACCTAACTGCCCGTGACCAATCATTCTTGAGCAGACAAATGATATAGTGACTTCTCCCAGTGGTGGGAGAAGGTGTTAAATTATCAGAAAATATTTTTAAAGGTATCAATAACACTTTAAGAGGGTCTTAGACATCTCACATCATTTACCAAGAAGAGGTCAAAATTGGTACATGATTTACACATAAAAGGTGATACCATAAGAAAATTAGGAGAATGTGGAATCGTTTACTCATTATGTCTATGGAGAAAGAAAGAATTTAGGACCAAATAAGAGAAAACATTGCAAAACATGAAATGGATAATTTTGATTACATCAAATTAAAAAGGTTTTACACACACAAAAAAACAATGCAAGCAAAATCAGAAAGAAAGTAGAAAACTAGGAAAGGGAAAGTTTTGTGGCAAGTGTCTCTGTTAAAGGCCTCATTTCTCAAATGTATAAGAACTGTCAAGTTTATTAGACTGCAAGTCATTCCCCAATTGCTAAATGGTTAAAGGATACGAACAGGAAGTTTTCAGATGAAGAAATCAAAGCTATCTATAGTCATATGAAAAATACTCTAAAGCACTATAGACGAAAGAAATACACATTAAAACAACCCAGAGATACCGCCTCACACCCATCAGATTGGCTCATATGAAATAAAAGGAAATAGTAACTGTTGGAGGAGATGCAGGAAAGCTGGAACACTGATGCACTGTTGATGGTGTGAACTGATCCACCCAGCTACATTCTGGAGAGCAATTTAACTGAGCATACCCTTTGACCTAATAGTACCACTACTAGGTCTATATCCCAAAAAGATTTTTTAAAGGGAAAGGAACCTATTCATACAAAAATACTTATATCATCTCTTTTTATGGTGGCTAAGAATTAGAAATTGAGGGGATGCCTATCAATTGGGGAATGGATAAATAAGTTGTGATTGTATATGGAATTGTACATGATTGTAATAGAATATGATTGTGCTATAAGAAGTGACAAGCAGAATGATTTCAGAAAAGCCAGGAGAGACTTACATGAACTGATACAAAGTGAAGTGAGGAGAACCAGGAGAACGTTATACACAGTAACAGCAATATTGTATAATGAAGAACTATGAATGACTTAGCTATTATCTGCAATAAAGTAATCCAAGACGATCCCAACAGACTCATGATGAAAAATGTTATCTACCTCCAGAGAAAGAACTGATGCCATCTGAATAAAGACTGAAGCATACTCTCTCTCTCTTTCTCTTTGGTTTGGGTTTTTCACAACATAACCAATATGGAAAATAGTCTGAATGACTGAATGACTGAATGAATCCCTTGGAACCTATGTCAAATGAGGGGGGAGAGGATGGAGGGATAGATAGAATTTGGAACTCAAACTTTGTTGAAAACTTCATTCTCAAAGAGGCCATGATGTCAGGGTGATGGAATAACTTACACTGAATTGGATTTAAGTGAGGGAGTGCTGTGCAAGTTCACCAGCCTCCTTTTCTCCTCCAGAGCCCTCAGGGTTTAGTGGCAATACAGAGATCAGGATGACTGGAGATGGCCCCAGATATTTAAAACATTCGGGATTAAAGGATCTGTCCAGGGTCACACAACTAGTAAGTGTCAGAGGTGAGATTTGAACTCAGGTCCTCCCAACTTCAGGGTCAATGTTCTATCTGTTGTATCACCTAGCTGCCTCAACTCAAAACTTAAAAAAAACAATGGATGTTTAAAATTGTTTAGTCCTTAAGTACTAAAGAAATATAACTTATTACTCTAATGCTCATGTCTATAATGGACATGAGTTAGACAGATAGAAATGTTTGTCGAAGTTTAAGCTGTGCCTTAGCTGGACCCTCAATTGTTATTAGTCCAAAAATGAAGTGTTAGGTCAGGTTGGGTCAGGGGAGAAGAAGTCATTACTGACTTGGAGATTAGAATGACTTTTTGCAGAAGAGGGGCATTTAAATTAGGCAGTAAAGGGGCAGCTAGGTGGAGCAGTGGATAAAGCATCGGCCCTGGATTTAGGAGCACCTGAGTTCAAATCCAGCCTCAGACACTTAACACTTACTACCTGTGTGACCCTGGGCAAGTCATTTAACCCCTATTGCTCTGCAAAAAAAAAAAAGGATTAAATTAGGCAGTAAAGAAAGGACGGGAATTCAACAGGCAAAGACTGGGAGGGCATTTGAGGTATAGGGAATCACCTGGGCAAAGGTATGAAGGCAGGAGAGTGAATGGCCATGTCAGAGGATGGTGGAATCATTGACTAGAAGAGCATGAAAAAGAGCTGTGTAAAGATGGAGGAGTCCAGAAGGCTTTCAGCACTGCTCCACATAGTATGAGGATCTGCCTTGGAGCATCTCAGGCCAAGAAAGATGGTAGTGAGATGGGGGTGGGGGTGAGAGAGAGAGAGAGAGAGAGAGAGAGAGAGAGAGAGAGAGAGAGAGAGAGAGAGAAGGAAAGAGACAGAGACAGATAAAAGAGAGATACAGAAGGGGAAAGAGATAAAGAAAGAGGGAGGAAGAGGGTGAAAGAGGAAAATAAAAAGAAAAGGAAAGAGAAAGGAAGGGGGAGAAAAGGGGAAAGGAGGAGAAACAGCAGGAAAATGAAAAAGAGGAGGGAAGAATGTTTTGATGGTGCATACTAATTTTTTCAAGCATTATTTTATTTTTATTATTGTTATTTTGTTATTATTATTATTTTGCCAAGCAGGCAGACCCTATACAAGGTTGACCCATCAACATCATTCTATAACTCCCCTAAAATGATTTTGTCTTTATTTTCTATCTCTTCTGTGTTCACTTCTCTGTTTATAAATCGGTTTCCCCCATTCAAGTGTAAACTCCTTGCAGAAAGGGACTGTTTCTTTTGTCTTTGCTTTTCAGAATGGTATAGTAGTAAAGGGCATTGGATTTGAAGTCAGAAGATCTGAGTTCCAATATCTCTTCTCTCAAAACCTGTATAGCCTTGAATAAGCCACTTAATCTGATCTATAAAATGATGAATTTTTAGATGAATTTTAAGGTCCCTTCAATCTTGATGACCTTAAAAATCAATAACCTTGTGATGTAGTATGTTTCATAAAGTCTGATTATTATTATTATTAATAATATGTCAGGGGGTAGCTAGGTGGTGCAGTGAATAAAACACCAACCCTGGATTCAGGAGGACCTGAGTTCAAATCTGCCCTCAGACACTTGACACTTACTAGCTGTGTGACCCTGGGCAAGTCACTTAACCCCAATTGCCTCACCAAAAAAATAAAAGATCCAGGTATTAATAATATGTCAGTAGTAGTAGCTAGTGATCTATAATCTAATAATATTAAATCCTGTTATTTATCAATAAGTCATGTAAAATCCTTATTTCCTTTTTATCTTTTTCTGCCCAGTCTCTAGCACGATGCCTGGTGTATAGTGAAGACTTCACAAATGCTGATCGAGTGCTTAGGTAGATGTGTGTCCATAGAATATAAGCTTCTTGACAGCAGGGGTGGTTTTCTGTGTGTCTTTGTCTCCCCAGCACTGTCACAGTACCTGACACATCACAGATATTCAATCAATCCACACAAAATGGGTTGAATTGAACATTTCCATCACTGTAGGATTAGGCAGCTGGACAGACCCCCTAGAATGGCCACTGAAGTTCCTTTCAGGTCTAGAAGTGATGACCCTGTGAGCCTGGGGCTTTTAACTTGCATTTGAATTCTTGGGGGAATCTATGAACTCATTGGTGTAAGTTGTCCTTCCCCCCCAGGATTTTGAATAGAGACATAATCAGATCTATGCAGAGGAGAGAGAGTTGAGACAGGAAGGCCTTTGAAGAGGGCCATTGCAGTGCTCCAGGTAGGTAGTCAATAGGGCTTGGACTGGACAAGAAGAGGGGATAGAAGTGAGCCTCATAGCCTTGACATGAGAACTTGTAGGGAGATACTGAAATGTGTTTGAATGGGATTTCATCCAAGCAAAATCCTCTCTGTGCATATAAAGATGAAGCCAGAAGGAACCTTCTCACTACTTCAACATTTTTTCCACTGGGTCCTTTTAGTTTACCAGAAGGAAAAACCTTTACCAGCCTGTTGGGACCTGCAACAGCCAATGATTTTACTGGATTCAGTTAATGCATTGCAAATCCCACCAGTGGAGACTGTCATAATCCCTTGGAAAGCCTCTAAAACCTCTGAGTTATGGTGGAATTGATTAGGCAAATGCTTTTTTTTTCTACTAGGGAACTCAATAAATGTAAAAGTATGACTCCAACCACACTCCCTCCCTAGAATGTCCCGAGGCCCCACTAAACAGCCATTTGTCACCACTGCAGTCCAGTAATGCTCCTAATTGGCCAATAAATGTGACCACAATAACTGCACCTGACATACAAAGACACGGTGGGCAATTAAAACTTATTTATTTGCATATGATTTTGACCCATCTCCAGCTATGCTCATTTTCAAGATCTGTTTATTTTCTTGAAGCTTAAAGGGGTTTCCATCTACTTGGCTGGAAATGAAAGAGGCTCCCAGTTAGATGAGGTGACAAAGACATTTGGGCTTGGAGAGCCCCAATAATGCCTTTTGGAGAGTCAAAGGGACACAGAGTGATGAACCAGCAATGGAAAGTGTCACCATTCTGCTCCTCTCCCTGGCCACTGCCTACCTTTAACGCTATTCACCTCTAGTGAGTTTTACATCTGGCATCAGCAAAAAAGAGAGGGAAAGACTGTGGCTTTTTCTTGGAGCGATTCAGGAAGAAGAGGGAGAGGATGGAGTGATAAATATACAAAGGAGCACAAGTATGGGCATGTGCATGATTTTTCTTATAATTCAAAGTTACTTTTTTCCTAAATATAATCTGATTCACCTTCCTTCTCTCCCTATTCTGTGCAGGAATCGCGTTATCCCTCCAACATTATTTGACAGTTGAAGCTCATCTCTAGAGTTGGAAGAGACCATAGACATCATTTATACCTACCATTTTACATAGGAGAAAACTGAGGTCCAGAGACAGAGAGTGACCCAAGATTGTAGATTCAGAGGTAGGAGAGACAAGTGAGATCACATACGCTAACCCTCTCATTGTACAGAGAGCCAAACTGAGAACCTGCCTTGTGCCACAATGGTGGTGGTGGCAGTCATGATGATGATGACAACAGTGGCATAGTGATTAGAGTGGCAGAACTGGAGTCAGTTCAAATCTGGCTGCCCAAAACAACCTAGGTCACTTTCATCTTCCTAGCTCAACTCGACTCAATTCATTGTCCATTTATAGGGCCTGTCCAAGATAGGTTGATTGCTAATGTAATGGACTACCCATCCAACTCATATGATAATCTGGACAGCATGGCTTCTCTTGTGTGGAGGGTTAGACTAAGCTCTTTTGAACACCCACACTTCTCATTGAAGAGTCTCTTTCCCATTGCAAGGCTTGATGTAGACAGCAGCCTCTGGAGAACTATGGGTGCCAAGCAAATCCTTCTTCTCTTAAAGGGGCTCAATTTCCTCATCCATTTAATGAGAGTTTGAACTAGCTCTGAATCTCTGATCTCTGAGGACAGAAAGAAAGCAGACCTTGTCAACTCTGATTCTGTGTCTATTTTCTTTGTCAATCAGAATAATCTTTGGATTGGAAAGTACAGAACAGAAATGGCTAAGAAGGAGTTAAAACTCTAAGGAGAGCACCTAGCTGTCCTTGATGAATTCAAGTTGCCAGGCCCAAATGAATTACATCTCTGAATACTGAATGAACTGTCCAAGGTGACTGCTGAGCCTTTGTTGGGGCTTTGGGACTGGAGAAGGCAAGGGTTTTTTTTAAAGGAAGAGAGTAGGGATCCCCAAATCAAGGCCAGTGAGATTTACTGATTCTCAGCAATATTTTACAGCTTATTACTAAAGAGATGATTAGTGAACACCAAGAAAGAGAAGCACTGAGCGATGAACATGCAAGGCTGGCCAGGCTTCATGAAGAACAGGTCATGCCAGGCTCACCTTATTTGCCCTTGGGACTGGGCCATGAGGCTGGTATATTAATGGAATATTGTAGATATCTGGATTTTGGCAAAGGATTTGACAAAGGCTCCTTCCCATGGAAAAGATGGAGAGAGGTGGTCTTCTTGTATTTTTATTCTGAGCCTTGGCACAAGCCTGGTACATCATAAGTACTTAATAAATGCATGTTGGCTTGTCTTGACTCCTTATTGGCCACTGCTTGGGGAAAACCCAAGACTCGCTTAGCCTAAATGAACCCCTGACATAGCAGCAGTCCATACATCTTTAGACCACAGATCCAGGCACAAGGGTACACTCATGCTTAGCTTGAAAGCTTTCCAAGTAACGTTTGGCCTCAGGAGAGATCACAGCCCAGCAACAAACACAAACCTAGCTGGTGACTCAGCATGAGAAATTTGGCCAACTTCTCTCCATCAACACCAGTTTCTCAGCCTTTGTGTGGCTTAGGAAAACAAACAACCACCACCAACACAGAAGGGTCTGACTCCAAGGACCTGGAGGCAAAGGCCAGCTGACTCCATGTGTGACCCAGGTTCCTTTCAGTTTTCTTCTAGGATCAGTAAGTGCCAGGTAATCACCTCTCTGCTGGTTTGATGAGAAGGTGTGGCTTCTATTCATGGAGGCTCTTAGAGCTCCAAATGTGCTTATAGCTGATCTTTACCATAACCCACCAAAAGTAGGTTGGGATGAGCATTAGTCCTCACCTCTGTCTCTATGAACCAGAAGCTCCATTAAAGGCTCAGGCCAAGTACCATCTCCTGTGGTTAGTGCCCAGTATGAGGAGGAAGAGCCTGATGCCTCTGCCTCCCTTCCCCAACACACACGTGCATTGACACTCAACTCAGAAGCTCATAGATTAAGAGTTGGAATGAATGTGATAAGACATCTCTTTTACATTTATATACATACACATATATATACATATATATCTAGACAGACAGATAGATAGATAGACAGACAGACAGGTAGATAGATAGATAGATAGATAGATAGATAGATAGATAGATAGATAGATAGATAGATAGATAGAGAGATAGAGAGATAGATAGATAGGTAGATAGATAGATAGAGAGAGAGAGAGATAGATAGATAGATGATAGATAGATAGATAGATAGATAGATAGAGAGAGAGAGAGAGAGAGAGAGATAGGTAGATAGATAGATAGATAGATAGAGAGAGAGAGAGAGAGAGAGAGAGAGAGAGATAGGTAGATAGATAGATAGATAGATAGATAGATATAGATAGATAGATAGATAGATAGATAGATAGATAGATAGAGAGAGAGAGAGAGAGATAGGTAGATAGATAGATAGATAGATAGATAGATAGATATAGATAGATAGATAGATAGAGAGAGAGAGAGAGAGAGAGAGAGAGAGAGAGAGAGATAGATAGATAGATAGATAGATAGATAGATAGATAGGTAGGTAGAGAGATAGATAGATAGATATAGATAGATCTCTTTAGTGGTGCGATGAGAATGTGCTCTGCAGATGAGCAGATGAGATACTCTTACTTGTCTGGCCTTCTCCAGTTTGCTCCTTAAGTGTGACTTTTCAACTACAACTTTGGTTCTGCCCCATCTTGGGGAAGAATTTTCCTTTCAGGAAGTTTACCTCTAAGATCTGTGGAAAGGAGAACAATTAATGACCAAACAAGAGATAGAGAATATTATGAAATGTAAAACGGATGATTTTGCATTAAATTTAAAAGGTTTTGTACAAACAGAAGCAATGCAGCCACAATTAGAAGGGAAGCAGAAAGCTGGGAAACAATTTTTATAGCCAGTGTTTCTGATAACGGCCTCATTTCTTTTTTTTAAAGTCCTAATTTCTTTTTTTTCCTAATTTCTAAAATATATAGGGAACTAAATCAAATTTATAAGAATACAAGTCATTCCCCAATTGAGAAATGATCAAAGGATATGAACTGGCAGTTTTCAGATGAAGAAATCAAAACTATCTATTGCCTTATAAAAAATGCTCTAAATCATTATTGGTTAGAAAAATGCAAATTAAAACAACTCTGAGGTACCACCTCATACCTATCAGATAAGCTAATATGACAAAAAAGGAAAATAATGAATGTTGGAGAAGCTGTGGAAAAATTGTTGTTGGTGGAGTTGTGAACTGATCCAACCATTCTGGAGAACAATTTGGAACTATGCCTAAAGGGCTATAAAGCTGTGCATACCCTTTGACCCAGTAATGCCACTACTAGGTCTATATTCCAAAGAGATCATAAAAAATGGAAAAGGACCCACATATACAAAAATATTTATAGCACCTCTCTTCGTGGTGGCAAAGAATTGGAAATTGAGGGAATGCCTATCAATTGGTGAATGGCTGAACAAGTTGTGGTATATGAATGTAATGGAATACTATTGTGCTGTAAGAAATGATGAGCAGGCAGATTTCAGAAAAGCTTGGAAAGACTTTAGTGGACTGATGCTGAGTGAAGTGAGCAGAACCAGGAGAACATTGTACACAGTAACAACAACATTGTGTGATGATCAGTTGTGATAGAATTAGCTCTTCTCAGCAATACAATGATCCAAGACAATTCCAAAGAACTTATGATGAAAAATGTTCTCCACATCCAGAAAAAAGAACTGTGGATTCTGAATGCAGATTGAATCATACTGTTTCTACTTTTTGGTTGTTTTTTTTTTCTTTTTGGAAGTTTTCCCCTTATGACCTGATTCTTCTTTCACAACATGACTAATGCAGAAATATGTTTAATGTGATTGTACATATATAACCTATATCAGGTTGCTTTCTGTCTTGGGGGGAGGGAATAGAGAGAGGGATAAAAATTTGTAACTAAAAATCTTATGAAAACAAATGTTGAAAACTATCTTTACATGTAACTGAAAAATAATAAAATACCTTTATTATTTAAAAAAAAAAGAATTTTCCTTTCAAATTGGGCTGTGGGAAATGAGAAAGAACATAAATCCCATTCCATATCAGCCCAGCAAGTCAAGACACACACACACACACACACACACACACACACACACACACATACAGAGCCTCTACCTAGCCAGATTCCTATTTCTTGGTGTCCTGGGAAGTTGCAAAAATTAACTTTTTTCCAGCTTTGAGTTCCCAGCCAGCAGAGTGGTAGCAAAATACTTGTGTTTAATGTCTTTCTCTTCCCTCCTGGATTTTCCCCAATACCCCTCTCCATTAGAACAATAGCAAATGCCAATTAGAAATGCCCTGGATTGTCAACCTAAGAGTCAAAGTAAACAGAAAGGTAAACAGACTTGAAAGAGATAATTTGCCAGGGTAGAGGAAGAGGGAAGAAGGAAGGGGAGGAATGCAATGATCTCTGATTCAAGACTTGGAACTGCTGTGCATCTGTGTCCCCACCTCCCCCATGACTTCTGCTCTCCAGCTCCATCCAGTTTCTCCATCTACTACTGCCACTCCTGCTGCCCCTCCCCTACTTCTGCACTTTGTTTCCCTACCCCACAATCCCTTAGGATGAGAAGAGCTAGCTCATCAGTGAAGTTCAGTCCCCCAGTGAAAGGATCAGGGCAGACTCCCTGGGGGGTCAAGGAGGAGAATGTTCGGGTGACTTCCACCCAATCAATGAGCATTCATTTCCATTGTCCTGGTTGCCTTGGCAATGCCAAGAGAGGACCACACTAATTCTGATATTTGTTCTTCTGGGAATATGCTGGATCTTTCCCAGGAGAATGTAAGCTTCTTGAGAGCAGGCACTGTCTCACTCTTGTATTTGTCTCCCTGACGCCTAGCAAAGTGCCAGGCAAATAGTAGATACTTGGTAAATGCTTGTGGATTCTTCTCCATTCACCAATGAGAAACTGTGACTTAGGGAGTCTGATGTTGCCCCAGGTTAGATGGCAGGTGGCTGAGCCAGCTCCTGCCTCAGTCTTCTCACCCCAGGGCTGGTTCTCTTTTCACGGAACCACATACGCTGCTTATGCTGTCCTGAATACCATGGGCCCTCCCGGCAGTCCTCCCCAGTCTGCACAGCTTTTCCCTTTGTAGAATCCACACACAGTCCCGGTTCTATTTCCTGTTTCATTCACAGCCCTCTGTGTGGTGCTGTCTAGACCATGCGTCACACTCATTGCCATCACCAGCAGCTGTCAGGGTGAGCCTGGTGCCAAAAAGCTTCCGCTCAGGAGCTGAGACAGAAGACTGGGTTGGGACCTATCAAAGAGAGAACAGGATGGCAATCCGCCTTCCAGAGAAAGATTGCCCTGTCCCCCTGCTGAATGTCCTATGTCCTCTGGTGACATCACCGCCTTGTTTCTCTGTCCCCAGATTCGGGAGGGAAGGATTTGTCATGGATTGAAGCCAATATTTATAACCAGTCTTCCTGTAGCTGCTGCCTGCTATTAAAGCCTCTGATGTGTGCTATCTCCCCCTGCTAGAATAGGAGATGCTCAATTTTCTGTGTGTGCCCCCAGGGCTTAACACAAGGCTTTGCACACAGTTTGTACTTAACAAATGCTTCTTCCTTTGTTTAATTGGAAGACAATGCTCAGTGTTGCTCCCCCCCAAATAACCACTCCTCAACATGTTAAGTCAAGCATCTACCATGAACAAAGCAAATGAATATGCACATATACGTGACTAGATCACAAGATGACAGCTCTGGAGCAGAAGAATCTTAGGGACAATCAAGTCCCAGTTCACTTTCCAGATAAGGAAAAGATTGCCCAAGACCCCCAGGTAGTAAGTGGCAGAGCCAGAATTCAAATCCAGGTCTTCCCAGGCTAATCGTCATACTCTTTGTACTCTCTGACTTTCTAGTTTCTGACATGAGGGAAGAACTAACAGGAACCAGCAGTGCCCACCAAGGGTGGTTGGTGGCCAAAGCCAATTCTAACAAGTCAATGTGGAAGCCCACCCAGCAAAGACCTCACTGGCTAACTTCAGCATCTAAGGGAATGACTAGGCCAGGCTCAGCCTCAGAGCAAAGTCTCCTTGCCAAGGGAGATGAATCCACCAGAGAATCCGATGGTCCAAACTGAGGTGCCAAGGCAATGCTTCATGCCCAGGTCAGGGAGGGCTGTGCTTTGGCTGTCCTGTTGAAACAAGTGCTCTGGTTCTCTAAGGTCCCTTTGAGCTCTGAGATGTTCCAGTTCTATAAGCTGAGGCATAATATTAGTGAGTTGGCTCAAGACTCTCCCTTCTTCAGGCAGGGCCATTTGAGGCAAGGCAGGAGTCGCTTGTGGGAAAGAGAGGAAGGAAGGAGGGAAAAGAGGCTATTGAGAAAAGGTGGGCTTGTGCTTCCTTGGATCTGATGGTTCTATGGCATTAATGATGGTGATGGCCGTGATGATGAAGGAAGAAGAAGAAGAAGAAGAAAACCCAGCTCTCCTTATAGCATAATTTAAAGATTTACAAAGTTCACTACACACCCATGGAATCTACCACATTGTTCTCAAGAAGTAAAAAGACGGGCTCAGAACCACCCCACCTTCTGCTGTGTAACCATATGTGAGTCACCTACCTTCTCTGAGCCACAGCTTCCTCATTTGTATTAAGGGGGTGAACTTGGCACCTGCCAATCAGAGTTGTTATCATATTCAAATGAGATAATGTATTCAAAGTGCTTTATAAGCTTTAGTATTACATAGATGTCATTTATTATTATCACCATTATTACATGAACACTATCATTGCCATCTTTTATTGACCCCAAGTTTCTCTTATAAAGCCAAATCTTTCTTTTTAAATCATTATCTTCTCATTAGTTCTATGTGTTTATGAATGAGGGAAGACCATAGGCTCCAATGAATAAAAGTGGAGGGTCACTCAAAGTACAATGGAGAGGATCATGGTGTGCCTAGTGAAGAATTGCCCAAGAGAGGCAGCAGAAAAGATGTCACCAGAGAAATTACAGCTGGAAAAGGCCAGTCACTTGTCAAGGGGGAGGACTACCAGATGGATAGCCTGTGTGCTCCTTATGTCAAGAGAACACAGCACAATGTCTAGCCTTCCCCTCTCTCCTGCCTCATCCCCATGTCTATCCCATGGAGGATTGCAGGTCCAAGGGTCCCAGAGGATGGGCAGGCAAGGGTGAGTCATAATCTTTGCCTTTGGAGGGAATGCCCAAATCAGAGAGATTAGAACCACTGGGAAGTACTGACAAGCCTCTGACACATTGATGATTTATTTGCACAATGTCCCTTCTAGTCAGAGGAACACAGCTTCCTTGCCTGGAACAAACTGAACTTATTGGCAGCTTCAGTAATGCTTTTAAATTATGGTTAACGCATCAAGTTTTGCTGTGCCAAAGAGCAGAAAGCCATCCCTTGCTTCTCTCCCTTCATGTTTGCATTGTCTCTCCCCCATGCCCACCCACCACCCCAGAGGCTCAGAAGCTCCCCTTCCCTGCCTACCCACATGTGTCAGCACTCTTTTGTCACAGCTTTGGATCTGGTCTCACTAGATTCCTGAGGTCAGCATCCACTTGACTTAAGGGTTCTCCAAGGTACCTAGGAACTCTATCATCCCATAATTCTCAGGAGCATCTGTCTTCTTGGCGCTGGCTTCAGACATGTCGTGGCAAGAGAGAAAAGAAGAAAGGTAATGAAGTGAGAAAACACTTCCTAAAGCTCATTGTTCAGGGGTCGCTGAGAGGAACGACTTGTAGGGGGCTTTGGATTAAAATAATACTTCTAATAGCTTCCATTTGTTCAGTGCTTCGAAGTTTCTGGAGTCCTTAAACTGGCTAACACCCATGAAGGATTACAAAGACATCAGCTCTGACCCTTGCCAGCTATGAGACCTTGGACGGCTCATTTAACAATGTGGGTCTCAGTTTCCTCATCTGTAAATGAGGAGATTGGACTAGATGGTGTCTGAGGTTATTGCCAGCTCTGGATGGAAGATGCTGTGTGACCTTGAACAAGGCAGCCCTTGTCTGAGCCTGAGTTTCCTTATAAAATGAGGGGGTTAAACCAGAGGGTCTCTCAGACCCCCCCCCAAGACTCTAAGAACTTAGTAGCCTGCATCTTGATGGGCACTCCAGCTGCATGTCTGCTATTCTATTTAACCGATAGCTGCAGTGTCCTTTGGCACCCTCAAGACACTAAACGTGTTAACAGCACAACATTCGTTTTGAGAACAAAATAAACCCAACTACAAGTTAATGCTTTGTCAGACATTTTTTCTATGGCAGCAGACCTTAATGAAGACAGCAGCCATCAGTTAAATAAACAAAACATTAGCTATAGAAGTCAATTCATTTGAAAATCAAAGATGAACCTTAATCTTTTCTCTAGCTTTATCTGTAACATGTGATATTGATGTATGTATGTGTGTATACATACATATACACACATGTATATGTATGTTCATGCATGCATGTATATGGGGCAGCTAGGTGGCACAGTGGATAAAATTCTGGGCCTGGAGTCAGGAAGACTCATCTCCCTGAGTTCAAATCCAGTCTCAGACATTTACTAGCTGTGATACCCTGGACAAGTCACTTCACCCTGTTTGCCTTAGTTTCCTCATCTATAAAATGAGCAGGAGAAGGAAATGGCAAACCACTCCAGTATCTCTGCCAAGAAAACCTCATGTGGAGTCAACAAGAGTTGAACATGACTGAAATGACTGAACAACAACATAACAACATATGTATGTGTGTATAAAACAAACCCTATATACACATTAGATATATGTATGTATATATATAAACAATTTGTAATTTAGTGTGGGGGAAATTCTATCATGGGAATCCCTCCACCAATACAGATTATGACCTATGACTTAGTAGGATCATTGATCTAAAGCTGGAAGAGAACTCGGAGGCCATCCCCCTCATATTTTAGAAGAGGAATCCAAGGCTCAGACATGCCTGAAGTCACACAGGAAATGTGACAAAGGCCAGATTTGAACCCAGGTCCTTTGATGCCAAAGCTTTGTACTGTATCACACACCCTCCTACTGCAGAGATTCTAAACCTTTTTGGTGTTCTGAATTTCTCTGGTAATCTGATGAAGACTATGGACTCATTCTCCAAATGATGTTCTAAATATGTGTAAAATAAAACATGCAGGACTATCAAGGAAATGATTAGATTGAAATAAGGAAAACATTTTCCCCTTCCAAGTTCATAGACCCCTGAAATCTAGGCACAGTGCTCTGTGGACCCTTGGTCAACCCCCCCCCACCCCCTGCTTCACCATCCTGGTGGAGAAGTCCTAGGAAGTTGCCCAAAGGACTGTCAAGGGTCCCACAGCTAGTAAGTATCAGAAGTAAAATGTGAATGAGGTGTTCCTGACTCCAGACTCAGAGGCTCACTGTAGGTATACATGTGTGCATGTGTGCAATGTATAGGGGGATCAATGAGCAAACCAGTCTTGGGGTGGGCTCTGTGTGCATGTGTGTGTGCATGCCTACAGCTCCTGGGAGGGATGCTTCAATTATTCATCTCCATGAGAAGTGGAAAGAGGCCTGGCTTCCTATCCTGGCTCGGTTGGTATTTAACTTGTTATTCCATTTTCTGGGCCTCATTTTTTTCTATATAAAACGAGGCCATGGGACTGGCTCTTACATTCTGTTCTTCTAAAAGGCCACATCATTGTTGCTATGTGCTTTATTTAATTTTAGATTTATGTACCAACCATTCTCCAGCTATTCCAGTTTCACCTTCATCACTGTATTTCTCCTCGTCAATTTGCAGCATCTGTATATCTTTTTTTCCCTAGGACAACGAACAGATTTTAGATGCAAAAATCATCCTAGAAATTTTTTAAAGCCCCCGGTCTAGGCAGGCTGGGAGGGAAATGACAAAGAAGACTGAAAGAATCATCTTCACACAAGGCCCTGCCTGGCCCAGCTCACCGGTTAGCCCCGGGAGTATTGTTGAGCCTCCATCTTCCTGTTAGGCTGTTTTCAGAGATAATAAAGTATTTTGTCCAGGACCAGTGTTTGGAAGTGTCTCAGGTAAGATCCATAGTCCCCAGACTGCCTTCTACTGGCTTAAGTCATGGGGATGTTTGTCATCCATACCTTCAAATGCAGGTGATTTGCCAGTGTCGCCAATGGAAATTGACTAAAGCCATTTTTGAATCTAATGGAAATTAACTAGAGCCACTTCAATGGGGCTCTGGAAACAGAGGGCTGAATCCAAGTCTTACGAGGATCAACTGAAGGAACTGGGGGTGTCAGCCTGGAAACGAAAAGATGGGGGAGGGCATTACATGATAACCATTTGCAAGTATCTGAAGGATTGTCGCATGCTTAACCCCAGAGAGAAAAACTAGCCCCAGGAAAACTGGAAGAATGCAAGTAAGCCTTTACTGGGGGGGAGGGGGAGGCAGGGGCTGTATTCTTTTTGTATCCCAATGCGTGGCACATAGTAGGCACTCGATCAATGCATTTCACATTGGACTGAATTGAAGTTGCCAAGAGGCAAATTTAGGTCCGATGGAAGGAAAAACCACCTCGTGAGGAGAGCTGTCCAAATGTGGCAGACTCAGTCTCAGGAGCCAGCTCTCCTTCACTAGTGTCCCTTAGTAAGCGAGAGTGAAGTCAAAGAATGTGGGTCAGATCCTGGTTTTCCTACTTACTACCTGTGTGGCAGAGATAAAGCACTGGATTTGCATTCAGGAAGACCTGAGATTCAATCCCAAGGCAAACAATTGCTAGCTGTGTGATACAGGGCAAATTAGTTAGCCTCTTTGGGCTAGATGGAGAAGTGGATAGAGCACTGGATCTGTAGTCAGGAAGATCTGAATTCGAATCCAGCCCCAGACATGTAGTAGCTATGTGATCCTGAACAAATCACTTACACCTCTGTTTGCCTCAGTTTCCTAAACTATAAAATGGAGACAATAATAACACCCACCTCCCAGAATTGTTGTGAGGATCAAATGGCATATTTGTTTTATTTTTGTTTTTGTTTTTTTGTTTTTTAGTGAGGCAATTGGGGTTAAGTGACTTGCCCAGGGTCACACAGCTAGTAAGTGTTAAGTATCTGAGGCTGGACTTGAACTCAGGTACTCCTGACTTCAAGGCCGGTACTCCATCCACTGTGCCATCTACCTGCCCCCGCAATGAGATATTTGTAAAGCGCTTAGCACAATGCCTAGCACACAGTCATTACTTAATAACTGCTCCCTTCCTCCTTTGTAAAATTAAAGGGTGGGGTTGATGATCTGAAAGCTTCCTTCCACTTCTAAATCTAATATTCTACAATCCTGGATCATGATGACTACCCCTATGAGTCACTTCTCATCTGTAAAATAAGGGTAGTGTCCCAGATGACCTCCGAGGTCCCTTCAAGCTCTCACCCCATGGTCCTAACATCCGAGATCATGATTGCACATTCTATGCCATGTTTTCTCTCTCTGAGTCTCAGTTTCCTTGTATGTAAAATAAGGAGTTTGGGTTAGATGACTTCCAAGCTCCAATCTAGCTCTGAGTCTATGACTCTGTAACCATTTGTTGGATAAGAGGTCATGGAGCATAGTTTTAGAGATGGAAGTTACCTTCATGGTCATCTCACCAACCCCCTCATTTTACAGATGAGAAAACTGAGGTCCAGACAGGTTAGCTTATCTGCCCAAGGTCACGAAGCCAGTAAGTGTCTGAAGTCCTGCCCAAGTCTGAAGTGACGAAGTAGAACAGCCAAGAACCCAGGTATTGGATGCCAACTCCGCCATCTTCCTGATGCACCTCTCAGCCTCCAACACCCAGCATCTCCAGGTGATTTGCCATCTAAATACTGAGCAAGCCCAACTCTGCCTATGTTCTAAGTTCAGATGAGTTTGGGCACATTTGGAGTGGTATGTTGTGTTGTGAAAAGATTCTTGTTCAGGTTGGGGTTGGATTACACAGCTGCTAAGATTCCTTTTGGTGTCTGTGATCTTTCTTGTTGATGGATTTCAATGAGTGTTTCTGTCCATAACAATAGGCTCTGTTCTTTGTCTTCAAAGGTCTCTTTAGCCAATGCTCCTTCTCCCTGGGAAAATAGCAGACATCCCTCTCTCTTCCTTCTTCCTACCCCCCCCAGTGGTACCTATAGGAGAATTTACATTTTACTTACCTTTAAAGTGGGGAGGGAGAAGGGCTGGAGAGATCAGAACAGCCTGGTGGCCCCCTCATTAATTAATGTGGTTCAGCAGCCTGAACTTATGGGAAATTCCTCCAGCCTCTGCTGTTGGCTTGTCTAACCTTTCCAGGGAACACAGGGAAGAAGAGGCCTCACAAAGACAGCCAGCACTACAAGGCAATCCAACCCCACCATGCCATCTGACAGGAGAAATCAAGCCATTTCAGCATTTCTCCAAGTGCCCTCTCCAATCTCTCCTGCTGAGAAAGGAATGCAAGGATTTCAGCAAGCCACAGACCCAGCTCGAAGTGTTCCTGGGGAGCTCGGACCTCTGCCCTTGCTGCTAGCTTAGCTAAGCATCTCATCATGAGCTCACAGGCCTCTCTCAGTCTCCATTTTCTTCACCAAGAGATAAATGGGGAACGAGGCTGGTAGAAGGGGTCGGGGGAGGGGGAGAAGTAGCATGGGGGAAGAAGGAAATGAACACACAGGGCATCTTTTCTCCATTACTTTTGGGAAAGTATGCTGCAAGATAAAACACAGCTGAAAACGTAATGTTTGGGCCCAAGAGATCAAGTGAGGACCCTTGACTTAGCATTACCCAGTTGTAATCTGGCAAGACCGAAGTAGAAGACCAGTCCTCGGTCTGGGGAGCCATATCTCACCAGTCCCCAAATCCCAGAATGTCAGACCTGGAAGATGCCCCAGAGGTCACATGGTGCTTTCCCCTTTGTTTTATAGGGAAGAAAACAGAGGCCCAAGGAGAGAAAAGGATCATGGATCAACAACTGGGAGGACCCTCAAAGGCCAGTCTAACCCCCGCCTCCACTTAAAGATGAGGAAATTGATATTCAGAGATGTACAATGACTGCTCCAAGGACACACAACTGGTGAGAAACAGAGGAAGGGCATGGATGCAGGTGTTCAGGCCACAAGTCAAAGGATTTGTCTTCTACTACAGATGCTTCTAGAAGGGAGTTCAGGGGCCACCTGGTCCAATCCATTCATTTTCCAGGTGAGATCAAGGCATAGCCACATAATGCTCAGGTTGAATAGGGTCACACAAATAGCAGAAATCATCTGTGTTTAGTTGTGTTGTTTTGGAGAAATGTTTGGCCTTCACTTTCTTTCCTTCCCTCCTTTCCTCCCTCCCTCCTTCCATTATTCCTTCCTGCCTTCCTACCTTCCCTTCTTCCTTCCTTCCTTTCTCCCTCCCTTCCTTCTTACCTTCTTTCTTACCTTCCTTCCCTCCTTTTCTCCTTCATTTCTTCTTCCCTTCCTCCCTCCTCCTTCCTTCCTTCCTTCCTTCCTCCCTTCCTCCCTTCCTCCCTCCTCCTTCCTTCCTTCCTTCCTCCCTCCTCCTTCCTCCCTCCTTCCTTCCTTCCTTCCTTCCTTCCTTCCTTCCTTCCTTCCTCCCTTCCTCCCTCCTCCTTCCTTCCTTCCTTCCTTCCTTCCTTCCTTCCTTCCTTCCTTCCTTCCTTCCTTCCTTCCTTCCTTCCTTCCTTCCTTCCTTCCTTCCTCCCTCCTCCTTCCTTCCTTCCTTCCTTCCTTCCTTCCTTCCTTCCTTCCTTCCTTCCTTCCTTCCTTCCTTCCTCCTCCCTCCTCCTTCCTTCCTTCCTTCCTCCCTCCTCCTTCCTTCCTTCCTTCCTTCCTTCCTTCCTTCCTTCCTTCCTCCCTTCCTTCCTTCCTTCCTTCCTCCCTTCCTTCCTTCCTTCCTTCCTCCTTCCTCCTTCCTTCCTTCCTTCCTTTCTCCCTTCCTTCCTTCCACCCTCCTCCTTCCTTCCTTCCTTCCTTCCTTCCTTCCTTCCTTCCTTCCTTCCTTCCTTCCAAGTTCAGACTAGATGATCTCTAAGGTCCTTTCAGCTCTAAGAATCTATGGGTATGTGTCAGTAGAATAGAGGGAGGACAAGGGAGAATATAGGGGGAGCAAAGGAGCAAGGCATTATATTTTGGTGGCAAACCATGATATATAATTTGTGTTTCTTTAAAAAAAAATAGGGGCAGCTAGGTGGTGCAGTGGATAGAGCACTGGCTCTGGAGTCAGGAGTACCTGAGTTCAAATCCAGCCTCAGACACTTAACACTTACTAGCTGTGTGACCGTGGGCAAGTCACTTAACCCCAATTGCCTCACTAAAAAAAAAACAAAAAAAACGATGCCCATTGCACCCATTTTTTCTTGGGAGCTTCCTTAAGAGTTTGGCACTGCCTTCTGAATGGAGGGAGTAATTAGCAGGAGTAATTGGAATCACCTGACTTTACAAATGTTACTTTGCAAAATGAGGCAGGAAGACAGATCGATCTCAACTATTATTCATTAAGGAAAGTCCTTTATAAATCCCAAATTAACAATTTCTCTTCTAAAGACAGGCCATCATCATTCTTTCCCAGCAACTTATCACAGCTTTGGAAATGTTGAAATATGAAAAGCATTGTGGAGGGAGGGGGGAATCCCAACTCTGGCCACAAAATGGGGCATCCATTTGGAAAATATCGATAAATGCATTAAAATTGGTCAATAAACTAATGCTTTAAAAAGTAATAATTACATATATATTTTAAATGATTACTTTGATAATACAAATGCTATGAAAGGGCCCATTAACAATTTACACACACTGTAATTTCAAAGAGTAGTGCCCCAAATTACTGTAAAGCCTACTAATGGTTTTGCCAATTGGATTTTACTGGACTTATTCAAAGTATTTTTAAGGGCCAGTCATGATGGTACGTGCCTGTAACCCCTGCTACTGGACAGGACCCTAGAATCTGAGCTGCAGTGAGCTAGGCTGTTTGGCTGTCCCCACTGACACCAATATGGGGAGCCCTCAGGAGCAGGGAACCACAGACTTCTCAGCCACTCCCCAATTCCTTCAGTATGGTGAGTCTAAGGTGTGTTTATGGGAGGGGGACCCCCCCAAAAAATTGGTGGCTAGTATCAATATTGGAAAATTCACTCTGCTATTTGACCAGTAGAAGTCCTCTAGATCTACAATGAAAATGCTGATGGGGCTCCAGGCAAGAAACCTGGGGAATGGGTCCACACCCACCCAGCATTCTAGGATGACTAGCAGACCCACTTGCTGGGGGACAAATGTGATATTCTTACCAAGAATCAAATGCTCTCAAAAGGCCCTCCAAAAATGTGTCTCCTAGTGTTAATAGGACTCATTCAGTGATTTCAGTCACGTCCAACACTCTGTGTCCCCATTTGGGGTTTTCTTGGCAGAGATACTGGAGTGGTTGGCCATTGCCTTCTCTGGCTTATTTTATAGATGAACTGAGGCAAACAGGGTGAAGTGACTTGCCCAGGGTCACACAACTAATAGATGTCTGAGACTGGATTTGAACTCAGGAAGACTCGTCTTCCTGACTCCAGGTCTGGCGCTCTGTGAATTACAGTGCCACCTGGCTGCTAGGGTTTGCAGCACTAGGGGCCTCTTTCTGCCTTGGAAGCTTCCCTGACTTTGAACTCTAAATCTGAGGAGGCAGAGGTGAGGGGCTGGATACTGCTGTCCTTAGGCTCGGGGTAGGGGGGCTCACTGAGGTGGAGGAGGTGTGGATGCCCTCCTTCTCCCCCTCAGGGAAGAAGTAGATGCATCTGGAACCTTGAGCAAAAGAGTCTATGGCCCCCTCCTCCAGTCTTCCTCAGCAACAAGGAACAATTTGGGCCCTGTGCAATGCCTTGGATGCCTTGGGCATATTAAAAAAAAAAGTCGGCTCAACATTCTTTCAGGGTCTATGTTTTATCCATTTAAACAAACAAAAGCCAATAATGGTCAACAGATCGAGAGAGAGGGGGCGGCTAGGTGACGCAGTGGATAGAGGACGGGCCCTGGAGTCAGGAGGACCTGAGTTCAAATCCGGCCTCAGACACTTAACACTTGCTAGCTGTGTGGCCGTGGGCAAGTCACTTAACCCCAACTGCCTCACTAAAAAAACAAAAACAAAAACAAAAAAAACAGATCGAGAGAGGGAAGAAGGGAGGAGAGAGGGAGCAAGGTTCATGGCGGAGTGAAAGGGAGATGGGCAACACCTCAACCGCCCCATGTGTAAAATGGTGACATTTGTGGTGCCATTAGCTCACTCTGAGGGCTGATCCTAGATTTAGAGCTGGAAGGGACCCCAGAGGCACCCCCTCATTTTACAGATAAGCAAACTGAGTCCTGGTAAATGGAAGTGACTTGTTCAAGGTCACACTGACAGCCAGGATGCAGGCTCAAGCCCCCTAACTCCCCAGCCAGGATTTGAGACATGGAAAGGATCTCCAAGGCTATGGAGTCCAAACTCAAGGCCTGGAGATTTTTAATGACTTGCCCAAGGTTATACATGTCACAAGTAGCAGAATCAAGATTTGAACTCCTGGAGTAAAAAGAGAGAACTCTAAACATCGTCAGACTGCAGAGCCAGTACTTATTTGAACAGGATGTCAGGAGAAAAACTATGGGGAGGGCAGCTAGGTGGCTCAGTGGATAAAGCATGGGCCCTGGATTCACAAGGACCTGAGTTCAAATCCAGCCTCAGACACTTGACACTTACTAGCTGTGTGACCCTGGGCAAGTCACTTAACCCTCATTGCCCCACAAAAAAAAAAAGGAAAAAAGAAAAGCTATGGAGAAAGGGCCCAAACCCCAGCTGCTGCTGCTTGTCCCCTACTAAGAAGCGCTGGTGTTTGGGTCCCCTTTGAACCTCTCCACAAACTTGGGAGGTAAGTGCTACCACCCTCAATTTACAGATGTGGAAACTGAGGCTCAGAGAGGCAGTGACTTGCCCAGTCTACACAGATATCACTGGTATTTAAACCCGGGCAGGAATGCCTCCGTCTGGCCCCAGCCTTCTGGCCACCCCCTCTTCTGCCTTTATGTTGTACTGACGTCGGGGTTCCTTGGTCTGGGCTGCTCTGTAGCTGGGGGAGCAGTCCCCCAGTATTGTCGGCAGGCAAAAGACTCAGGAGTGAGACCGCAGGAGGCTCCTGGAATTAGCCCAGTGTAAGAGGCTCAGGCTGGTGTAATCCCATTTTCATCTTTGTCATTCAAGCATCCAGGGGGACCCCAGACCAGAGGGGGAATGGGGCCATACCACAGGGGCTGGCAGGGCCAGGGACAAAGGCAGAGTGGAGAGAGCTGCCTGAAGGGGAAGGCTGGAGCTGGGCTAGGAGTGTGAGGATCATGGGAGAAGGGGATAGAGGCTCCTGTCCAAAAGACTGGTCTTTCTCTGTTCACTTCTTCCCTGATTGTGCCCTGGTAAAGCCCTAATGCTGGACAAGTCGGGCTGACTACTGAGGGGGTATCCCTTCTCTCCCCACTGCTCTAAGGCTGAGCTGCCAGGCCAAGGAGATGGAGGAATTCATGAAGAAAACCCCAACTGTGGGGGTCATACCATGGGCACTTCCCCTGCCTTGGAACCCCACAGGTATGCTGAGGAGTCAGCAAACAGACCATCGACCTAAGTTAGCTATGGGGAATCTGAAGGAAAAGGTGGGAAATGTAAGCAGGCTCTTTGCATCCTCTCTTGGACATTGACAAGCAGCTGGCTTGGCCCAGAACTTCCATTTATCTCACCTTGATTGTATGGTGGGGAGGGTAGGGAGAGTTGGAATGACACTGATAGAAGGATATGAAAGTGAAAGAAGGAAGGAAGGAAAGAAGGGAGGAAGAGAGGAGGAAGGAGGGAGGGGGAGGAAAGAAGGAAGAAAGGAGGGAGGAAGGAAGGGTAAATAAGGAGAAAAAGAAAGGAGACACGGGGGAAGAAACTAATGAAAAGAAAGGGAAAGAACAAGGATAGATAGAAAAAGAAGCAAAGTTGAAAAAGAAAAAGTGTAAACTAAAGAAACAGAGAAAAAGAAAAGGAGGGAAAAGACAAAGATAGAGCCAGACAGAGAGAAACACAGAGAGATCTTTTTTAAAAATCCAAGGCTGAGGATGGGGTGGGTGATACTTGGTGTCCATGTCTATACTCAGTCCTTCTAGCTTCAAAGCCCTTCTGGGGGTAGGGACCCAGACCTTCTCTCCCATCCAAGCCCAGGCAGCAGTAACCCCCCACCCAACACAAGCCATTTGAACCTGGTGATTGACTGGGACTAAATGGGGGAGGGACATGATGTGGTCAGAGCTAGGGACATCACAGGGACAGGAGAGCTGGTGTGGGCTAGACCAGGGACTTCTTGGATGAAGAAGGCCAGAATGCTTGGAGATCACATTTCATGACTGCTCATGCTGGCCCCCTTTCTTCTTCACACAGGTCTCATCTGCCTTCTAACTCATCAGTCACTCGTTTTCCCCCCATAGCTCTTGGGGGACCTTGGATCTCCCAGGGTTGCTGGCCCAAATTGTTGGCCGGCCATTTCTTCCTGCTTCATTCGAATGCCTGTGATGCTGGTAACGGCATCTCTGCCTAGACAGACACAGTATCTCCACTCCTTTTTTTGCCCAGCTCCTGTCCCGTCCTAGAAGCAGGGATAACATGTGTGCCAAGACCTGAAGGCAAATGTTGCTAAATGATGCTATTTAACTTACAGTAGACAAAGGTCACACAAATGCCAGGCTCAGCTGACTTTAGCCAGGTCTTCCCTGGACTCTCAGCTCAGCTTCCTCTGAGATAACTACCTCCTAAGGCATTCATTGGACCATACATGCCCTGCAGAGTAGCCCTCTCCCCACCCCTGTCTGTAGCCCCCTTTGGGAGAACTGTGAGCAGCTGCCCTCAGAGTCAGAGACAGAAGAAGGCAGCCTCACCTGGACTCCAAACCAGGTCCAGGGACCTCAACCTGACTGGAGTGAAAGAAGCACTTCACTCCTAAAGAAAGTATGGCCCCTTAGCCTACTGGCCTTCCAGGAGTCAGAGCAGTAGGAGATATGTGGCATCTCCCCAAGTGGCCACTAGGAGGCCCGGAAATATATCTGTTTCCTGGAGAAATCAAGAGAGGCAAACCGGCGACTCTAGGTTGGGGGAACTGAGGGCCACCTTGAGAGGGAGGAATATTGCCTGGGGGGGGGGGAACCTGGGAGTCTGCCCCAGCCTGCAGGCAGAGAAGGACCAAAGGTAACTTGTTTGGCCCCAGGCTTTTTTATTGGCTGGTGAACACGATGAGTGGGTTTTGCACTGTTGGCTTTTGTTTTTATTAAATCTGCGATAAAGAAAGGAAAGGGAAGGGAAGGGAAGGGAAGGGAAGGGAAGGGAAGGGAAGGGAAGGGAAGGGAAGGGAAGGGAAGGGAAGGGAAGGGAAGGGAAGGGAAGGGAAGGGAAGGGAAGGGAAGGGAAGGGAAGGGAAGGGAAGGGAAGGGAAGGGAAGGGAAGGGAAGGGAAGGGAAGGGAAGGGAAGGGAAGGGAAGGGAAGGGAAGGGAAGGGAAGGGAAGAAGACAGAGGAAGAGAGGATGAAGGGAGGGAGGGAGGAAGGAAATAAGAGAGGGAGGAAGGAAGGGAAGGAAGAGAGAAAAGAAGGGAGGCAGAGAGGAAGGAATAGAAGTCACTGAGGGAGGAAAGCACAGTAGCTTCACCCCCCCCCCTTTTTCTCCTGGATGGCTAAAAGAGGCAATCCATTTCCATGATGGAATCTACCCCGCCTAGGAGTTGAGCCCACACATATGGTGTTGCTTTCGCGAGTCTGCATGGAGGACTCTCTGGTGCTCGGGCCGCCTGCTTTGCACTCACGTTCAGTTACCCGGCTCATCTTTCTCTCTTTTGCACTGTCAGGGCCCAGCTCGAAGATGGATACCGCTCTCTTCCCCCCGCCCGTGCCTGGTGTACAGGAAACACAAGCAGGGTTGGCAGGAGGGGACGGCAGGCGCGGGGGGGATGGGGGGGGCGCTCCTCACCGAGTGGCTGGAAAGGGACTGTTACATCTAGCCTCGTCAGTGGGTTAGAACAAGGAGTAAAGCGAACGGACTTCCAGCCCTGCCTCGCCCAGCTGCCCAGAAGGTGCAGGGTCGGCAGCGAGCGCGGGTAGACACCGTGCCGCGTCTCATAATGCGCGTCCAGCAAAACTGAGATAGGAAACTTCTTGACTGTCGGGTCCTTGCAGCGCCCTCAGAGAAGAAGAGGAGACAAGAAAAGCACCCGGCAGTGGCCAGTTGATGTGACTGCCAGGAGGCTGCCTGATGGCCACTCACTCCCGGCTAGTCCCCAAGCAGAGATTATTTTTAAATTTTGTGTGTGTCTATGTGCAGAATGCAAGTCACATTGCCTCGTGAACGGCTTTCATTCTGCTCTGAATGAGTGACTATCTCTGTCTCTATCTCTGTCTCTCTCCCAGACACACACACACACACACACTCATACTCACATTCAGACACACAGACACACAGACACAGACACACACACAGACACACACACACACACACACACACACACACACACTCTTTTCGAGCCGCGGACCCCAAGCTTTTGCTCCTTTGCCCCAGACCCAAAGGCACATACGGAAATGACCAGCTCGCTCGCACCCTCGCTCCCCCGCCACCTGCTGGGGGTGGGGGTGGGGCGGAGCGGGCAGGGGCACCCACCAGCCTCCTCGGCGGCAGAGTCTACCCGCCCTCCTCTTCTTCCGCGGCCTCTCGCCGCACAAAGGGCCGCGTGTAATCGCAGGATGCCGGAGCAATCCGCCTGCACCTCTCCTCAAGACAGCAGTGACAGCAGACCCCTGGGGCAGAAGGGGGCAGTTAAGAAGAACTCTGAGTCGCGGCTTGCCAATCACAGCTGAAATAATTAAAGCAATTAAGTCAATACAAACAGAAACAAGACGGGAGCGGAATCTGACCTAGGGAGCAGGAGAGGCTTCTTAGAACAGATGTGCTTACCCCACATACAGATGTGCTTGCGGGGCTAAAGGGCTCAGGCGAGCCCTGGTCGGAGGACACCAGGGTCATCCCCCTTAAGAAACAAAGGTTGCCCGGGCTTCCGAAAGCCTGGACTGCGCGGCAGCTCCTGCCCCAAGTCCGGGAAAGAGCATTTGGAGGGGCGCTGGAGCGGGGTGGGGGGTGGTTCTCCCTCCCCTTCCCAACGCGCGCGCGCACGCACACACACACACACACACACACACACACACACACACACACACACACACACACACACACACACACACACACTTTGGGTGAGTTTCACTAAGCTCTATACCGGATGGGCTCCATAAGAAACCAAGTCCTGAGTGTCTCCATTGGGGGGAGGGGAGAGGGAGGAGTTCCCTCCAAGTGGCTTTTCTTTGCCAAAACTCCAGGAGTCCATCATCACTTGGGTTCCCCAAATCCTCGAGTTCCTGTAGGACTAGCTGGCCATGTTTTAAGAAACAGATGGGCCGAAAGGAAGAGTGGACGGGGAGGAAGGAAGGAAGGAAGGAAGGAAGGAAGGAAGGAAGGAAGGAAGGAAGGAAGACAAGGGAAGGATGGAAGGCAGAAAGGAAAGAGGGAGAGAAGGAGAAAGAAGAAAGGAAAAATAAAGAAGGGAAGGGTGAGGAAGGAAAGGCAGAGGAAGTAAAGGAAAGGGAAACAAGTAATGGAAGAAAAGGAGATAGAGAGGGAAATGAAGGGAAGAAGGGAGGAAGGGAGGAAGGGAGGAAAGAAGGGAGGAAAGAAAGAAGGAAGGAAGGAAGAAAAAATTGAAGTTAGGGATCTAGGTGGGCACAGTGAGCTCTCTCCGGCCTTAGAGTTCTGAATCTGTTTCCCCTGGGTGGGTGGAGGGAAGGGTGGTGGGAAAAGGCTGGAAGGGGCTGGGGAGGAGACCACGTGTGCAGGGGTCCCTCCTTCCTAAGGTCCCCGGCAGAGAGAACAATGTGCTAGAGGCTCATTGCCCCTGCTGGCTGGGGGTGGGGGTGGGGAAGAGGTGGAGGTGGGGTGGAGGCTCTGCTTGTGTGAGGGGGAGGGGGGGTCAGGCACAGGGGCAGATACTGGTTGGGGGCCTCCAGGAAGGACTGGAGGCCTATCGAGCTGGGCTTAGGGATGGAGCCTCATCCCAACTGCCAGGTCAACTCCTTTGGCCCAGGTCCGTGTTGTCACCCTGGCATTGTAATGATTTGATCTGCAGATGTAAGTGGAATTTATTGTAACAACAAATATAGTGATGTCAAAACCCAACCTTGGATTAAAGCCGGCAGCCAAAGGGGAAGTGTATTAATTTGCAGCCGCCTCGCAGGCCAGTGCCTATTAGACGGAGCTATTCTTCAGGCCCCCCCATCAGAATTAATCATTGGGAGTTAATTTGAAGCTCAGACAAGTTGCTGTTAATTTAGTGCAGGGAGGACGGGATGGAATAAAAAGCTGAGGTGCTGGCCAGGCCTCGTGGGTCTCATTAATCAGCCAGCTGAGACGGCCTGGCTTGATTACAATTTGCAAAAAAATTCATTAGAGCCCGGGCGATTGACAATTTTTCTCTCTGCCTGTGATCTGACTCATTAGGCAGCCAAATGAAAGCCGTGATGATGGCGATGATGACAGCTATCAAGCCCTCTCCCTTGTTTATCTTCTCCCTTCCTCCTCTGCCTGGCTCAGTGGTCTCCACTTCTGGGCACTTTCTGCCTCTCCGGGTGATCATTCTGTCTCCCTGTCTCTGAGGGACGGGGAGGGCATGGGGGAGGGGGAAAACGAATTAGCAAATGCCATCGGTGAGCATTTGGGGGACCTTTGGAGTTCATTGTAGCGCTCCGGGATATCTGCCCCCCCCTTTAATTCCTGTTGGGAAGATGACAGCTAGATTTCCTTTCACACTTGGGGGTAGAGAGGGTGAGGAAGAATCTCGCTACTCTGGGAAGTCCCTCGATTTTCGACTTATGGCCGCTGTGTGTCTTCCCTAGATAAAGAAAGGAGGCCCTCTCTGTGCTAAAGAGAACTGAAAGAGCTGAAGGCCTCTGTCCCTTCTTTTGGGCGCTGTCGCTGTAACTGTCCCTCCAAGCCACTAAACTCGGAGAGCTGTAAAAACCATGAAGGAATGTTTCCTGGCGCTGCCTTCTATCCAACCAGCCCGGCCCACAAGTCGGTTCAAGCATACACGTTAGCAACTTGTTTGGCTCCCCAGGAGGCTGGCAAAGATGTTCTAGTAACTCCAACCCTGGGAAACTAGGTTGGAATCTGAAGAGGGCTTTGCGCCTGTCCTCGGGCGGGTTAAGGGGGCATCTGGTTCCCTCTTGAGTCGGTTGCCGTTCCCTTCTTTCTGCATTGAGCAGAGGTTGTGCGCTGTTGTCCAGAGCTTCTCTTCCCGGGAGCGTGGGACGCTTTACCAAACCGGACGGTGGCTACGGCAGAGATCCCCTGACGGGAAGGTATTGCCGCTAAGGCTACACCTGGCGTCGCTATCCAGCCTACACTGTCGAAAACCCCCAGCCCACTCTGGAGCGCCTCCCTCGCTGAGCCGGGTCTGCCCAAGTCAGCAAAGTGGCTTGTGCAGCCTGGAACCACAGCCCAGAAAGAGCCCGAGTCACACGTGCAAGGCAGCACACGAGCCTACCCCAGCTAGGTTACAGACTCAAGCCCTGCTCTCCTTTTTAAATAAAGGGGGCCAAGGGAGACAGAAGCATGCAAATCTTTGCCACCAACCAAATCCACTCGAACGTTTGCTTCTCCACGCGCCTTTGTGAGGGTGTGCAGGTGGGTCTGGCTGGAAAGCCACGGTCCTGTACTTGTCATCAGATCTGAGTCGCGGGAGCTTTCTGTAAAGTCATTCAGAGACACCGGGGTTGTTTGCACGCGTCTTTAGTCACTGTAAGAATAGTGGAGGAGCTTGCCGACAGTGGAGGGGAGAGGAGACAGGCACAGCTGTCTCACTCGTTCCCCTAGACTGGATTTCAGTTCAGATTGGGGACTGGGGCGGGGGGGTTAGAATTCGTGCGTATATTTTATCACCCTTTAAAACAATAGATTCCTGGGTCGTTTACTAGTCACTATAAATATTATGACCCATTGTGTAAAAAGAAAAATCAATTTTGAGCAGGCTACTTAGTACTTCGAAGCTCAGATTCATACTTGGGGCTGGGAACATCAGATTTTTATTTTGTTAGTAAAACTAGAAACCAGTCTCTGTCTACAAAACCTCATTTCCTCTCCACTGAAAGGCAGATCGGCTCCCAGCCCCCAGCCTTGGTTTTTTCTTTTTCTTTTTTTAAAAGTAAAACTAATGTCAATTATGTCAATTTCATTATCCATCAAGGCTGTATTTCAGTCCTATCCTGGGGCCGGTGCTTGGAGAAACAGACCGGTATCTGCTTGCAGTCTATGCAGTGCCTACTGAAACCCCTGTGCTTGAATATTGGGATTTCGGAACCACATAGGGAACTTTCTCCTTGCTTTTGAAAAACCCTATTCTAAAAGCTAGCGACTGAGTGGGTGGGGGAGCTCCTCATCGATTATTCACCGGCTGCATTCTGTCTGTACACATAGGCAGTGCCTAACGAGGGTCAGACAGACGCACAAACACAGACCTGCACTGTTTTAAAACCTTGTCCAAGAACCTGGGTTCCTGCAGCAGCACTTGGACCTTGGCTTCTGATGAACAGTTTAATGTTTTCTGGAGAGAGGAGGGGGAGCCCTGCCCCTCTCACTGAATGACTAATGCTTGTCGCTTTAAACTATTTGTCAGCTAACAAGCTGGCCCGAGGAAAGGGGAAAGAGCAAGGGGATATAACTGGGGGATCGAGAGAAAGTGAAAGAGACAGAGAAAACAGTTCATTCCGGGAAGTTCTCAAGGCAAACATAAGGAGGGAAAGGCAAAGGTAGCTTTTCAAGATCTGGTATAAAAAGCCCGGCCTCCCCCTTACACCTTCCCGCAATGCCCTGTCCAAACCCAGTGAGGGCCTTCCCTGCATATATCATAAGGCAAGCCCTAGACGCCCCACTCCCAGAGGGGGAGGGCTGGAGAGGGGAAGCGCAGGAAATAATCAGCTGGCGTTTATAGCCTGCATCTGCCAGGGCTGGGAGCTTAGGGACCGGCCCAAGGGGTTAAACATTTTCCAAATCATCATCGTTTAAAGGCTGCCAAACCCTCCCCCTACAACTTTGCTGAATTCATTACCCTGGTTGTGGGGGGGGGGAGGTAGGCATCCAGGAAAGGGTAGATGGGGAACTAGTGGAAAGCACTGCCTCCTATGCCAACAGGATCTTAGCCACCCCCCCAAAAAAATTAGGGGCCCGGGATATCCTTTGCATTTGGGTTGGTAACTGTTTGAAGTCCAAAGCTAGGGGCTCCTGTTCTGTTTCAGTTTGAGGGGTGTATTCTAAGCAGAGCTCTAGTTTTAGGGCTGAAGGCGGCAGCAGCAGAAGCTGATAGATGTGGCACCCCTTTTCCTTCCTTCTCCCCTCTCCTCCTCCATCCAAAGTTTGCCAATTTGCTTTGTTGTTCAACCCCATCCCAACTGAGACCTGAAAGTTCCTGAGAGAAATTCTGTCTTCCTCTAAATTGCTAATGTAATTAATTCAAGGCAGCTCTTTAACCACCCCAGCCCCCTTTGCCTTCTAGATACATTACCCCGTGGAAAGTCCCAGGAGAAACCTTTATGGGCTAAAGTGGGTCCCCCAGGGTCAAGCAAAGACTCAGATTTGGATAGACTCATCAGGTCCCGGACTGTATTCTTTTTTTTCCTTTTCTTTTTATTATTCACAAGACTGAGTTTGTTTAAATTCCATAACTTAGAAGGAGATAAGCTACATTGAAATAAATTAAACACAATAGAGACCGACGTGCTTTCAAACATGGCTTAGTTAAGGATAGGCAACCCCAGAGAGAGGATGCCAAGCCAGGAAAACCAAACAACAAAAAAGGTTCACTTGGGCACCCTGAAAATGTTTGCCCCTCAGCCAACTGGGAAAGCCAAAAAATAAAGGGAAGAACCCAAACGTTTCTGTTTCCTTTTACCTTTGGAAAAGCAAGGAACAACGGCAACAAAAAATACAAAACAAAAAGGTTGGCTTGTGCATACCGCAGGTTATCGGCTTGGTTCTTATCTTGTTTTCTTCTGGAATGTAAGACCTTCATGAAACTGGGGGAGTTGGTCCCATTAGAGTCAAAAAAAAAAATCCTGCAGCTGAGATTCCTTATAGATAGATTAACTATATACAAAGTAAGATAGAATAATACTTAATGCCTCTGTCCAGATTCCGATGTTTCCCTCATCCGAAAATAGTTTTTCAGCATTGTCTGAAATTAATATATTCTCAATTTGCTTGCTCTGTCCAACATTCACCTCTTTTTGTTTGTTTTGTTAAACGTTTTGTTTTTCAAACAGTTCTGAGAGTCGCCTAGGACTCCGCTTTTCTTCGGCTCCTCCTTTGTCCCTGTTTGTGTGTGTGTCGGTGGGGGGTGGGGGTGGTCTTGCCTCTCCTGGCACCTGCTGGGGTGGGGGACTGAGGAGGTCGAGGAGGGGGCCCTCGTCGGCTCAGGGCCTGGCCTGCTCCAGCTGCTGGTGCTGACTTCTGATGGCAAAACGACTGACGTGCACCGGAATGGGGACAACGATCTTGGGGTTCCGAGAAGGCTCCCCGGTCTTGGAGTTGGCGTTGCCGGCCTTGACCCGTTTCCACTTGGCCCTGCGGTTTTGGAACCAGATTTTCACTTGAACCTCGCTGAGTTTGAGCGCGTGGGCAATCTGCGACCTCTCTGTCAGGGACAGGTACTTCTTACAGTGGAATTCCTTTTCCAGCTCCAGGAGCTGCTCGCTGGTGAAGGCCGTCCGCCTTCGCCGGTTCTTGCCAGTGGAGGTGGTGCTGCCCGAGCTGCTGCTGCTGCTGCTACTGCTGCTGCTGCTCTGGGGATTCTCCTCCAGGGCAGTGGCCAAGTCTTCCTCCTTGTGGGCTGCTTGGCTGGGGATGTTGTCGTCCGAGCTGTAGTCCAGGTCGCTGTCCATGGAGAAGCTCTCCTCTTTGCCCTTGGAGTCGTCCTCCCCTTTGGCCTCGTCTTTCCCCTGGCCTCTGATGGCCCCCACTGAAACCAAAGCAAAGGGCAATTCGTTACCCTTCCCGGGTCACCCCTGTCCCTGGATGCCCCTGAGAGAGGAAGGAAGGACTACTGGTTTTTTGCTTTTTTCTCCGGAGGATTCTTCTTCCCAGCAAAGTTATCTCACCTTCTGATTAGCCTGCCTGGGCACTTTGGGTTGTGTGAATACTGGGACGAGCCCAGAGAGAGTGGGATGGACTTTGCTTGGCCGACCCCCAGTTCAGCCTGCCTCTGACCCTACCAGTCCCTACAGAGAGCATGAAGGGGAAGTTCCCAGTCTTTCCTTTACTTGCACTGCCCCCCACCCCCAAGTAAACCTCCTTCTCTCTGGAGGCTGGTATAAACCCAGCAGCTGCCCTGGCTTTCCAGGAGTCCGGGTTTTGCCTTCTTTGTCATGGGGCTGGGAGGGTGCCAAGCCCACATGCCCCTGAATCTCTACATTGGCCTCACAATGGGACTGGAAATGGGGAATGAACAGCTTCCCCCTTCCAGGAGGCCCAAGATGGTCAGTTCTTTCCTCCATGAGGAATGTTATTGGATCTGTCTAGATGTGACTAATGCCTTGGGAGAAGTTGGGAGCCAGCAGCCCAGTCACCCAATTCAACTCGGCTATCCTGGAAGCTCCCCTCCACCGTACCCCAAGGCAGCTCTCCAGGTAGCAGGTCCCAGGAGAGAGACTGCTGGGAACTGCCAGAATTGTGGATGAGCCCTGTAGATGTAGGCCAGTTCAGGCACTCTAACAGTCTGGGGCTTGCCTCCCTGCCTGCCTGCCTGCCTGCCTCCATCCCTCCCTCTATCTCCTGACCCACTGGGCCGTGTGGGGACTAATGTAGGTCTGAGCTGAGCTCCCAAAGTGGCAGGCTGTGATAACAGGCTCCCACAGCCCCATTTCGAGCTCCCTGGGGACGCTGCCGGCTGGGGGACTCCCCCTCTCCGGTAAAGTGTGGACTCGGAGCCTCAAGCTTCCCACACCATGCCAGCTCTGCTTGATCTCTCATAGCTTCCTTTCCTGGGTCTGGCGGCTCAGGCCCGCGAAGGAAAAGGGAGAGCCAGGCATCCCGGCTAGCGGACTGAGAATGGAGAGGGGGCGGGAGGCGAAGGCCAAGGGCTGTCCGAGGGGGTATGCTAAGGGGCTGCTCGTCAACCCAGCCTTGGTGCGCCTTCGGTCATTTCAGGGCTCTAAGAACTGTGTGACTGGCCGATCCTGAGGCTTCCAGGGTTGCCCCTCCTGCCCATCCTGCCCACATCCTGCCATGGTCCTGTCCCCCCCTCCCTCGGTCCCCCAGACCAGACCCCTGCCCATCCCTCTTGGGCTTTGCGCCTCTGATGTCCACTTAGGGAAAAGAAGAGGAGCCGGACGACTCACCTAGGGAAGCCTGAACTGTCTCGGAGGCCGAGAACGACAAGAGCGAGGTTTCTTTGGCCAGGAAAGCTTTACCATCCTCCGACTCGGCCGGGATGCCGTCTGCCTTGTCGAAGTTGCCCTGCAGGGCCTGCGGCGCAAACTTGCGGGCCGCTTCCTGGTGCTGGGGCGAAGCCGAAAAGCTGCTGGGCAGGGTGGCCATGAGGGTGGAGGTGAGGGCCATGCCCTGTGCCAGGCTGGAACAGAAGCCGGTGGGCAGGCTGGGGATTTGGTGGTGGGGGTGTGCGGGCGGCAGGGCCGGCTGCAGGGAGGCCTGCGGGAGCGTGGGGGGCGGAGGGGGCGGAGGGGGCAGCACCACCGGCCGGTAAGGCATGAACATGGGGTAGCCGGTGTACACGAAGTGTCCCGGGCTGGGCTGGGGAGGGCTGCCGATCAGCGAGTCGATGCTGAAGGCAGTGCTACTACCCAGGGGCCGCTGCATCATCATCAGGGAGGGCGGAAAGGCAGCGCTCATATACGCTCCCGGGGATGGAGGTGGAGTGGAAGAGAAGCAGCGGGCGGTGCCGCAGGCCGCCTCTGAGAAGCGCCCGCCGGCTGCCGGCCGGCCCAGCCGGAGACCCTCCCCGCCCGCAGCCTCTTCCTGCCGCGCCGAGGCCAGCGGCGGCGGCGGCGGCAGCAGCAGGAACTGCGGCGGCAGGGGCAGCAGCCCTGGGCGCGGGTGAGCGGCGAGAAGGTAAATATTCGCCGGCAGAGCCCTTCAGACAGTCAGCGCCCGGGCTGAGCCATGGGAGGGCGGGCTGAGCGAGCAGGACAGCGCAGGGCGGCGCGGGGGCAGCGGGCGCTCTCGGCTCCTCTGGGTGTCCGAGAGGCACAGACGGGTGGGGGGTGTGAGGGGAGGGCGGCCTGGCTCTGCCTGCGGGACTCCCCGTGCCCTGGGCGCACGGCTGGCCAGCCGGCGCGAGGGGAGCCTCCCGCGGCGCCGCTCCCTGACTCGCTGGTCCCGGGGCTGCCGCCGCTGGCGCTGGCCTTGGATGGCCTCTGCTGCTGCCACCGCCGCCGCTGCTGCGCGCCCTGGCTGGTCCTGCTCCCGCGGACCCGGTGCGGTGTGGTGCGGTGCGGATCGGTCCTGCCCTGCCCTGCCCAGTCTGGCCGCCTGCGTGCACGCTGAGCCCAGCCCGCCGACGCCCCTCTACCTCCCTCCCGCCCGGGTGCCGCCAGCACCTTTAAATCGCGCTCTGCCTCCTCATTCACATTTTGCCAGCTCCAGAACTGGGCCCTCCTCACGTGGGTGCCTGCGCCGCTCCGCATTGGTCAGAGGGACTGAGAGGGGGCGGGAAGCCGAGCCTGGCTCCGCCTCTAGCCCGCCCCCACCTCACTCCCCTCCCCGACGCCCCCCTTCCCCCTCCCCCTGCTCCAAACCCAGCTCTGGGCAAAGGCAGAGCCAGAAATCCGAAGTGAGAGAAATCAAAGCCGAGTAGGGAAGGAAAACAGCGGCGCATCCTGGGCTGCTACAAACTCTTGAGGCCGGCTCCAGGAACGCCGGCAAAGGCTGGAGCCAGCACCCATACGCTCACCCGCCCCTACAGCGCATCCCAAAGGCACGCCTGCAGTTATAGGCGAGGGTGTAGAAATAAAAATCTTTGCAACAGAAAAGCTCCCTGAGCGCTGCACAGATAGAGGCTGAGGGCCACGATCTCCCCATTAGCTTATTCCCTTTGGGATCGCGTGGAGGATCCACCATTTGGGAACGGGATGCTGCAACTCAAGAGACCTTGCTTCTCCCCTCCCAGTCCTCAGGTAGTGGCAGGAAGTAGCCATACCGAGAGAGTAGGAGCCAGGCTAGAGGGTCTGGACACTCGTTCTTTGCATACACTGCTTGCAAGCGCTGTGCATCTCTAGCTACATAAGAGTTTCGGCTTACATTCATGCCACGCATAGATCTGTGCAGTCTGTTCTACGGTGCACCAGTGCCTGTCTCGTTTCCTCCTCTGCCCTGACTAGGTGTGCGTGCAGTAGGTCCGTAGGTTTGCCCCCTCCCCAAGTCCCCCCCTCCCTGAGAGCGATCCGTTCGGTCCCTCGATTTCCCTTCCTCTGAAAATCTCCCCCCCCCCCCCCATTTGCACGCTTTGCTACAACCGCTCCCCCCCCCCACCAGCAGCAGCGATGATTATGAAAATAAAGGGAGTCATCGCTCAGCTTCGTCCGGCGGGGAGGAAGGAGGGGGTGCTGCAGCCCTCTCTCCAGACGCTCCAACCTGAGCGCGGCTTGCTGATGAAAGCTTTATGGTGTTTGCGCAAATCCGCGCCCGTTTGGTAAATAGGCGCTAATTAAGCCCTGGCCGTGAGGCAGAAAGGTTCGCTTACGCCGGCGAAGCCTCTTGGAGAAAGGCAAGCAGCGACGGCCGTGGGGTGGGATCTCGGGGCCCCTAGCCGCCATTCTCCCGCAGGAAAGAGGCGTTTTGGAATGATTTTAATCTCACGATGACCGCATCCCCACTTCCAGAAATTTAAGACCTCCACAAATTGGGAGGGGGGAGGTGTTCCATGTTCAACAATTCCACCAATAAAGCGAAAATCTCTCTCTCTCTCTCTCTCTCTCTCTCTCTCTCTCTCTCTCTCTCTCTCTCTCTCTCTCTCTCTCTCTCTCTCTCTCTTTCTCTCCTTCCTCTTCTCCCTTTTAAATTGCGCCATTTCATGGAAATGGAATAAAAACTGAAGCCCCTGATAACGAGTTGTGGGGGCTTCCCAAGATGTGTCTAGGAGCCGCTTCGAACTTCCCGGGTCTGTTTGCCTTAACATCTTTCTTTTCTCCCTCCCCCCTTCCCCCCCCCCCGCAGGCGCCTGGCAATTTTTGCAGTAAGGAAGGTAACAAACACACTAAGGAGATTGGGGGGGGGGGTGCGAACTATGTATCCTTTACATGCACATGTAATGGGAAGATAAAGACAAATCGATATTCATGAACTCATCGATCCCGGTCTTTGAAACCTTTCCTTCCTTCCTTCCTTCCTTCCTTCCTTCCTTCCTTCCTTCCTTCCTTCCTTCCTTCCTTCCTTCCTTCCTTCCTTCCTTCCTTCCTTCTTTCTTTCTTTCTTTCTTTCTTTCTTTCTTTCTTTCTTTCTTTCTTTCTTTCCTTCCTTCCTTCCTTCTTTTCTTCCTTCCTTCTTTCTTTCTTTCTTTCTTTCTTTCCTTCCTTCTTTCCTTCTTTCTTCCATCCTTCCTTTCTTCTTCTTCTTCTTCTTCTTCTTCTTCTTCTTCTTCTTCTTCTTCTTCTTCTTCTTCTTCTTCTTCTTCTTCTCCTCTCTCTCTCTCTCTCTCTCTCTCTCTCTCTCTCTCTCTCTCTCTCTCTCTCTCTCTCTCTCTCTCTCTCTCTCTCCCTCCTCCTCTGCTCCAGCCTTGGGATCCTTTGGAAGGGTTGAGGGAGGTAAGAGGGGAGGCACTGTGGCACTGTCTTGCTCGCCAGACACTTCTTTACAAAGAAACAGGCTGGGGAATCTTCCCCGCCAGCCCAGGGGACCCGGGCGGTGCGCCAGAGAGCCTCCTCGGAGCTTGCTGCTAAATTGAAGTCAGCGCCACCAAGCCACCTCCTCTCTCCCCTTCTCCTTTCCGTAGCCACCGAGCTCCCTTCGGAATAAAGACGTCCAGTCAGCGTACCGGGGAGCCAGAGACTGAGGGCAGCCAACGCGCCCGGGATCCTACAGGAATCGCTCCATGATAACGTTGCCTGGGCACCCAGTCACAGCACCAGGGAGGGGGCCGATCAGCAGGATTCGAGATAATAACGATGTTGCGTTTCATAAGGAGGGAGATAAGGACTTGTCCCCCTTCCCCGGGACGGGCATTTTCAAATCCTAGGCCAAGGGTTTGACAGGGTTCGAACTGAACCGGAGCCTTAATGTAGTTCTTTGGGATTAAAGCGGGGTGGCAGCGGGGGTTCTTGGACTTTCCGTTGGATTTATTGGCATTTCTCCCGTGCTCTTCGCCCGCCCGCCAGCCCGCCGGAGTACACTGGCCTCCCACCTGCCCAAGAGCTTGGCCATTTTCTCTATAGATTCCCAGGCTCCCCAGTATACAGGCATCTCTATTGTTCCGTGAACTTTGGGCACAGGGGTACTCTTCAAGGGCTTTGGGGAGAGGGGAAGCAGCTACTGGGGGCCTGGGTGCTGGTTCTGCATTCCAAGGTCCCCAAGAAGAGCTAGGTGGGTCCAACCGTGGCGGGATTTGATGACGGGTTATTTGCTCCTATAAATCGCCCAGCCAAGTATTGACTCCTTTTATTAGTGAGTTCCGAGGGCTTCCAGAGTCATCAATGGGGATTTTATTTATTAGGGGGCCTCTTCCTCGTCGGCACCGTGGCAATATTTCCTCATCTAATGTTTAACTGCTTAGAAAACGATGCTCGGTGCCATAAAAGTATCTTTGTGTTCGGGCGGTGATTAACAAGGCCAGCTCCGGGCCCCGGACGCTGGTTGGCGGCCTCCCAGATTCGAGCCTCGGACCGCAGTTCATTTGTAAAAACAAAACAAGACCCTTCTCCAGTTTGGCCTCTGCCTGTGGCGTAGATTTACGGGCTACAGGTGCAGCGCTTAGTCCTCTGGCTCTCTCGCCTACCTGTGTACCTGGTGAGGGTCCCGGAGGGCTACTACCCTACATCAAAGCCATGGATATGTGGGTAGAGTGCTGGGCACCACTTTGTTCTTTGGGCGGGATAGAGCTTGCTTCCCTTCACCATCCTCTCCCCCTCCCCCCGCGGCGGAAGCTTGCTACGATGGAGACTTACTACAGTGTGGGGGTGGGGGTGACCCCTCTTCTGACTACAAAGCAACAGCAAATGACATGTAAAGTATATTGCAAACCTTAAAGCACGACATAAATGCTAGCAACAACAATTATTATATGCAGTCACACTGGTTTGCACTGTTTAGGCGTGAGAGAGACCCTTTTTCCCTCTCCCTAGCTTCTTACCTGGAAACCTGCAGGGGGGGCTTCTTTGGGGACCCTGCTGCGACAGCAAAGCAACATGCATGCAGAATGATTTGCAGGGCAGTCCCTTTACAATCTGGGCGTGAGAAACCCTGCCTGCTCTCTTCCTAACTGACTACTTGGACACTTGCACTGGAGGGCTCTTGGGGGCCCCAGTTCGAACTGCAAGCTCTCTATGCATGCAGAATGTTTTTCTCTGATGTCAGCTGGCGACTTGGTGAAAACAGTCCCTTCTCTCCTCTATATCCCCACTCCCTTCTGGGGAAGAGACCTAGCTTTCGTCCACTCTTAAACTCTCATCTAACTGCCTTGTGCCCGCCAAAGGCTCGCAGATTCCGGCTTTAGACAGCCTCCTGTCCTCCCTCACTCCCTCCGCCACCTCTCGGGCCGGGAGCCTCTAGCACCCTCCAAGCCTTGGGGCTGCAGGAAAAACCTTGAGTAATTAAGTTGTCTCCAAGCGGTAGGGCTGCTCCGGCCCGCATTTGCTTGCAGCTGTGAGGCGGTGGGGGTGGATGGCATTTAAATGCAAAAGTCTCTGAGGATGGAGAATTCCAACTTCAGCCTGACAGCCAAGCCAGAGGAGCCGGGAAGCAGCCCGATTTTGCTCACGCTCCTCTGCTCTTGGCTGAGGGAAGAGGGAGGACAGTGAAGACAGGGCTGCTGCTTGCCTCCCTGCCTGCCCGGCAGTTAAGGGAGGCAGTTTGCAATGTCCGGGCCCTAGCCTGCCCCTCTCCCTTCCCAGAAACTTTCTGGGACCCCGGACAGCTTCAGGGCCAACCGTCTTTCAGGCAGCCCTCCTGCTTTTTGAGTCGTGGCTCCACAGCGTCCAGCTCTCTTCCTTGCCCTCACCTCTTTTCTCCTCCTGGGCCTTGCCCCAGCGCTTGGTCAGAAGTGGAGACTTGGGCAGTCCCGGGACTTGGGCCCGGTTGGGGACTTCGCCATCTCCCCCTCCCGGCCCCCCAGCTAAGCTAGAACAGTTCCACAAAGGGGTTCTTGTGTGAAACACCCCCCTCCCATCAGACACACCAATTTGCAAGTAGCAAAAAGCATTGAAGCCCTCGTCTTAAAAAAAAAAAACTATTTTATTCAGGCCTTTTTTTCCCCCTTTAAATCTGAAAGCCCCAAAATAGACTCCATGTGGCCAGAAGCGAAGTCAGCCCCTGGCTCGGGCTTTGAAATCGCTCCAGCAATTATGTAAAAGAGCCATTCACTAACAGGGGGAATTAAAAGGGGGCTCGCCTGCTTCCCTTTCATTCCGGGCCTCTCATGTTTGGCTTTTCAAAGCCCTTCCAACACGAGGGCTTTCTCCGGGACAAAAGGCGCAACAAAAAAAAGTCCCCAAACTTGTAAATTGAACGTCAAGGGAACTTTAAACAATTTAAAGCCCATAAATAATGATAAAGGGGACTGGCAAAAACGGCAAACCCATTCAATTAATAGAGTTTCCCAAGCAAAGATCAAGTACTCGCTAGAATAAGAGTCTGCCTGGCCTATTCTTCGCTTCTTGGGCGCTAGGGGAAAGCGGGGCATGGGGCTGGCTTTCTCAAGCGCGCTGGCAAACCAACACTTTGGGGGAAGGGGGGAGGCGAGGAATTTATAGCCAGAAAGTTTTAGTTGTCTTTGTGTGTGTGTGTGTGTGTGTGTGTGTGTGTGTGTGTGTGTGTGTGTGTTTAGACATGAGGAGAGAAGCAGGAGGAAGAGGAAGACTTGTGGCGTTCAAGGCGCGCGCGCACCCACACACAGAGGCACGCACACAAGTGATGGGAGTTGTGACCCTTTCAAGTTGTGAGGGTGCCCCGCTCCTCCCACCCACCAGAGTGAGCTTGGACCCCAGTTCCACCCCCTTTCCTGCCCCACCCTCAGTCCCCTGGGTGGGTGCACATTCAGGGTGGCGGGGGAAGCCTGTGCTGCGCCAAGGCTTCACGCGATTTGGGCTCCAGCTTTCTTGGGAACGCCCTAGGAGGGTGGATGGGTGCGCGTCCATTTCCCCCTCCACAGTTGCCTGGGTTCGGTTTCTCCTGGAGGCCCGGCACCAACCCAAGCGCCCTAGCTCTGCTTCGCTGCAGAGAGAGAGAGAGAAAGAGAGAGAGAGAGAGAGAGAGAGAGAGAGAGAGAGAGAGAGAGAGAGAGAGAGAGAGGAGAGAGAGGAGAGAGAGAGAGAGATCCTCTGTCATTTATCAGTTTGGGAGCCAGGAGTTCTGTCTTGGTACCTCCCTAATGGCTGGGGTGGAGTTGTCAGGCTCCCAGACTAGGGGGGCTGACCGAGCACTCGGAAAAATGTATTACCCGGCTGCCTCTAGGCACAACTGTGTGTGAGGGTGAAAGGCTGCCTAAGCCACAGTCCAGCTGCCGCCTCCTCCTTCTCCTCCCCCTCCTTCCCCCCCTCCTCCCCCTTCTTCCTTCTTCCTCCTCTTGCAGATCTTCAGGTCCATGATGGTCTTCCAAAACCTCCCCCAGGGAAGCGAGTTGCTTGTGCCCAATGAAACTGACAAAAGGCCCTTTTCCTCTGTCCTCCTCCCTCCCTCCCAAGTTGGAAAGTCAAGAGGGGAAGTCTCAGGGGCCAGGACACCTCTCCATTCAGTCGTTGGTGAGGAAGACTGCGCGCGTTCCGCTTGACCTTTCAGAGGGGTCTGATCCCCAACTTTTTCTGACCCTCTCCTTCCTCCACCCGAGTCCGGAGAGGGCGTCGGGGGAATCTTTGGCCCGCTCGCAAGAGGCTTCCAAAAGCCAGACGGAGTCGAGAAGCTAGGCTAACGGGCAGAGAGCTCTGGAGAGAGGCGGCTGGGCCGGGGACCTGGGGCGCCTCGGCCATGGCCGAGCCCGGAGACTTCCAAGTGAAGCTCTTCCCAACACACCCCAGGGGCTGGAGAGAGAGGGAGAGAAATAATGGAACCGAAATGGGTCAGGGCGACTGGGGAGCTGGGTCGGACTTGGCCCTTCTCCACCCGCTCCAGGAGGCTTTGAGCCTGAGAAGGCTGCGGCCGCTCCTTGACCCTCTGATCCTCCCCGCCGGGGATTGGGGGCGGGGGTGGGCGAGATGAGAGTGTGGCGTGAGGCTTTCTCGGGTCCGAACTTTATCTGCCCCCCAGATCTGGCCTCCGCAGCCCCCTACAGGTTTCACCGGACTTCAAACGCATCCTAAAAACAGTAGCCGGACTTTTATCTGCATCACACCCGGCATTGGGGGTTGGAGGTGGGTGGAGATCACAGAGATGCTAATCCCTTGGGACGAGTAAATAGAAGCCCCCCTGCAAAGCACTGGGGAAGGAAAGGGCTAGGAGAGAGGCTGCAATGGGCCGCCTGAGGGGAGGGGGGGAAGGGAAGAAGCTGAGGGTGCTGTTTGGATGGATTGCCCACCCACCCCAGGGGAGGGAGGCCCTCTAAGAGGAACCTCCTCCAGCGCTCAAGACAGGTCCTTATTCCCTGGAATCGTTTCCATTTGTACCTACAAAAATCACAGGTACCCACTGCTCTGCTTCTTCCGTCCTCACTACAAACCAAAGAACGAGGTGAACCCGGTGGCAGCATCTGGACAACTTGTACAGACTGGCACCCTGAGGCTCAGAGATGAAGTCACCAATAGAGCCGGCATTCCTCAAGAGATAGGATTCAGTCTAGCCAAACCTCTCACGTTGCAGAGGAAGGCACAAGATGAGAGACTTGTCCAAGGGTAGTTGGAGATTCTAACCCGTGGTTAGGGTTCTCAATCAAAGATTCTTTCACACACACGCATACACACCACTCTATAGTCATCACACACCAAATACTGGTTGAGTGAAAGACAGACTTTGGAAGCCAGGATGAGAAGGAGGAAATGTCCTTTCTCTGCATTGATCTCTCATCCATTGGCAGCAGCAAACTTTCTAGTCTCTACGAGCAGATCAGTGAATTTAGAGTCAGAGGACTTGGATTCCAATGCTGCCCCTGTGACTTCCAGCCTGTGGGCAAATTACCTTACCTTTCCTAGTCTCTTTTTCCTCCTTTGTAACCAGAGGGACCTGGACGGAAGGAGCTCTAAGATCCTCTCCAGCGATAAAGGTCGGATGCTATGATTCCCCCATCGAATGAATGGAGAAGAAAAAAAAACTAGGCTATGTTCCCACTGTCGGTTCCTCCCCCTTTGCTTCTGGCTCTGTCCTAGGCCAGAAGGTCTGCTAAAGCTGGACCCAGAAGGGGATCCCAAGCAGGCTGAGGGATGGAACTTGAACTGGGGCTGGGGCTTGATGTGCAGGGTTGCTTTTTCAGTGGCAAGCAAGGGATCATTCCTGCCCTTTTAAAGAGAGGCTTTAAATGAGAAGATTCAATAACAAATGCCAGGGAAAGTGGGCTGTCCTCCCTGCAGCCCTGGCTGATGTGTTCCTACAGCAACAGCAACAGCTGTCATATCACAACACCTCATCCCTAACATACTGAACTTCTCACATTGCACTTTGTGATTTATGTGAACATATTGCAATCAATACATATCTCCACATTGACTATATACCATATTGCTCACTAGATCTTCTATCTTTCTATTCATCTGTCATAGAGGGAATCCATAGAGTAGATAGAGAGTAGACCTGGGAGTCAGAAACAGGGGGGTTCAAGTCTCACCCCGACATATGGTTGTGGCCCTGGTCAAGTCACTTAAGTTTTCTAGGTCCTAGGCAGCTCTTAAGATTGCAAGGTTCTCACCTGCATTGGGGAAAGGGGTTTCCTCCTCTGGCATTTCCCTCTACCAATGAATTTATGGGTCCAGCCCCAATTCGCATCTCCTGTCATCTGTAAAATGAAAGGTTGGCTCTAGGTGGTCTCTGAGAATGTTTTGCAAGACAGGCAGTGTGGGGAAACATCTAAAGAGCTGGCCTTGGACTCAGATCAGCTGAGGATGACATCACCAGGATGTGACATTGAATGTGTGTGTGTGTGTGTGTGTGTGTATCTCCCCCCCCCATACACACTGGAATATGTTGGATCTATAATAGGTAGGAATCATTTCCCATATAAATGTACATCCACACCTACCACACTACATGAATAGGATGGAAGTGGAACAGTGATTTTCATTGCTCCAGGGAACTCACTCCCAACCATCAGCAAATTCCTTCCCCCCAACAAAGACTGGAGACTTCTCTGCTCTTTCTAGGCTTCTGTTACCAGAGCACATTTGGAGGTGAGGTGATTGGCCCAAGGTCGCACAGCCTGCCTGTGTCTGGGTTGAGACTGGAACCCAAGTTTTCCTGATTCCAATGCCTGAACCATTCAATGGGCCACACCGCCTCTCGGATTTGATCTGTAATACAGCAATAGATAATACAACACATGGCTTAGGTGTAAGTGTATAGACAATGTTGCATGTAATACATAATTTTCTATGTGCGTGTCATCAATGAATGAATGTTAACCCTCCCAAAAGTCTATATTAAATGTGGTTACCATTAAAAGCACATCAATTAGTCAACAGAGAAATGAAGAAAATCAAAGTCTTCCTGCCCTTTAAAACAAGTCTCAGGAGCAGGTCCCTTAAAAACAAAGCAGTTTCAGGGGGCAGCTAGGTGGCACAGTAGATAAAACACTGGCCCTGGATTCAGAAGGACCTGAGTTCAAATCTGGCCTCAGACACTTGACACTTACTAGCTGTGTGACCCTGGGCAAGTCACTTAACCCTCACTGCCCTAATCCCCTCCAAAACAAAACAAAGCAGTTTCACCAGGGAAAGGATCAGTGGTGTCCCTACATCAGAAGCAAATGGGAATTAGGAGGGAATACCAAATGGCCTCAGTTTCCATTATATCCAAGGTACCCTCTGGGCTCTGGGCTGGGGGGAGCTGGAGAATTTATGGGTGTAAGAAAGGGCTAGAGTGCCAAAGTGCTCAAAACCAAAACCAACCCCCTCTTTTAATGGAAAAACTAGGGATTTCCTCCTCTTGCTCCTTCCCTTCCTCTCCATAGAAAGGAAAGGAGAGAAATGAAGAAGTGAAGGCTTCTAAGACATGGAGGTAAAGAGAGAACACATCCCATGCCTAGGTCAAGGAATAGAGAAGGGAGACTGATCATAGGAATTTAGGGGCAGAGCTGAGAGGGGACCCAGACAGCACCCAAACCAACCAACTCATCTCACAGGTAAGAGAATGGAGGCCCAGGGTGGGGGGCCTTGACTTGCATGAGCTCAGGGACCAGGAAGCTCATTGGGCCAGACCACTGAGTGCCTGAAGTAGCATAATTTTGAAAAGTTAGGCCCGAGCCAGATTATGAAAGGCTTTAGACCACAAGCTGAGGAGTTTGTTATACTGGAGCCAATAGGGAGTCACTGACTGTTCCTGAGCATAGGAGTGACCTAAAGATTACCTCGATGATAATTTTAGTTCTTCACTGGATGGGCAAGCATTAATGGGCTACAGTCTGCATCAGCAGAAGGGAATACCTACATTGATGAGATCACAGATCCATTCCAATATTGGCATATATATATATATGGACAATGTAAATATACACACTATGTGTACATATACACACACATGTATATATACATGACACATATACATACTATAACACATACTATATTTGTTCTGGGTAATTTAATCATTTTATTAATATGTCCAGAAGACTATTAATAAAAGGATGGTCATTAGACCTGCTCTCTTAGACTAAAGACTTCTAATGGTGCTGGGGTAACACTTTATATGCCCTTTGAAGAACAGGTATTTCTAGGGGATGACAACTCAGATTGTTTAGTATAATGGGAGGTGTGGGATGTATTAATATGTCTTTTTATTTATAGTGTTTAATGTGTTTGCCAACAATATGAATAAACATTTCACTTCTTCTAGGATGTGAAATTTCATCTTCCTCTTCTCATCCAGAGACTTTGAGAGTGTTTATCCAAATGTGTTATCCCCCTGCAGCCAACCTGGTGAAGAGCCTCTCCAGCGTGGACAAAACATTGTCTTGGCATTAAGATAATAGCCCACACTCTTATAGGGTTTTAAGGTCTGCAAATTACCTTCCTCCCCACCACCATGTGTGTCCAGCAGAGTATTATAACAATACTTTTTTAGACAAAGAAAATGAGGCTCAGTTGGGTGAATTGACCTGTCTGTGGTCATACAGCTTCTAAGTATCTGAGATGGTATTTGAGCCCAGGTCTTTAGGCTTCATGTCTAGGATGCTTTCCCAACACTGGCAACATCTTTGTTTAAAGCCTTCTTTTCCTCCAGAATTTGGCAGGCACTTTCACAGCCTCTAGATTAGGGTTGCCATGACATCAGTCAAAATGACCTCACTTCTAGGAGAATGCTAACACTGTCCAGCCAGTTGAATGCCCACCGGTCTGCAACTGTGCTCCTGAGCAGGCCACTGGGGCCTGGAAGAGGAGAGTCAGAGGAAAGCAGCATCTGGCTGTCCCTGCAGAGGTCAGTGACAAGGGTGGACAGGGCTGTGTTGACCGAAGCTTCTCCTGCCATTTCTGCTTCAGGCTCCTCCCACTTCAAGACAACATGAATTACATTTAGAAAGACCAGCTCATAGAAGTCACATTCAGAGTCAAGAAAACAGAGCTAAGTTCTGGTTTTAGCACCTACTGGCCCAGGTCAAATTATTTAATCTACCATGGTGAAACTTGGAGCTTCCTAGAGAACTGAAATCAGAAGTCTCATTAAAAAAGGCAAAAAAGAAGATAGAATGAATGAATAAAAGGAAGGAAGGGATGTAGGGAGGGAGAAAGAAAAGAAAGAAAGGAAGGAAGGAAGAAAAAGAGAGGGAAGGACAGAAGAAAGGAAGAAAGGAAAGGAGGAAGATAAGAAAGGAAGAGGGTGGGATGGCTGGGTAGTGCAGTGGATAAAGCACCGGCCCTGGATTCAAGAGTACCTGAGTTCAAATCGGGCTTCAGATACTTGACACTTACTAGCTGTGTGACCCTGGGTGAGTCACTTAACACCCATTGCCCCACAAAAAAGTTAAAAAAAACAAAACAAAACAAACAAAAACGAAAGGAAGAGGAAAGGAAGGAAGGAGGGAGGGGAAAAGGGGGAGGGGAGAGAGAGAGAGAACCACTGAAGAAATGAGCTAGCATAGGGAAGGTTAAGAAATTTTCCTCAGTCTTGGCAAATTATCATAAGAAAGAGGGATGAAAGAGGGATGAGAGAGAGGAACACTTTTAGCATCCCCATGCATGGTAGATGCTTAATAAATTTTTAAAAAATGGGATTGATTTGAATTGAATTGAATGGACAGTGGTAAGTCAGGAGTTGAGTCTCATCAGAGAAAGCTGCAGAAGCAGGCACATGACATCTCCAGCCCACCCCATTGGCAGATGCTTGCTCCACCTTGTACCTAAAACCAGCCATCCAGCCTTTCCTTCAGCCTTCCCAGTGATGAGCAACATGCCCTCTCAGGTATCATCCATTCCATTTTCAGACACCTCAAACTGTTAAACAAGCTCTCCTGGGTGAGGAGCCAAACCCCACCTCCTTGTAAATTCCCAGAGACAAGAGTCAGAAAACCTGGGTTCAAACTGGTCACTTCAACCTTACTTGGCCTCACCTGTTCAATGTGAGAGTTGGGCTCCCAGGTCCCTTCCAGCTGTAGAGCTGTGATCACTATCATTGTCACTAAAATCTTCCATCTGTCACTTAGCTAGTGACCTTGGGCAGGTCACTTGCCCTCTCTGGGCCTGTTTCCTCATCTGTAAAATGAGAGGGTTAGATGAGGTGGCCATCTTGGTCCTTTCTGGTTCTAGATCAAGGAGCCTAAGAATGTCCCCACCCAAGTTCCTTCTGCTGGAAGCTGCATTGGATAGGTTTGGGGGGTTTTCTTCTCTTTTTTCCTGCCTCTCCCACCCCCAACCCTCCAACACGCTCCTTTTCTGAATCTTTACAGAAAATGAGGATTTTATTCTTGTGACTCTGAGAGCCTTGAAAACATAAAAATATGCCTAATGACAACCTGTAATATTGAAGGTTTTTTTCTGTTTTGAAATTTTGACTGAATTCTTTAAAGTTCAATCTCCTGGATCTCTCTTTGTAACAAAACGGGTTGTTGTTTTTTTTTAAACCCACTTAAAAGTAGATTAAATGAGTGACTTTGTAATTATTGTCAGAATAAGTGATACATTTCAATTTAATACACCAAGCATGATCATTTTATGAGCAAGCCAAGTCATGTATAAGGCACTTTGATGTTCCACTCTAAACTAACAAAGTGATTGGAGATGCATGAAGAGTGCTAAAAACAATTGCATAGATTTCAGTTTTCCACTGTTTCCTGTTCCCTTTGTTTCTGTTTGAGCCCCTTCAAAGTTTCCAGAAAATTGCTTTCTGTAGTAGATACCAGGTTATATGTGCTCTAGAGAGGGGCTTGGATACTCCTTCTGAAGAGAGTTAGTTTATTACATCAGTATGATATGTAATGAAAACAATCAAGAGTATTGGGTTCAAATCCCACTTGTCAACTCTAACTTAGTTGTGTGACCTCGAATCATTTAACTCTTCTGGGATATAAAATAAGGATAACAATATGCGTGCACCTCCAAGCTCATGGATTGAGGCAGTGATTTGTAAACTTGAGAATACAATGACCATTGGGAATTGTTACTATAAGGAGATCCACTACCCTCCCTTGCATGCAATTTATGGGTCAAGACAGAAAATGATTTCCACTTAAGCTATAGCACCCTTGCTTCTATCCTCCCTACCCACAGTAGAAACTGTGTTGTAAATGAAAAGAACCTTTGAAATTCTTCAGATTCGAGGGGTAGGAGAGAGGAGTGCAAAGGTCACTTCGGAATGCCCATTTCTGGTCTCAGCTCTGCTACTGACTTTCCAGATGACCTTGGTCAAATCATCTGATCCCATTGTGCCTTGTTTTCCTCCTATGTACAATAAGGGTATTTGACTGCATATGGTTAAAAGTCTTTTCTAGTTTGGAATTCATAATCTGGTTTTGGATACAGCAGGTGAAAGTGTGTGCCTATTTTGGATAATCCAAGGTTGTAGGACCACAGAGTCATAGGTTTTGAGCTAGATGGGCCATCAGAGGTGTTTCAGTTGTGTCCTCCACTTATCATCTCTCCACTTGATGCTTTCCACCCAGCCAGAGTAATTAAATATACTTTGAATGAGTATATTCTTCCCATCAAAATAGCTCCACACTGGAATTAGGATAAAACTAGAGCTAGAGCTAGAAGGGACCTTTGAAGTCATTTATTCTAATCCCTCTATTTGATAGATGAGGAAACTGAGGCCAGAGAAGTTAGGTAACCCTTCCAGTGAAAAGGAGATCTGAGTTCCTTGCCTCTTCAGTCTTGGAGAGGTTGCTTATTATGCCCCAAGAGAACTGACAAAGGCCAAACCAGATGTCCATGACCCATAACCATCTCATGAAACCACAGTTGACCCATCTTCAAAATGAGAGGGAAGGTTCTTGTTAACATCTAAGGAGTTTACTTCCTTATTAGAATTACCTACCCCAGGAGGCAGGGGTTTTCTCCTTACTGAAGACCTTTGTTTCCCCTTTTGAAATGTTTTATTGATTGTTTTTCCTTCCTTCCTTCCTTCCTTCCTTCCTTCCTTCCTTCCTTCCTTCCTTCCTTCCTTCCTTCCTTCCTTCCTTCCTTCCTTCCTTCCTTCCTTCCTTCCTTCCTTCCTTCCTTCCTTCTTTCTTTCTTTCTTTCTTTCTTTCTTTCTTTCTTTCTTTCTTTCTTTCTTTCTTTCTATTTTGCTGGGCAATGAAGGTTAAGTGACTTGCCCAGGGTAACACAGCTAGTAAGTGTCAAGTGTCTGAGGCAGATTTAAACTCTGGTCCTCCTGAATCCAGGCCTGGTGCTTTATCCACTGCGCCACCTAGCTGTCCCAATTGCTTTTCTTTTATTTTTTTTTAAATTTTTGCGAGGCAGTGGGGGTTAAGTGACTTGCCCAGGGTCACACAACTAGTAAGTGTCAAGTTTCTGAGGCCAGATTTGAACTCAGGTACTCCTGAATCCAGGGCCCGTGCTTTATTCACTTCGCCACCTAGCTGCCCCCCCCCAATTGCTTTTCTTTAAAAACAAAACAAAACAAGAACTGTCATTTCCTAATCAGTCATAAAAACCCAAGTATTTATTAACTGCCTACTATGTAATTTATATATATATATATATGTATTGTGTTAGGTGATGAGTATACAAGCCAAAAATGGATCAGTCCCTCTCCTCAAGGGAGCACAGAACTGGCCATTAATACAAATGAATATGGTCAAACAAACAAATCAGCTTGTTGACCATATCTGAACATGCATGTGTCACTACGCACCCATAGTGCACCACCTTTCTGCTGGGAGGTCAGAAGCCTACTTTACCAATATTAATCCTCCAAAGTTGTGATTGGGCCAGGACATGGATCAGAAAGTTCCAATGCCTTTCAGTGTTGTTCTCTTTTAGGAAACTGGCCACCATGTAAATTAATCTCCTGCCTCTGCTCCTTCTATCTGCACCAAGGAGCTTGCATCACAACATGGAAGCCATTGAGCTTCAGGCTCAGTGTATACTGGTGGGCCGGAAGTGCTTTCCTCTTTGGAGGCTTTGTGATATCTAGTGGCTCGCGTTCCCCAGCCATCCCCACTGAGAAGGCTGCAGTGAAAAGAGCCCTGGATATGGAGACAGAGGGGATGGCCTCCAATCCCAACTCTGTTAACAACTTTGGGCCAATCACTTCACTACTTTTTCTCCATTTCTTTAACCATACAGTGAGGGGTTGGACTAGCTAGGTGGCAGAGTGGAGAGAGGACTGGACTATCCATAGGAAGGATCTGGATTTGAATTCTTCTTCAGATTCCATTCTGTGCAACTCACCGAAGCATCTCTCCGACTCAGTTTCTTCATCTGTAAACCGGAAGTAGTAGTACTTGCCTCGCAGGGTTGTTGTGAAGATGAAAAGAGATCTGTATACAAAAGTCTTTTTAACTTCAAAACACTATAGACACATGAGCTATTTGTAAAAAAATTAATAACATTACCTTTAAGGTCCAACTCTATAACCGCATCTTTGTTTAGTTCAGGGGGATGCAACCCTAGAGGCTTTTCTCAGTCCATGGTCACCTGAATAATTTTTCCTTTTGTTGTTTCGTGAGAACCACCTTGTCCGGAGCCCACAGAAAGCGCTCGAGCCCCCGATGGGGCCCCCTTGTCCCAGCCAAAGGTGCTCTGACGACGACTCCCGGGTTGGCTTAAGGAGGACGAAAGCACGCCCCCTGGAGGGCCCGGCTGGGACTCTCAGAGCTGTGTTTAGCCGCGAGACCGTCCCAACCTAGGGATGCAGCCAGCGAGTGGCCTTTCCTCTTCCCCAAAATTCTTCCAGGACCTGGGCTTTGGAGCGCCCTCCAGGCTGATGAACGCCCAGCTCTTGTCGCCAACCGCATCCCTCCATGTCAGAGGGTAAGCTGGGCTCTCATACTTTTAATTAAAGATGCGCTTTGAATTCCCTGCAGATTTCTGCCCCTCCCCTCCCCTTTTTAGGAGCAATATCCCCACTTCCAATGCAGCCCAATTAGCTCTTCTGCACTTCCCGAAACTGTTTCTCCTTAACTCATTTCAATCTAGTAAATATGCCTCAGCAGCTAGCTAATTTCTTAGGGCTTGATTCCACTGCCTCTCCATTTGCATATAGAATATGTTTTGCTGGGTGCACCATTTTTTTCTTTCCGGTTTGCTGGGTCTCTCTGCAAGCTCCCTGCCCGCTCTGCGTTAGCCGGGTTGGGCGCTCCTTGATTCCTGCGCCCGCCGTCCAAGGGAAGACTGGGATTGCTGACCTCGAGGGGAAAAGGAAGGGAGAAGAAAGGGCTTTGCAAATCTCAGAGAATGGGAAGGCCAGGCAAGGGAGGCGAGCCCAGGTATCTTGGGCCTCAGTAGAAGACTCTTGGGGTAAGGAGCACGGGTTTGTGCTGGCCCTCGGGAAGCCAAGGTAAGCAGCATCCTTCAGCCCTCTTCGGGAAAGAAGCTAAGAACTTTAGAGCTGTTCGTCGAGGCCATATAGTCTTATTTAACAAAAGGGGAAACTGAGGCCCAGGAAATGAAATGACTTTCCTAAGGTCACATAAGGCTTAATTGGATCTTAGATCTTCAGCTTGAAGAGTCCTCAGAGACGATTTAATTCAACTTCTGTCATTTTGCAGATGAGGAAAATGAGCCTCAGCTAGGTGAAGGCATTCACCCAAGGCCAATAAGGCAGGCCATGAGCAGACTGGATTGGAGCCTGAGTCCACATTCTCCGAATCTGGCGAGCCTTTCCCTGAATCCGCACTGGTGAGCCCCCGGGGCTTTGTCCGCGGGCGCCCCTGGCGGCTCGGAGGGCTCGCTCTCAGCAATCCGAACAGGGCCCCTGCACCCACCGGCACCCCAGAGGCCTGCTCCTTCCCGCGCCCCGGGGGGCCGGCAGTCTCGGGCTGGCTTCCCAGCCCGGGTCAGGGGGAGAACCGTCTCATTACCGGCGCCCGCGCCCGAGCTCCGCAATGCAGACATTACCGCGCAGTATTTTTCAATTAGAGCTGACGAATTCAATCAAAATTCCATAGATTAGGATGAAATGAGGCATGGGTCATTTACAGGGGAATTTAATTGCAGAGCCATTAGACAAACAGTATATTTGCCATTCGCCCATGATCCATCATTTTCGACGTCGAGGCGAGAGCCGCATCTTTCCCCCAACGCCGGCGCCGGTGCAGCCTCCTCCTCCCTGGCATACCTAGTACCAGCCCGGGCCCGGCCCCGGCCTAGGCACCGGCACTGGCCCCAGCCCTTCCCTAGGGCTCCAGGCTGCGATCGGGAGCCCGCCCGGGCAGACCCCGGGCCCCGGGAATGTATATGCGGGCCGCTACGCCGGGCTACTCTCCTGCCTGCCCGAGTGACACATGTCCAGCCCCTCTCCACGCATGCCTCTCCTGTCTCCCTTCTTGCTCGGGTCCTCCTGGTGCCCAGCCTGGGCTCTCTCCCAACTGCCAGCGCGATCTGAGGTGGCTCCTTCTCCCTTTTAAAAACCAACCCCCACCCCCCGTTTCTTTTGTCTGCCAGATTCTCCCCTGTATACCCTCTCTCGGGGCATCTCTGCCTCTCCCGGTGCCCCAAGTTTTCTCTCCTAGATGCTAATTACCCAGATGCAAATGTTCGCTCACCCGCTCACCCGCTTGCTACCAAGTTGTTGGATCACCTAGTGAAGTCCATCCTGGTTAGGTCCCCTCTCCCACTTTTGTTTTTGAAAGGGCAGGGTGGTCTCAGGAGGCATCACCCAGATTTCCCTGTCCTCAGACTGAGGGCCAGCCAGCTTCCAAGAAGCGGCCAGGATAGCTAGCTCGCAAGGAAGAAGGAGCCAGAGAATTGGCTAGCCGAAAGCAGGGCTACCTGATCAGCGCTGCTCTGGGAACCGGGAGGGTTCTAGCCTCTCCCGGTTACCCCAGATCTCACTCTCGAACATCCTTCCCTTGGGCAATGTGCTGTCTGAGCCCTGAGGTTTGGTGACGTCCCTCCCCTTGCTGCCCCCAGAAGGAGTGAAAAGGATTGCTCGCTCCCGGGTCAGCCGGCGTGTTCCTTGCCCAAAGCACTTCATCTGGAGTGGGTTAAAACAACCCCCAAATCTGCCTGTTTTTCCCCTTGTGGGTTTTCGTGGGCAAGTGAAAGGATTTCTTTTTTCAAGAGCATTCATTTTGTGAGAACCCAGGAGCTCCTGGATTCTGTCCTCTCGCTTTGGTGCCATTTGCTCTCCACATGCGCAGAGCAGGCGTCCAGGAGGGGCCTGGGTAACGACCCCAGTGTTTATCTTTTATGATTAATAAACACCACGACAATAAAGCCAGGCGCCCTTCCTGAAGCCGGGCGAGCTTCCCAAGGTGCTAGTCATGTCCTCCAGGAGAGTCGGGAGATGATAGCTTCATATTAACTGCCTTCCATAAAAGCAGGCTTGCCCAGAGATGGAGGGAAAAGCAGAAACAAGCCTCATTTTGCCCGATGAGTTTGTGCTGGGGCGCTGTGTTAGCAGCCTGAGTGATTTAATTGGAAGGAAACGTGAAAAATGTGTCATTTTTTGGGAAGAATTTATGCTTCGCTTCCTAGAAATCTCATTGTGTTAACTAGGAGCCCACTGTGTTCTGTTTAGCAGCTTAATCGCATTTTTATGTGTCTCTGTATTATGAGTTAATGTGACCTCCTGTCTTTAGCTGATAAAAAAAAAAAATCCCCCCCCCCTCACATCTGCATTCAGCTGAAGAGTAGAGACATACAGAAACAGAGAGACAGGGACAGAGACAGAAGAGATACAGAGACAGGGCGACAAAGACGGAGGGAAAGACACAGCTGCAGAGACAGAGACAGACCCAAGCGGTGGAACGTTAGCTACCCAGCGTTCCGGCAACTTTGGAACTTTGTTTCTTCCAAACACCAGCCTTCCTCCCTCCCTTCCTTCTTTCCTTGCCTGCCAGCCGGCCCAATGAGTAATCACACTCCGAATTAAAGCCCAGCATTAAACCCAAAGACCGCATTCTCCATCACGTTTATTGCTTACAAATTACATTACAAAGAAATCTCCTTGTTTTTATTGGAGCGATTAAGCAAAGACTTAGGGGCTGCAGACGCTGCGGGACAAGCAGCCCTCAGACACCGTCTGCTATCACCCTTCACCCGACTCTCCCAGCTCCAAAGAAGGCTGGAGCAGGGGCACCAGGTGACAGCACTGCGTGGATCGGTTTTGCGAAAAACAAAACAAAACAAACAAACAAACAAAAAACCCGCGTTGAACCCACAGTTGCCAATTGGCTTTGCAGTACAGCATCACGAAGAACAGAGCATTCATGTATAAACACAGTCTATAAGAAGTGCCTGATTAATGCAAGGAAGGGCAGATGCCATCCCATAATCAATATTGATTACTGAATCTTTTCCCTGAGGTAATTGACGTCACGAGGGGGTCTACTTTAGCCAGGCACTACTCTTGCTTTGTTTGGTACCTTATCCCCGGCTCCCCCAACACTGGGAGTAAAAACAAACAAACAAACAAACCCCAACCAAACCCAAACCCTTAGTCTTCCTGCTCAGCTCATCTTTCTTTTCCTTTGGTTCAGGGTAAAACCAATATTCATGGAGACTCTGGGAAGACTGTTGGGCACATGGCGCCACCTGGAGGATATCGCAGGGATGAGGACGAATATTCGACCATTTCTTTTAATGCCCTGAGACCCGTTAAAAGATTGGGTTTATCCAGATTGCTTAAAACAAAACAAAAAAAAAACAAAGCCAAGCAACCCAAAAGGGGTGTGTGTGTGTCTTAAATAGAGAGATCTTAATATTTCAAGATGAATGCAATGTTTTCTTACTGTATTAAGGTGATTTGGCACCACCCTGAAATGAATCTGGCAGAAAAGGCTAGCTGGATTGGGAAAGAAGGAAGTATACAGATTTTGAGTTGGGGCAGAATCCTATCTGTGGGTCCCTGGATAGACATCTACTGAAAGTCACTTGACCAGGGAATAAGGTACCCTTGACAGACCAAGCAAGAGCAAATGTGCCTTATTGCTACCTTCTATCCCTTGGACAGTTCCCTGAGAACTCAGAGCTTCCCTTGGTGGCTGATGTTATCATGATTCCTTGCTGTACACACACAGTGAGCAGGGCCCAGTATTAGTGCGGCCCAACTTGCTTCCTTCATCTCTGATTTTCCTTCAAAAGATTTCTTTACAAGATTTCTGCTATACCCTGTTCATTGGAGTTGTACTAAGGTGTGCTATTGGTGTTGACATCTGGGGTGGATTGGTGGTGGACTTCCCAGAGACCACAGCTCACTTGCCTCCTGCTTTCTTAGTCTTTGCCCTTATGGGACTCGGGTAGGGGGAGGCAGCCCAGAAGAAAGCAAAGGGAATGGAATCAAGGGCCAGTCGACTTCCATGTGAGCATCCATCCGAAGTCAGGATTGTCTTATGCCCAGACCATCCACTGCCCTTCAGTTGCTCTCATCCTGGGAGAAAAAGTTTGTGAATTCAAGGTTAGAGGCTTTTATAATGCCTGGAACATAGGAACTGGTCTTGAGTCTAAGTTTATCCATGCCTCCTTGTGAGATCTCTGAATTCTGGGAGGTCTGACACTTTTAACACAGGTCAACTTTTTGCTCCATAAATGTAGCTGAGGTTTGAATGCCATGGTTCTGATGATATTGAAATGACATCATGGTAGAACAGGCCCTCAGAGATCATGGAGTCCAATCCTTTCCTTTTCTTGTATTGTTTTTTCTTTTTCCTTTTTGTGAGAAATGGGTAACTGTCTCCTCTCAATGTGGATATAACAGTCAGTCATACTCCCCTGACCTGTTTGTAGGACAAAGGTCTCAGATCCCCTCCTCCCCCTCAGGTTAGCAAGGTCACATGGTTCAAGGATCCCTGGTCTCAATAAGGTCCTCTCCAGAGTTCTGTCCATATAAGGAAGTATAAGGTCCACTCCTGAGTTATGCCCATACAAGGAAGAGGGGTGGGAATACCGCATTCCCATTAGCTAGTTTTGGCGCTTAGATTGTAACCCGGACCAGTGATGAAAAAGGGGAAGGTCCATTCGCGTTAGGGACTAGGGTATAAAACAGGGCCTGAGAGCCCCCTTTCTGGGCACCCACTAGCTGCACACTAGGGTGCCTCCTTCTCATGAGAAGAAAAGAAAGCCTTTGTCACCTCGCTGCTGACTTCCTGAGAATTATTGAGAAGAGGATGATTTTTTCCCTCACACTTTTCCAGAGAAGGAAACTGAGACCCAGAGGGAGGAGGGGATTTGGTTAAGATCACAAGTAAGGAGCTAAGCCAGAATCTGAACCCAGGTCTTCTGATCACAGGGTCCAGTGCTCTTACCACTGCCCTCCTTCTCTGTGCAACATTACAGGCATCCTTTGAAGTACAGAAGAGCCAGGAAGCTGGACATGGACATCTTCGACATACAAGACGACATTGTTAAGTTGGGAGCATTGTCAGCATTCCCAGAATCGAGTTAATTTTCTATTACTCACAGGGATCTTGGGGGGCAGCCTGTCTCAGTGACAAGAGCCTTGGTTCTGGGGTCAGAAAACCATTCAACCCCCACTGCCTTCAGGTAGTCACTTCTCTTTGGCCTCAGGTGGGGGTGGGGGTGGGGTTAGACCAGATGACCCCTGGCCATCTTCCATTTAGGCTGAGGATTCTGTGGTCCTTGGACTTCTCCCTTTCCCAGGGTTATCTTTTACCTTCTCTGAATGAGTGAAAACAGTCACACCGTGCATGAATTAAAGGTGGGGCCAAAGAATAAAAAGAACTCCCTACTATAGCTCTTTCCCTAATCCATCTCCTGCCCAGTCAGAAAGGTTCCTATCCTCCTCTGGACCATCTATCTATTCTTTCCATTGCCTCCCATCACATTCAACAAGCCCCTGTGGCCTGCCAGTCAGTGGGCATACAAAGGCAAAGAAGGAACAGTGCCTTCCCTCAAGGGCTTTTCATGTCTACCCATCTCTCATGCACTGACAGTATCCAAAGAGTTAGGAGCATTAGTGGGGGCCATGTACTTTCCTCTGGACTTTATGTCTTCTTTGGTGGCCAGGCCTCTGATCACATGTAGTGGACCACTGACATGTTCTGGGATGAGTTGAATTCACCTCTGGTACAATCAGGGCTTGACAGCTACCATTCAAGAAGACTAACACGATGCCAACTATGGTATTTAGTAGCTGTCATTTTCTCCATGCATCAGTTTCATCTGTAAACAAGGTTGCCTTGGATGACTCTCCTTTAGCACACTAAATTTCCAATATGATGAAACTCAAGCTCTTTAATACTGCCAATTTATGTTTGCAGATGTGTTATGAGTGGTAGGTTGGGGGGAGGGGGGAGGGAGCATGTGTCTCCAACCGTTCTGTCAAACATTATTGTCCAGGACTTCAAGACAGAAACCAACTGACTGGGAGGCACAACTAGCTAGAAAAGAGATGGTCGGTTGGCCATCTTCAATTTGCTAAGTCATATAACAATGAACAACTAACAATGCTATAAGAGCATAACATTTGCAAGGCCCTCTTTGTGTATCATCTCACTTGATCCTCACAACAAGCCTTGGAGGTAGAGGCAGTGATTATCTCTATTCTATAGATAAGGAAACTGAGGCAAACGAGGTTAAGTAACTTGCCTAGGATCACACAGCTAATAAGTTATTTAAGGCAGGATTTGAATTCAGGTCTTCCTGACTCCAAGTCCAATGCACTTGGCCAGTGTGAGGTGGTATCCTTTGCCGACCATCTTGACTTTGTAGAGCTGACTCCAGGTGACACAGGCAACTTTTGCCTCCAACAACCTCTTGCTGTTCCCCTTCCCCACCTTTTAATTGGCTCCTAAAATTCCCTTGTTATTAAGTGTGGAGTCCTCTGTGAATGGCAGGGGAAAAATATGATATGAAAGCAGCAGGTATTTAATCCTTTACCCTTCTTAGGAACTGATTCATCAGATCGTCTAGGTCAAGCTGGAGGAAATGTCAGAGGTCTTTTAGTCCAGTCCCCTTCGTTTTACAACTGAAGAGACTGAAGGCCAGAAAGAAGATAGCCCAAGGAATGCATAACTAATGGTGAAACTGTAGGTATTGTCTGGGAGACAGTTTTGCATGAGGGGCCTTTACTGGGGACAGGCACCAGCTGCACCAGTAGGTAAGGTCACTCCCGACTTTAGTTTGGAAGAGTTTCAAGACTGTGGGAATATAAAGGATATGTCGGCATGTTTGGGAAGATATGTTTGGATTGTTTAATGCTCTAATTTAATAGCCAGTTGTGTTTGACAAGTTGTCACCTATTGAGGAGCTGAGATTTCTCTGACCTGGTGTTTTATGAATTGTGTAAGTTGGGTATTGATGTGGGCTGGAATTTGGGGTCAAATTGATTGTGAGTCGTCCCAAAAGAATTACAAGACTCAGTGACTCAGTTTCCTAAGTTTTATTGCAATACTGTGGGTGACCACAGGGAGAGAACCAGAAAAGTGGAAAGGTATCTCTCAAATAAGGAAAGGAAAGACAGTTATATTTATAATATGGATAAATTGATTATCAGTCTCATTATAATAATCTCCACCTTGGGGAGGTACAAGGGAGGGCCTGTCCTACTCATTATACTATTCTCCACCTAGGGGTGTTACAGGGGAGGATTTATCCTAATTTGGAGTTCCTGGGGTCCTAAACCAACCCCTGAGGCAGGTACTTTTTTCAGTGGAGGTGTGTTTTTGGGGTTTACATGTCATAAGATGAATCTGGGGACAAATTTGGCCTTTTCTGCACATGTCTCTTTCTGATTCCCATGGCTAGTTTCAAAATATAATCATTTTTCATTAGAATTTCTATAGGTAGGGGCAGCTAGATGGTGCAGTGGTTAAAGCACCGGCCCTGATTTCAGGAGTACCTGAGTTCAAATCTGGCCTCAGACACTTGACACTAGCTGCATGACCCTGGGCAAGTCACTTAACCCCCATTGCCTGTAAAAAAAAAAAAAAGAATTTCTATAGGTTGTCTTTTTCCTTTATTGTTATTTTGACCTGATCTGTTCTGGTCCATTATGGATGTTGATCATTATGGGTATGAGAACCTAACATAAGTTATCCATTAACTGGGATCTGACTCCCTTTTAGAGCTAATATCTGTACTAGAGCTTGGGTCTTAGATTTTTCAATTAACCCTTTTTTGCCTCCTACATCAGGTATGAAAACCAGTTGAGAGATTTACAAGTGGTCCCTGCCCAGAGCAGCCTCACATGACTAGAAATGGGCATCTCCATGAGGAAAGACCCATGTCCTTGAGGATTTAGCTTAATCTTCCTGCTCCCTGAACTTGCCTCCACGGATTTCTACAGGCTCTCTCTCACTCTCCAGCCTCTTCCACCTCCTAGGCAGCTAGGTTGGCCAAACACGGGACCTGGAGTCAGGCCGACCTGAGTTCAAATTCTCCTCAGATACTTACTAGCTGTATGACTCTAAGCAAGTGACTTACCTTTTGTCTGCCCCAGTTTCCTCATCTGTAAAATGGGGGTAATAATAGAACCTACCTCCCAGGCTGGCTATAAGGATCACATGAAATAATATTTGTGAAGTGGTTTCTAGACCTTAAATCACCATATAAATGTGAGCCAGAACTAGCAGAACCTTCCAGGTTCATCTAAGGTTTCATCTCCCAGTGAAGTCCTCTACGATGTTCTCTCCCTCCTCAATGCACTCTGTGCTATGCTTGACTCTACTCCAAGGCCCTCATTTTACAGGGTAAGAAAGTGAGGCCCAGAGGGAAGAAGAGATGCCTAAGGCCACAGGACCACTAACAGGAGAAGGATCCGCATTCACACCTTCTGCTTCCCAATGGTGTTCTTCACTCTGCTCCTGCTGCAATAGAATTTGGTTCCTTGGGGGAAAGGACTATTCATATTTGGCTTTCTGTCTCCAGGGCTTAGAATAGTGCCTGGCACACAGTAGGGGGCTTAATAAATGTGGAGTTGAATTGAATTGAGTTAGATTGCCTCCCTGTCATTCAAAGGCAAGCCATCACCCCTCCACAACACCCCATCTCTGGCTCCCAGTCTTTGCTCAGGTGGTCTCCCTGAGGTCCACAGATTCCTCCAGGTCATTGATTCATTTTTACATTGTCTTGGGGTTAGACTGCAAGCTCCCTGAGGGCAGGGGCTTCATTTGTCTTTGTATCCCCTCCCAGTGCCTTAGTTGGGAGGAAGTTGTGTGCCCTAGCACAAAGCCTGGCACAGAGAGGGAGCTGAGTAAATGGCAGCTTCCTTTCTTCCTTTCCTGCTCAAAGAACCTCCCCATTGCCTCTGAGATCAAAGGCAAACCTTTCAGCCTGGTCTTTAAAACTCACTTTAAAACATGGACTGCCATTTCCCTTTGTTTTTTGTTTTTTGTTTTTGTTTTTGGTGAGGCAATTGGGGTTAAGTGACTTGCCCAGGGTCACACAACTAGTAAGTGTCAAGGGTCTGAGGCCGGATTTGAACTCAGGTACTCCTGAATCCAGGGTCGGTGCTCTTATCCACTGCGCCACCTAGCTGCCCCTGCCATTTCCCTTTAAAGACATTCCTACATTCTTCTCAGTATCAGACTCCCTGAAAAAAAGCCACAAGATCTCATGGACACAATTAATGAAGATAAAAACAAACTTATTTTGATCAGATGACCACATTCCTGTCAAACTGGCCACTAGTTCTTCCTTGAACTTTTGACTTCCAGCCCCCATGTCTTTGCACAGGCTGTCCCTATGCCTCAAATGCATTCCCTGCTTCTTCCTTCCAGTGCTTTAAAATCCCTAACTTCTTCAATCCATCAGTAGGCATTTATTAAGCACCTACTATGTGCTAGGAATTGGGCAAGATTCTAGGGCTATATATACAAAAAGCCCTGCCCTCTACCAACTCAGAAAAGATCCTTGAGCAAGAACTTTGGGCTGGGGTATTTTTCTCTCTGTCTCCTTAACACCTATCAGATTGCCTGACTTCTTGGTGGAGTGGATTGAGCACTAGACTTGAAGTCATGAGATCTGGCCTTGAATTCCACTTACTAGTATTGTGACCCTGGGCAAGTCATTTCACCTCAGTGGACCTCACTTTCCTTGGACTCAGTGGGTTCTAAGATTCCTTCTGGCTCTAGCTCTTTGATCCCATCACAGGGCAAGGAATAGGGATGAGTCTTGTGATTTCTCTAGAACAGGAAACTCTCCTACCAATGCAGGTTGGCATCCTCTCTATCTCCCCCACAATTGTTTCAAAGTGTCTATAGTATAGAGAGGTTCAGAAACTATCCCAGGGTCCATGGGTTGGAGTCCTCCTACCTCTCAGGGCTCTGACAGCGTAAGCATTTATTAAATGCTCATTAGATTGAAGTGAATTCAGGTTTTCCCTCCATTTCTGGCTAACATCAACCCAGGCCTACCATTGGCCAGAGTCCAATGTTAGTGGGACAGCTGGGCTACCTGGCTGCCTTTATCTGGGACCCTTGTTCATCCTTTTTCTCTGTGATCTGTATCTTAGGTGAACAAGGGTAGAGCAGAATCTCTATCAAGATGTGGAAAAGTGATGAAGTGATGAACCCTGTGCCTAAGGAAAGCCCCAGGTGCCTCGTGGGATGGGTAAAGGGCTGGACTGGAAGTCAGGAGGTCTGGCTCCAACCCTGAAGTAGTGTGTCCCTGAGCCTCAGTTTCCTTTTCTGTAAAATGGTTCAAGTAATAGCGCTAACCCCACAGGGCGGGTGTGAGAATCAAAGGCAATAATGTATGTATCACCCTCTGTAACCTCAGAGGGCCATGTAAATGCCAGAGATTATTACTGTGCAGACTTCTTTAGGTAAGGGCTAGGGGGTTCATGGGTCACTTCAGCCTCAAAGTTAGAGTAAGAATCTGGTGAAGACAGCCCTGACGATTGCCAGTCTGAGGCTGGAAGCCACCCCAGACCCCCTCTTCTTCACTGTGATCCTCCCCACTCCAAGTGCTTGTAGAAGCTATCTTGTATAGACCTAAGTATGTATGTGGTGTCTCCCCTCATTAGAATACAAACTCCTTGAGGGGAGAACTATTTTCTTTGCATCCTCAGGACTTAGCACAATGCCCTACCTACCAAGCAGAGTAAGCCCTCCACAAATGGTTGTTGATAGAGCAATTGCTTTTCTCTTCCTCATGGAAATGTCCATTTCTAGTACTGTTGGACTGCTTTGGGTAGTGATGGTCTTAATGAATTGGGGGGGGGGGTTTGACTTATTCTGGGTTGTTGACCCATTTCGAAGCTCCTGAACAATCCAGGGCTGTGGTCTCTCATGGGCTACTGACCATGGGAAAACACGAGCTTGGAAATGAAAGTAATTTCACAATAAACTCTAGAGCCTCAGTGGCCCCACATCCCTCTGACCGCTCAGAGTAACAAACCCTCTATCTCCAGCAGGAGATAATGCTGCAGAGATTCTGGCACAGGCAACCGGGGAATGAGGGACCAGCACTTGCTGCCAAGGTGTTTGCGGATGACACAGCGGCACAGATGTTGCAGACACCGAGGGGTGTGAGATAGCGTGAAGAGAGACTGGTAAAAAGACTGATGCATCTGGAAAGCAGAGGAGAGTCACAGGTCAGGGCAGGTTTCTGTTCTGGTTAGGAAGGGGGATGGAGCTATGGTCCTCAGGACTGTGTTTCTCATACTGGCTCCAGAGTTCATCATTTCATTACCTGCCTCCCCACCCTGGAGAGGCCTCTGCCCTGATTCAACTTCCCTGATTGGTGAGAGCCAGACACAACCACCATTTCCCACAGGGCTCACTCACCCAGCCTTTCTCACTTCACTCTTAACTCACCTCCGTTTCTAGATTTCCTCTCTACCTCCTTGATAGCAAGCTTACCTGGCCCCCTTTTCGGTAGAAGCTGCTTTAGGGCAAAGACTGTCTTACTTGTCCTTATTTGGATCTCCAGGGCTTAGCACAGTGCCTGGCGCACACCAAGGACTTAGTAATGCTTATTTATTTATCTAAAGGGTGTGTGGTGTTCTTTAGCCAAAAGAAACCTGATATTTTATACATGCCTCCCTCTACAGAAAGGTCATATGTGATGTTCATCAATAAACTGGAGTCATAACATTTTCAAGATATGATTCAAACCTCAGTCTCTAGATTACCAGTCCAAAAGGCTTTTAAAATGTTGGGGGAAAAAAGTCCTTTATGGTGCAATGGATGAAAGGAAGCATAGCATATTTCATAGAGAACTTGCTTTAGAATTAAAGACCTGGGGGGCAGCTAGGTGGCGCAGTAGATAAAGCACCGGCCCTGGATTCAGGAGGACCTGAGTTCAAATCCAGCCTCAGGCACTTGACACTTACTAGCTGTGTGACCCTGGGCAAGTCACTTAACCCCCATTGCCCTGCCAAAAAAAAAAAAAAGATTAAAGAATTAGAGACCTGGCTTAATCCCTGCTTCTGATACCTGCTTTTGAGGTGGAAGGCTGTAAATTACCTGCCCCAATTAGCTCTGCTACCTTTATCCAGTGAAACCATATTTCAGTCAGCCAGAGGTGAGAGCTAGGTGTGAACAAGTCTTGGGTACCTCCTTTGAACCAATCAACAAATCAAAAGCTACTTTAACTAAGTGCAACAGGAAAGTCTGTTTGAATTGGTTAGACCATGTGTTACAGATAGTCTGGCTGTGTGACCCTGGACAAGTCACTTACCTGCCCAGTGACTCATACACCCCTCTAAGACTATAAGTGACAAAGGAGGTACTCTAAAGTGGCCTTCACTAGCAGTGGGAGTTTCTTCATATGGGAAGTTTGCTATGCCAGTGAGATCACAGGTCTACTCTAAAAAATTGGTGGTGGTGGTGGTGGGGGGGAAATGTAAAAAATGGTGATATTGACATAATATTGAAAAAAGCATTTGAATTTCTCAGAAGGCCTGGGTGCAAATCTTAGCTGCAATGTTGATTAGCTGTACTTTCTCCTCCTTGACTCTTCCCTGTAAAATGGGATCACCAAATTTTAAAGTTAGAAAGCACTTTGTTGGCCATTCAACCCTTCCCTGAGCTGAAAAAAGAAACTGCCATTGTAATAGACTTAGACAGTCCCTCAGGCACCTGAAGTTAGCTGATTTGTTCCCCTGGAGTCTTCACTTCTCTGGGATAAATAATCCCAGCTCCCAACCACTGTTCATCCAGCATCAAGATCCTTCCTCATCCTGCTTGCCCTCCTCTCAACATCCCCCACATCATCAATGATCTTCCTAAACTGTGATGCCCAGAGATGAACATAGTATGATAGAGTAATACCTGTTGGACTCACTCCAGTTCCTATTGGAATGCCATATAGGGATGATATGTCTCCTTAATCTTGTAGATGAAGGAACTGGGGGGCCAGAGAGAATGAAGATCACAATAGCACCTATTTCCTAGAGCTATTTTGAGCATCAAGTGAGATGATATGTGTAAAGCCCTTTGTAAACCTGAGAGTACTAAGAAAAGTGTAGTAGTAGTAGTAGTAGTAGTAATAGTAGTAGTAGTAGTAGTAGTAGTAGTAGTAGTAGTAGTAGTAGTAGTAGTAGTAGTAGTAGTAGTAGTAGACCTCTTTCTTTAAGGAGAAGTAGCCAGGAGAGAAGTTCTAGATAAAAATCAGTCCATCTTTCAGTTTGTTGCTCCTGACATCTAACAGATAGTTGGTTTTAAGTTTACTTGGATGATATTGATCCACCAGATTCCATAAGCAATTTGGCCTCAGGGGAAATGAATTCTTTGAGGAATATTTTTGGACCCTAGAAGGGAATACTTGGGGGGGGGAGGGGAAGGAAACCTCTTTCTTACCTGAAACACTTCCTCAGGAATTACTTCTTTCCACTTCTCTGAGACCCGGAGCTTTGAGTAGGAGTTGAAAAGGATCCCAATGACTTCTGGGGTGGATGCACAAGACTTCAGGACCTGTTTTTTGGAAGAGTTCAAGAAAATGGCTTAGCTGTTTTGTGGAGGCATCTTTGGGGTGGGTGGGAGGGGGAGTGTCCAATGGAAATGAAAGATTGAGATCCTGAATGACAAAGTCTTTCCTGCTTTTCTGAAGGGGAAGATGGAGATGTGTGCAATAGGCAAGATTAAATTTCAGTGGATTCCATATTGGCTGGATAGCCAACCTCAAAGAGCAGTAGTACTTAGTGGTTCCAGCTCAGGTTGGCAGGAGGTCTCCAATGGAATGCCCTGGGGATCTGTGCTTTCTAACATTTCTATCCATGACTCAAATGAAAGTATCCCAAAACAAGACCCTCAAATTGGCAAGTGACACAAAGCTGGGAGGGGGAGTTAACATATTGGATATTGGGTTTAGGATTGGGTTAAATCAGAAATGAAATTAAATAGGGGTAAATGTCATCTCTTGGAGAGGTAGACATAAAGATGACTCTGGAGCTGAGAAGGCCTGGGTTCAAGTCTAGCCTGGGACATCTGTTAATTGTGTGACCCTGGGCGTTTTTTTTTTTTTGACCTGGCAGTACTCCAGGCAACTTTCTTAATTATAAATTGCAGTGAAGGGTCTGATCAATTTTTGTAGAGAGAATTACCTTACCATAAGCTCTCCAAGGTCAGGTAAAAGAAAAAGGGAAAGCCTTATCCTTGGGTTAAAAACCCTGACTTGACAAGTCCAATATGGGGGAAGCATGGTTGGGAAATTGTTTGGAAAAGATCTGGGAGACTTAATGGACCGCAAACTCAATATGAGCCAAAAGCATGCCATGGCAATGGGCATGTAGGGTGTGGGGAGGGACCTAGGGGAATTTTAAGCTGCATAAAGAGAGACAGGGGTCACCTCTAAAATAATGAGGTGACTATTGTTCAGTTGTTTCATTCACATCCAACTCTCTGTGACCCCATTTGGGATTTTCTTGGCAAAGATACTGAAGTGGTTGACCATTTCTTTCTCCAGATCATTTTACAGAGGAGGAAACTGAGACAAAGAGAGTTAAGTGACTTGCCCAGGGTCACACAGCTAGTAAGAAAGCATCCGAGAATGGACTTGAACTCTGGAAGATGTCTTCTTGATTCCAGGCACTACAGTGCCACCTGGCGGCCCCAGGAGGTGATGGTCCCCATCGTCTAATTGGTCCCACTCAGGGCAAGTTTGGAGTCTGGGCCCCCGTAGTCTAAGGACATTGATGTGCCGGAGAATGCCCAGAAGGGGACCATGAGGATGGCAAAAGATTTTCAGCTTGAGTCATATGACCATTCATTGCTGGGAATGATGATCCTGGAAAAGAGAAGAATCTGAGGGTCCAAGTGTTTAAAGGTTGTCACGTGCAGGAGAGATTAGATCAGCTCTGCTTGACCCCAGTGGTGAAGCCGACTGTAATGGGTGCAAGTTGCAAAGAGGCAAATTGAGGCTAGATGTCAGGGAGAGCTGTCCCAGGAGGCAGGGACGCCTCCTTTCTGGAGATTTCCACCAGTGGTTGGATGCCCATTTTTGTCAGGGTGTTGGGGGGCGCGGTGGATGGGGCCAGGCCTTTGAGCTCCCTTCCACCCCAGCGATTCTGTGAAATGGCAGGGAGCCGATCATCCCCATCCACTTCCAACCCCCAATGCAGCTGGGACACAAAGTCTTCGGGAGGAACCCTGACAGTGTGCTAGATGCCAAGGAGGACCCAGTATGGCTAACATCACAGAGAATCAGAGGCAGGGAAGGAGAGAGGTATTGGCTGGAGGGAGTTAGCCTGAGGGAGGACAGTGTACATTGCTCTGGACTCAGTTTTCTAAGATCTCAGAAAGAACTCAGGGTATCTCTGTGTTTTCTCCTGATTTGGTGTGGAGAAGCAGCGTGGTTGCATCCTGATGTTTGGTTCTGCCCTTAGGGGCCAAACAGAACAAGGCTAATCCCTTTTATGTGACACGTGAAGGCGGGGCAGAGAGAGACCGAGAAGACAGACAGAGGCAGAGACAGACAGATTTATACCTAGAAGAGACCATAATTGAGTTCAACCACACCGTTTTACAAACGAGGAAACCAAGTACCACAGAGTTGAATCAACTTGTCCAACGATACACAGATCATTAGGATCATGGATCTAAATCTGGAAGGGACCTTAGATTTTATCTGGTCCAATTTCTCCATTTTACAAATGAGGAAATTGGGCCCCAGGAAGGTGAGATTATTTATTTGCCTAAGGTTGCACAGGTCATAAGAATCAGAGGCAGGATTTGAACCCAGGTCCTTTGCCCCCAGATCCACACTTCTTTGCACTATGTTACTGAAGGAGCATAAGTGCTTTCAGCATCCTCTACATTTGGACCTCCTGGTGCAAAGCTCCAGTCACCTCATTCTAGTTATTGGTAGGATTTTTTCTGGTATTACAGTTGGTTTTAAGCTCCCGGCCACTGTTCCTTGATAAGGCGACACCTCCAGTGTTCCCCAAAGGCTCTCCACCCACTGACTGAGTAAAAAACTGAATGGCTCTCATAGCCCTCACATAACACAGTGTCACCTCCTTCTCTGCCCTCCCCCCATCCCATGGTTGCCTTCCTCAGTGACAAGAAATCCATGGAGAGTAGAAGCCCTCCCTTCCCTCCCCTCCCTGAGGCTCTAGACTGTGACCAAGTCTTATTGTCTGTCTTCAGGAATTCATTTTCTGTCTCTTCTCTGTTCCACTTCTCTGGGGCTCCCTGGTTCTCCTGCCCCCTCCAACCCCCAACCTGCATCATCTCTACCCCCACTCCCACCCCACCCCCACCCCTGCCCAGCTTTGCCAGGCAGCTGGCTGGATGCCTTTATTACTTTCAAGCCAACACAGTCTAAACCTTTCTGCTGTCATCTCCTCTTCCTCCTCCTCCTCCTCTTCTTCTCCTTCCTCCTCTTCTGTCTCCTCCTCCTCCTCTTCCTCCCCCCTCCTCTTTTTCTTCTTCCTCCTCTTCTCCTCCTCCTTCTCCTCTTCCCGTCCTTCCCTCTCCTCCTCTTCCTCCTCTTTCCCTCCCCTTCCCTTCTTCTTTTCCCCCTCCCCCATCTGCTCCCCCTCTTCCCCCTTCCCCCTCTCCTGCTTCCTTTTCCCCCTCCCCCTTCTGTCTGCTGGGGAGCTGAGCTGGAGCTGCTTTGGCCACGTTCTCCTGACATGCTGCTGTCATTAGTGCTCACACACACTCTCTCCAGCTAATGAGGCGGCAGAAAGAAAATTGAGGGGAGAAATCACACAGGCACATTGTTTTCGATGTAGATGGAGGGATCAAATGAGAACAAGGAAATCAGGGCTAAGGTATTTATGAGTTTCCCAGCTCCCTCTCCAAGGGAGAAAAAAGCACAGCCCTCAGCCAGCAGCCTGATTTTAACCATTCTAGTCCTTGGTTGTTTTTGAGTACTGCTGATGCAGAGCCATAACCAGGGTGGGGTAACTGGAGCTTTGCCTCAGGGTGTCAAAATTTGTAGGGTGCTAATAGTACTTGTGTTTGTTCAGCAGACAAAAAAACCCCACAAAAAAACTAACAAAAAATTCCCCAAACTAAGTCCAGCACCTAATTAGGAAGATTTAAAAAAATCATTAATAGAAGGAGCTTCTAGCAAACAACTTCTTCTACCAAGGCAGATTGGCTCCTTTCTTTCCAATTATAGCTGTTTTAGCCAATGAGATTTGGGTAAGTGTCTTACCCATCAGGGTCACTCAGTCATTATATGTCAAAGATGGGGTTTAAATTCATGTCTTTGTGACCCTGAGGTCAGCAAGCTCCTGAGATTCCCCCCCCCCGCCCCCCCACCCCCCCCACCCCACACACACTCCTTGCCTCACAGTGTCTGTCTCCTTCTGGATTAGGCTGTACAGTGTCTAGATGCTTTGGCCCTCCCCCTTTTTCTTGGCATAGGGTGCTGTTGTCCCATAGGTGTAAGGTCCTGTCCCACCCTAAGCTGAATTGATCTTTTTTTAATTTTTTTTTTTTGCAGGGTAATGACTTGCCCAGGGTCACCCAGCTAGTGAGTGTCAAGTGTCTGAGGCTGGATTTGAACTCAGGTCCTCCTGAATCCAGGGCCAGTGCTTTATCCACTGTGCCACCTAGCTGCCCTCTGAATTGATCTTAAAAAGTTGATCTGAGCCCACCTGTCATGCCTTCCTGTCCCAGGCATGAGAATGACCAGTTCTGACTCTGGCTGACCTAATTCTATCCAACCAGAGAACCCCTTTGAAATGCAAATCAAGTTTAGAAATGTAGACTTGGAAGGGGCATCAGAGGTCATTTAGTCCCACCCCCTTCATTTTACAGTGAGGAGACTGAGCCCAGAGATAGGAAAGCCTTGATTGAACTTGCAAGGGTAGGGTCAGGCTTTAAACACAGAGCCTCTGACTATAGGACCAACATTCTTTCCACTACACACTGCTTCCCTAACATATGATTGTATCATTTTCAGGGCCCAGTACTGTATAAAGAACCCTGTGCTTAGAGTCTCACCTCTGATATTCACTAGCTGTGTGACCCTGGGCAAGTCACTTAATCTCTCTGGGCCTCAGTTGCTTTCTCTGTAAAATGGGAGACTCAAAGGAGAGAATAGACATTACAATGCTATGTAAATGCCAGTTATGATGATTAGTAATGAGAGTCCAGAGATGTGGGTTTTAGCCTGGCTCTGTTGCTCTTTGACTTGAGGCATGTGATTTAGTTTCTCTCTGGACTTAAGTTTTGTTGAAAAAATGAGAGTCACATGAGCTGATTTCTTGAAGCCTCTTCCCTCCCCTTGCAGATGTCTAAATTCTCACCAGTCCATGACCAGACCTTCCTTATCTTAGACAGTGATGGGGCCAGACTGGAGAGAAGGGATCACACAGCCTCTTTAGTAAAATCGAAATCCCGTGAGCTTCCTGTGTGACTTCAGGTGAGCCACATGTCCTCTCGGGGCTTCAGTTTTTTCATTTGAAAAATGATAGAGTTAAACTAGGTGATCTCTATGGTCTCTTCCAGCTTTAACTTTGTATGGTTGAATGAGAAATTCAATTAATTAAGCATCCGGCAGACTTCTAGAATAGATGTACTCTCATAGCAAGACGACCAACATCTGCTGGGGGGTGGGGTGGGGTGTTTGTGACCAGAAAACCAACTCTCCCTGAAGCAGGGGTTCTTAACCTGAGGTCCGTATACTCATTTAAAAAACCCTAATAACCATATTTCAGTATAAGTGGTTTCCTTTGGAGTCCTATCTATTTTATTCCATGCATTTAAAGATATTATTCTGAGAAAGAATCCTAAGGCTTCAGTAGCTTGCCAAGTGGGTCCAGGACACACAAGAAGGTTAGGGAAGAAGAAAGGAGACAACAGGTATGTGTGTGTGTGTGTGTGTGTGTGTGTGTGTGTATCTGTCCTTGGCCTTCTAGGTCAATGTTCCCACCCTTCTGTTGACTTGCTGTGGTGGGGAGCCACTCCTTGTTAATCCCATTGCTCCACTGAAGTCTATCTTATTTCCTATAAGTAAACTGTCCACTTCCAAAGGGCTTTCTTGGTCTCCTGGACCCCAGTGCAGCTGCCCTGTTGGCCCCAGACTGGGAATGTCTGGAGTCACAGAGGCAGAGAAGCCTGGCATGGCCATCTCAGCCGTTTGTGAGCCATGACATAACTCAGACTCATGCCACGTGAGCCCATGAACTGCCCTTTTGGCTGTTTCCCTTTGTGTGGGAGCCACAAGCCTCCAATCTGTGCCATGTAGTGTCTGGGAAACCTTTGACCTCAGTAATTCAGAGCACCATGGGTGACTCCTTGAATCTATTTAAAGTCTTGCTATTGGCCACAGACAGCATGTTCTTTGATGTTACATTGTTCTCCTGGGCATGGACACACTGGCCCTGGGGGCTCAAGTTGTCCATGGAGCCACCTTAGCAGTGTGGAGGCTCTGATCAGCTGCTGGGTTGGCTGAACCTTGACTGATGAGCCATCTCTCTAGGGGAAATCCTGCCACTCACTCCGCCATGACCAAGTCAAAGTTGGTGTCGCTCTTTGTCACCAGGGAATTATTTTGTATTGGCGGCTGTGGGGCCAAGCCTGAGGACACTGTCACTGTGTGCTACCTGTCATCCTTGGTCTCCATGAGACACTGGGCCCTGTTCCAGAGCTGGACAAGACTTCAGAGGCCAGCTAGTCCAACCTTCTCATTTTACATATGGGGAAACAGGCCTTGATATGTTAAGTGACTTGCCCAGAATCAGGGGGCTCATAAGTGCCTGAGGCAGGATCGAACTCCAGTCTTCCCTCCTTCAAGGCCAACACTGAATCTCCTATTCTTTGTACTATCCCTAGCGTCTCCCTCACAGAGTCATCATAAGCATTATATGAAATACAGAGAGGCCATTCATTGTTTAGCTCCTTATTCCTGCAGAGGGATAGTCCTTCCTCATTCCTTACCGCCTCTCTTACTGTAGCCCAACATCCACCCCAGCAGATGATGCTGACATTTTCTCCCCCTGAATTCAGGCCCATTCACTGAATGAACATTTAAAATCACATGTTGTGTATGGAGGACTCGCTGTGCTGGGGACATCTCTCTGAACCTCGGTTTCCTCCTCTGTAAAATGAAGGGGTTGGACTAGATGAGCCTCGGAAGGCTGTTTCCTGTTCTGAATCTATGATTAATTCAGTCAATACTATTGACTCCTACCGGTCTTGAAGTCTAGACACCTTGGAGACAGATGGCTGGTGGATCCAGCCAGCTCTGCAGGACATACCTTCTCAAAAGCCCCGGGCCAGATCCTCTGGGAGCCGTGGTTGAGGAGTGTCTGCACTGTCTGATGGGGCCTACACTCCCTCTTGAAGGAGGCAGTTTGCAGGACACAGGCCATGGGGGAGATGCCGCTGTAGTCAAAAACATTCACCTTGGCCTGGTTCTGTAGCAGCAGCTGGACCAAGCGGTGGCTGGCATTCTTGCAGGCCTTGTGGAGGGGACTCTTCTCTTCCTCATCAGTGGCATTGGCATCTGCACCATGGCGCAGTAGCAGGCGGCACACTTCCAAGTAGGGTTCCTGGCCATGGGGCTCCTGGACTTGGCCACAAGCCACGCTGAGAGGTGTCTCTTCGTGGCTATTCCTGGTGTCCACACTGGCCCCATGTTGTAGGTACAGGAGCACATGATCTGCTAGGCCATGCTTCGCTGCAACATGAAGGGGGCTTTCCTGGCCTTCAATGCTCAGTTGGTTTACCTTGGCACCATGCTTCACCAGCATCTGGGCACATCTGTCAAAGAAGGACAGAAACATGGATAGAGAAATGTGGTCGGCCAGCCCCTTAGCAATCTTATGCCTGAGGCAGGAATTTTTTTAATGGCCCCTTGGGGAGATAAACTCCCTGAGGGCAGGGGCCGGTTCATTTTTGTCTTTGTCTCCCTACTACCTAACAAAGGGCCTAGTACACTAGCCCTGCATAGAATTAATTCTTTCCCTATGATCAAAGCCTGTTGTAACAGTTATCCTATAAAGGATATGAAATACCTCTTCCATCCTTCCATCCCAGCATTATGTAGTACACGGCATTCTATATACAATCTGCCAAAATACCAGAGAACCCACACTTTGAGTTTATATGTAAGCAGATAATACAGATGTAGTAATGGTAGTAGCAGAAGCAGCAATAGACATTGTTATTATACAAAGTGACATAGACAATTCTTTAATGCTATAATTTATGGGACAAGTGCCATCTGCAAGGGAAGGAGGGGCGTTTCCTCACTCAGACTCCCTACACCAATTATATCATAGCTCTGATCCCTCCCCCTCTCCATGGCATTGACAAAGTGCTTTAAGTGGTGGGAAGTTCCTTGCATTCATTATCTTATTTGAACCTCTTGACAACACTATGCTGAAAGTACCACAGCAACTATCATCTCCATTTTACAGATGGGAAAACTAGGAATCAGAGTGACTATGTGATTTCTATTGGGTCTCCTAAGTGTCTCTGGTGACATTTGAACCCAGATCCTTCTGCCTCCAAGTTCTCTATAACAATACCACAACCACTACAACTACTACCATGATGACAACTACGCAGCATTTCCATAGCACATTAAGGTTTGGAAAACTTTCTACAAACTCATTTGGTCCTCATAACATCCCTGGGAGACAGGTACTATTATTATTCATTGTTGTTGTTTGTCACTTATTCTCAAAGATGACCATGACATTGGGAGGTGATGTCCTGACTTGCACTGAATTGGATTTAAGTGAGGGAGGTCTGATGTATACCTTGCCACTGGATCCAGATGGCTCTGGAGGAGAGAGTGAGGCTGGTGACTTTGCACATTTCCCCCTCATTCAGTGCAAGTCAGGACGTCATCTCCCAATGTCATGATCCTCTTTGGGAATGAAGAATAAACAACAAGATCCAACATTTTCAGTAGCCAGGTTAGTTCAGAACCCATTGAAATGGTGAGGCAGCAGCCAGAGTATCGACATCCCAAGAATAAACAGGAACAGATTGGGGTGGGAGGAGGGCAGGCCAACAGAACAAGATGAGTAAGCCACTAGAAATGCAGATGGGGTGACCGGCAGAACCAGGCTGGGGCCAAGAGGCCTTAGATAAGAAGTCGAGCTGTGGCCTTAAAATAACATTCCATTCACAAAAGGTTTATTTGCAAACAGCTTTTCAGGGACACAGTTAAACGCCAGCCACGAGGCAGTGAGGCCTTGGCTTCCAGGAGCTGGGGAAACCCTGCCTGTATCCCAGATCTTTCCTTATGTCATTAATTCATGAATCAGTCAATCTATTAACTCACTCAACAGACCACATCATCTACCTGTCATTTGGCCGACACCCACTCTGCTGCTATGCAAGTACCCACTTCTCTCCCACTCCTCCCCTACTTTTCATCTCTTACTCTAACAACTCTAGTCAGTGGAACTATTTATAGTCAGCTGTCACATGGAAGGGGAATGAGATGCATTCTCCTTGGCCCTAGAAAGTAGATCCAGGAACAATGGAGGGTGTGTGTGTGTGTGTGTGTGTGTGTGTGTGTGTGTGTGTGTGTGAGAGAGAGAGAGAGAGAGAGAGAGAGAGAGAGAGAGAGAGAGAGAGAGTCTGTGTGTGTGAGTTTGTGTCTGAAATCCCTGAGTGGCAGATTTAGATTTCATACTAGGAAATAAAGTCAAATGAACTCTGCCTCTGCTTCTGGTGAAGAGGATTTGTCAGTCAGCTCCCTGAAGGCTCCATATACCATTTGGTGATTTCCCTGACCAAAATGCCCCTCCCTGGATGCCACTTCCCTATAGTGTTGATCCCCCATTAGAATGGAAGCTCTGTGAGGCCAGGGGTTGTCTTGCTTTTATATTCATATCCCCCATGCTTAGCACATAATAAATCCTTTTGATTCATTCATCCAGTGCCTGCTGTGTGCTAGGCAGTGACAAGAATAACAGCAGGCATTTCAATAATGCTTAAGGTAAGGCAGCTAGGTGGCACAGTGGATAGAGCACCAGCCCTGGAGTCAGGAGGACCTGAGTTCAAATCCGGCCTAAGACACTTAACACTTATTAGCTGTGTGACCCTGGGCAAGTCACTTAACTCCAACTGCCTCACCAAAACAAAACAAAACAAAAATAATGCTTAAGGTTTGCCAGTGCTGCACATATCATGTCCTTTTGTCTTCATAAAGCCTTGAGAGGTAAGTTTGAGAGCTAGAGAGGGGTTAAGTGACTTGTCCAGGGTCACATGACCAGTGAGTGTCCAAGGCTGGTCTTGACCTTGAGTCTTCCTGACTCCAGGTCCCTCACTCTATCCACTGAATCACCCAGCCAAACACCAGTCTTCCCTTCCCCTGTGTTCCTCTCCTGGACACTGGACATGTTAATCAGAAGTAGAATTGCTCCCATATCTGAGGGTGGTCCTAAGTCCTAGTCACCACACAGAATCTCACCCCCCCCCAAGCTCTAAAGCATATGGGGATGTGGCATCACCTTGTCTGAAGCCACCTAAGTGAGCTCCCTGGCTCTGGCGCGATCATCTTGGAAATTCATGTCGTCAAGTTAAGAAGCGTTTATTAAATGCCTACTGTGTCCCAGGCTCTGTGGTCTTAGAGCAATGGGCCCATAATGGAGGTTAACAGGATACCTTAAGAGGCCTCCTATCTGGGTTGAGGGGCAGAGCCATTTTGTGTGACTCCATCTGGAGAAGGGGAGGGGTGGGGGCCTCAGCTTTAGCCACCACAGTTTAAAGGAGAACATTGACAAGCTGGAGAGCATCCACAAGGGGGCAGTCATCGTGGCCCAGTCATATGAGCATTGGCCAAAGGAATCTGTGCCATTTATTCTGGAGAAGAGAATACTTAGGCGGTGTCTGTTTCGTTTTTGAGGGACTGGCCTTGTTCCGTGGGGCCCCACAGGAGGTGGCTATTGCAAAAGGACAAATGTAGGGTGGTTATAAAGAAACGTTCCTGAATATTCAGAGCTATCTAAAGAGGAACTATTGCCTTAGCAGCAGAAGAGTTGGTTTTACTTTGCTCTGAAGCCTAAGATTTAGAACTAGAAGGGATTATGGGATAATAGATTTGGAGCTGAAAGAGACCTTGGAGACCATTAAGTTAAGCTCTTGTTCCTAGGGGATAAGTCACCACAACAATCCCTGGATTCTAAGGTGAGGAAACTGAGGCCAGACAGACAGAAAGCAGGTAGCAGAGCTGGGATTCAAATCCCTTGGCTCCCATCATACCCTGTAGTAATCTCTTGCCAACGATTCCAAAACATCTTCCTAAGTAGTCAGTCAAACAATTAGAAAGTATCTTCCTAAATAGTCAGTCAAATAATCACAAAGTATCTTCCTAGGAAGTCAGTCAGTCAGTCAGTCAGTAAGTCAGTCAGTCAGTCAGTCAGTCAGTCAGTCAGTCAGTCAGTCAAATAGTTACAAAGTATCTTCCTTAGTAGTCAGTCAAATAACCACAAAGTATCTTCCTAGGAAGTCAGTCAGTCAAACAATTAGAAAGTATCTTATTAAGTAGTAAATTAGCCAGTCAGTCAACAATCCAAGTTGCTAAAGGCTGGGCTTACAAAGAAAGGGTGTTGTCCTTCAGAGTTCCCCTTCTAGAGGAGAGACTGCAGTCAGGCATGTACAGGACAGTGAAGGTGTCCCCCTTTTTGGTCTTTTTATCCTCAGTGTCTTAAGACCGTGGTTAACACATGACAGGCACTGAATGAGTGAATGAAAAAAATACTGATTAAGCTCTTACTCTATGTTAGGCATTATGCCAAGATCTGGGGCTACAAATGCAAAAGATGAAAGGGAAAAGAAGAACATGGAGACATAGTAGAGCCCTGGACTTTGAGGGAGAAAGATCTGTGTTCAAAATCTGACTCTTGAGGTTGTGTGACCTAAGCAAGTTAGGAGGCTCTTTGACCCTCCATTTCCTCATCTATAAATTGGGGATCATACCCCCCTGGAGCACCTCCTTCTCAGGGTTGTTGAGAGGCTCAAAGGAAATCTGCAGAATTCAAAGCACTCTATCATATCAGTGGCTGATATTATGAGTGTAAACATGTGCTTCCTCCCCAGAGGAGTTTACAGGAAAATGAACCCCGCCCTCTATGACTACCCTGGCAGAGATTCCCCCGCACAGGTTGCTCTTTGCAATATGGAAGCCTTTCCAGGAGACATTGGGCCAGAACCCCTAGCTGGACTGCCCAGGATGTGGCTCTGATGTTTTAATAAAGAGTTTATCTGCATTCCTCCTAGCAGGCTAACACGTTAAGCTCTTGTTCCTAGGGGATAGGCTGCCACAACAGTCCCTGGATTCTAAGAACAGCAGATGAGCTTTCTGGAGTTCCACCCCCACTGGACTCCAGACCACTGCCCAGTCCAGAATTTTCTCTGGAGATTTTCCAAAGAAGCCTAAGCTCATCAAGTGAGGCAGGAGGTGTCATGTGCTGAGCCCTTCCTGATCTCTGCACCAATAAGGAAGGGAAGCCCAGTGTCACCAGAGTGTACCTGTGACCCTCAGCTCAACCCCAAATTGGCACTCATTTAGGGATCTGATATCCTACACAAGGGGTGGTTCTTGATTCCTTTGCCCCTCTGTACACTGCTCTTATATTATAGGTTCTAGAATCACTGGACCTGGATTAAAGCCCTAGAATGTGTATTAGCTGTGTGACCTTGGCTAAGTCCCTTAACTTTGCTAGGCCTCCTCTATAAAGTGAGGAGCTTGGAATGTGTGTCCTTGGAGGTTTTTTCCAGCTTAGCCTATGAGCCCATGACCCTGCCAGTAGTAGACTGTGACACACAGGCTTTGAAGGGCCGTGGGGGTTACTCAGCTTTGGCTTGGGTGCCACAGGCCTGAGACTGGGGTCTGTGAGCAGGCTCTGTCATATCCTAACAGACAGGCAGAAGTCAAGAAGCCCTAGAGTCAACTCGTGAACAGCCTCTGCCCTGAATTGAGCACATCACCCCCATCTGAGGATGCCAATGTCACCGTGTGTCCAGGCTGCATAGGCAAGGGATTAAGAAGACAGTGTTGTTTAAATAGCTTCTGATTTGGAGCAACTCAGATAAACACACCCTCCCTCGATCCTCCCCACCTCCAATCAGCTCCAATTATAAGTACCCCATCAAGCTCCTAGGTGACAGGAAGGGAAGCAATATCCCCCACCGCCTTCCTTTATTAGCAGCAATAGAGAAAGCATTAACTTGAGCCAAATTCACCTAGACTAAGCCCTGTCAACCTTATGTATTTAATCTTAAGGAACATGACACTGCTCAGTCAGAGGCCTGGTCTATGACTTTCCAAGGACAAAGGGAAGATGTTGAGAGCTCACTGTTTATTATGCAATTCCCTCATTCAGCAGTCCGTGGTCATTGGTTCTCTATTGCCTCCAGGATAAAAGAGAAAGTCCTCCACAGTCTATCATAGTTTGGTCCCAGCATACCTTTCTAGCTTATGAAACTTTGTTTCTTTTTTCACGAATCCTGAATTCCAACAAAAATGGCTGCTGTCATGTGCCACAGCATCTTTGGAATCAGATAATCTGGGTTCAATGCCAGTTCTTATTCTTAGGATGTGTGTGACCTCCAACCCATGACTTAAAACTCTATTGCCTCAGTTTCCTCATCTGTAAAATGGGGGGGTTGGATGAGATGGTCTCTGAGGAGCCTTCCTCTTCTAAATCTACAATACAATGAACTGGGTCCCTTGCAAAAGATGAGGGCTGGATCCCCAAGAGAAGCTCATGGTGACCTAGAAAATCTTGTTAAAAGTTCCCTCAGGTGAAGTCATCCATCATGGTTGTTTACATGAATTATTTCTGCCTCACCACAAGCCAAACAGCCTCCTTTATGTTTTTCTGTGGGTGTTCAAGCACCCTGTTAATTACATCCATCAGATACTTTGGGGGTCACTGGGGTGGGTGGGAAGGGGTAGAGACCACAGCCTGGGGATTTCTGCCAGACTGTGATGGCTTCTGTGAGTTTTCATGAGGGCCCACCTCTGATCACAGGGAGGGCCTCCCAAGGTGTAGCCAAGGATATAATTGGGACAAAGAATCCTCACCCTGCCCCCTGAAGCCCTCCCTGTGTCTAACACCTTTCATGAGCCTGCACAAACCCTCCTTGGGGACACAGCAGAGTGTAAGGGAACAGAAGCAGACACACAGGGGAAGCTACCTTGTAATAGCCAACTCCCAATTCCCAGAGCCACCGTGTTCTGCTAGGAAGGTGTCATACTGGCTTCTTGCCTATGCCTGCACCAGTGTGAGCACAACATAGCATGACAGCATCGAATAGCCTGAGCTTCAGAGCCTTCTGGTCTACTCCATATCTGAACTGGAATCCCCTCTATCTCCTACCAGACAAGTGGTTCTCCAGTCTCTCCTGGATGGATTTCAGAGAAGGGGAATGTGCCATCTCCTGGGACAGCCCAGCCCAATTCTTGATGGCCGGAATGAATACCATTCCATTAATGGGTGCTATTTTCCTCTTTGATGCTTCTGTCCATTGCTTCTCCTGCCCCCTGGGGCCAGTCAGAACAGTCTAATGCTCCTTACATGGGATGGGTGTTAGTGTTCCTCCCAGCTTTGGGCCATCTGCACCCACAGTTCCTACACCTTCTGTTCCTCTATACAAGTCACCGAGGAACTGGCCTTAGAGACCTGGGTCAAATGAGATCCTTGGGGCTTTCCACGAGAGACTTCCTCTGAGTGTCTATGAGAGGTTGAGAAGCCCTTGTTTGGTAAGAATTTGGGGTCTAGCTGCTGTTGACTGACCATTTGGCCCTGGCCTTTGGTCAGGCAGAGATTCCTACATTGGAAGCTGTCATGAAGCCTCAGGAAATTCCTTCTGTCATCGGGGGTGATGTCTACCAGCCAGAATCCCTTGTGACAAACCATAGGGGCTCAGCGACAGAGAACCCTCGTGGTGTTTTCAGTGGTAAGTAAATGGATGTGATGAGCCCGTCGAGTCACATCAGCATGACTGCTGCAGGGAAGCAGTTGCTTGGATGACATCAAGGCAAAACAATGTCACCTCTGATGGGCCTGGGCAAGGGCAGCCTGTGGTGGCATTGGAAAACTGGTGCTGCCCAGGAGCCAGATGGGAGTGAGCCATTCATAGTCTAGAGCAGGGAGGGGTGTGTGTGCATGCCTGTGGGTGTCCATGGGCCAGCACACATGAACATGTATGCTATACAAAATAAACATAAGAATGTATGCATGTTTACACAAAGTATAAACATGTGTAGCATGTACAAAAATGTGTGTGCTGGGCCCCTATAATGCACACACTGTAATACATTCTAAAAGGTATACGCAGCACATGTGTCATGCATGTCAGGACCACATGCATGCATAGCCACAAGCCCATGTGTATGGCATGTGAATGCAAAGGCCTGCAGGCTTGTAAACATGTGCTCCATGTCTATATGTAAAGGCCCATGTAGACACATGCAATCATGGACATATGAATGCCTCTCCTGGTGATCTGTGGCATCTGCTGGACACAAACATACACACATGCATGTGTGTACAAGGCCTAAGCACACAGAGTACGCGTGATTGCTTGGGGCTCACAGACATGCACACATATACTTAAGCAAACTGTGAGTCCCAGCGGGAACCCTTTGGACATTGCTGCCAGAGGGTCTTCATGAAGTCCTTCCAAGCCAGCACCCACGGGCCAGATTCTCCAGCTGCCTTGGAGCGAGTCAAGTACAAATCATAGCCTCCCACAACTGTGATGGAGGCTCTGTCCCTCTGCAGTTCAGTGGCCTGGCCCCCTGGAGACCATTCTAATCCTGTTCCATTTTCTGTTTTGTTTCCTTTTTCTTCCTCTTTCTCAGTTGGAAAAGACTCAGGCTGAGCAGTACAAACAATGACCTAAGAAACAGCCCTTCTGGAGCAGGAGTACTCAGCAGCAGGCTAGGAGGGATGAGAAGGTCATTGCAGAATTGGATGGATGCATATTTTCCAGTTCATGATGCTCATTGAAATGTGGCCCCTCTCTGAGCTCTCTCAAAGGGTGGTTAATGACTCCTCCCCTCAAGGTTCTAGGGCAACTCTGAGGAATCAAGGTTATGTTTCTAGCACTGTTTCTTACAGGCCCACACTGGTGTCCTCTTCATTGATTATGGGCTTGAAATTGATTTGCCCATCAGAATTGATTAGCGTTTAGTTAGGGGTGCTTACTAAGGCAGTATGGTAAGGACAGTAGGGCATGCTATCCAACAAGTACTCATTGAATTTAGGGGAGAGTGGGTTCAAGCTTAGAGAGGATGTGTATACTTCATACAGACTACCTGGAGTGACTCAGCTCCTTCTTAGGTGGAAGTCCTTATCTCCTGCCTGGAGTTCCCATAAAGTTCTCCTGCTCCATGGAGCTCTCTGCTAGACCTTGAGGGTCAGGGACCTTGGAGAATCCTGAGGTTGCTTTAAGATACTGCCCTCCCTAGAGCTGCTTTACCTCAGTGGATCCAGTTTGCTTTCTCAAGGCTCCTGGCCAAAAGCACTGCCTGATGATGGTTCAGTTTTGTCAATGACACAGTCATTGGGGGTGGGTAGCCAGAGAAGAGAACACTCCTTCTGGGTTCACTCCCTCCTTGCCCCTTATGGCCTCTGCTATAGGCATAAGGCATAAGAAGTCTGTCTTCTTAAAGGCCTCCTGGAGCTTGGCTTTGAAAGACATTGCTGGAATGAACCCCCTTGAATAGCCTTCTTTGATCTACCTAGTCCCAGAGGAATATAATTTTTTAAACTAATTCCAATACATTTTATCACTCGTTTTCACTTAGTGGTTTGAAGTACTTACTTCTTCCACCTAGTTTATACCATTTACTGTTTGATTGGTTTGGAAACTCAGTCAGAGAGGCATTCTCACCTGATAAAAGTATGGTGGCTAGAGTATCTGCTTAGTTACATTTAAGGGGTTTGGGGAGGTGACACACCTCTCTTAGCCACATCTGTTCTACCTTATTCTAGTCTACAAACCTTCCTTAAATGCATCCTCTGTGTATGGCTCTCTACCATTTGTTTAACAGGGTGGTGACTTCTTGTTCCCCCTACAATATCATGTCGGGATGCAATACAGTGTATAGGAAAGACAATGAACTTGGCTATGTCAACATTGGCTTTGAGCTTTGACTCTGCTAGTTAGTCATTTTCTGACCTGAGGCAAGACATTCTTGTCCTCTTGGGATTTTCCTATTTTCCTTTTTTTTTTTTCCAAAATGGGGACAATAATATGTAGAATCTTAGACTTAGAAGGA